>NW_006797390.1:517970-551901 GCF_000442215.2 Lipotes vexillifer
TCTCCTGCATCGGCAGGCGGACTCTCAAGCACTGCGCCACCAGGGAAGCCCCATTATTTTCTTACTTACACTTCATTCCCTTTAGTTGCCTTTGGATCTCCTGTTTGATGTATGTGGACCATGTAATTTTCTGCTTCTTGCCTCTTAATCTTGCTTTCATATCTTCTATCTATCTCTCTAGGCCACTTTCTGGTTAGTTTTTGCACATGCCTTCCAGATAATTAATTCTTTCTTCAGCTGTGCCTAATTTTACAGTTTTGAGTCAGTTGATTTTTTAATATCAGCAGTTGTATTTTGCTTTTGTAGAAGTTCTTTGTGCCCTTCATTTAAAAGGCTTATTATGAGAAAATGTCAGCCTACATGAAAGTAGAGAAAATAGTGTTATCAATAATATTAGACTTGTAAAAAAGTTACAAAAGTAGTATATAGTTCTTGTAGCTAGCTTCCCCTAATATTATATTTTATGTAATCATAGAATAGTTATACCTTAGATCAGGAAATTAATGTTGATACAATGCTGTTAACTAATCTGTAGACCATATTTGAATTTCTCCAGTTTTCCCCCTAGAGTCCTTTTTGTGGACTAGGATCCCGTGTCGCATTTAGTTGTTATTTCCTTAGTCTTGTCTAACTGGACATTTAACCAGTCTTTGTCTTTGTAACCGTGACCTTTTGAAGATTACTGGCCATTTTGTAGAATGTCCCTCATTTAGGATTTGTTTGATGTTTTCTTGTGATTGGTTATACATTTTTGGCATGGCAGAGGTCGTGTTGTGCTCTTCTCTGGGCTTCATATCAGCAGGTGCATGATGTAGATACTGGCGATGTAACATTTGATCACTTGCTTATGGTGTTGTCTGCCAGGTTTTTTTTTTTTTTTTGTATTTACTTTCCCCCCCTTGTAATAAATATTTGAAGCTCTGCGGTTATCCCGTTTCTTATCATACTTTTCAGCATTTTTTGATGGTTTTTGCCTGCAACAGTTATTACTGTGGTGTTTGCCAAATGGTGATATTTCTAGTCCCATTGTTCCTATTACATGCATTATCAGTTAGAATACCATCTTAAGGAAGAGCTTTCCTGTCTTTCCTATTTATTCATTTATCCAACTATTTATACTAGTATGGACTTGGGCATTTATTTATTCTATAGATTATAATCCATTAGTGTCATTTATTTCTTGCTTAGTGTTGTCCCAGATTTTGCCATTGGGAGTTCCTTCAAGTTTGCTCCTGTGTCCTTTTGACAGGCCCTCATTATTTTTTAAACCCTTTTTTTTTTTTTTACTCTCTGCATAGCACAGGATGTTCCAGATTCAACTTGTCCTTCTTCTGCTTCACCCTTAGAATCAACCATTTCTCCAAGGGGCTCTGTTCTCCTTTGATTGGAAAATGGTGCTGAGAAATTACAATCTGGAAGCTCGGTGTGTTCATACTGGATTTTCATTGCTTTTAAGTCCTCTCAGTGGACAGAGTTAAGAAATACATGTATGTATACACCTAGTTCTGTGTGTT
Source organism: Lipotes vexillifer (assembly GCF_000442215.2). NCBI lineage: Eukaryota > Metazoa > Chordata > Mammalia > Artiodactyla > Lipotidae > Lipotes > Lipotes vexillifer. The sequence goes on from NW_006797390.1 coordinate 519,485, forward strand.
TCTATCTGTATCTATATGTTTAAAAACAGGGTTTGTGTTGATATCTCCAATTCCAATCCACTGCTTACAGAATTGTGTTATAGTCTTCTCCCCCCACACCGTTTGTTTGGTAGGTGGTTTTTCCAGTCTTTGATAGTGAGAAACCTGGTTCTCATTATCCACAATGTATTTTCTTATTTGCTCATTCCTAGCATACAAGAATTTCAGAATTGCTAACCTCTACTCTTGTGAGAAACAAATTTATTGTCTAGAATATACTACTATGAAAATACTGTCAGTAGAGTCACAATACTGTTTTCCAAATTTATTTAGGTAATTTCTTTTCTTTCCCACCCAGTGCAGTGTGGCATTTGTAATATATTTATTACTGTTTGTGTTCCAGTTTGAATCCCCGCCCCCCCAATATCCTGGTTGATTTTAATTATCAGTTTATTTTGGGGTTATGTGAAATAATTACCATGTTTCTAAGAGTTAGAAATAACACAAAAAGCTTTACTCAGAGTAGTGTCCGTCCTCCCTGTCCTTCTACCATGGTCCCATTTTCACTTTCTTTCCAACTTGTTCCCATTTGTCCGCTAGGATATCTTATTATCATTTATTTCTGGTTTTATCTTCTTGGAATTCTTTTTTGTGCAAATGAGCTGATACATATAAATTTTCTTATTATATTCCCTTTTGTTCTTACGTGAAAGAAATACTAAAGACTTTTTTTGCACTTTCTTGTTTAACTTAATAATATATCCTGAATATCACTTCATATCATTTCATAGAGCTCTTCCTCATTCTTTTTTTTTGATACTGCCTAGTATTCCATTGTGCGAATATAGCATAGCTTATTCAGCCACTCTCCTGTGTTTAGAAATTTAAGCTGTTTTGTTAGCTGAGGTGTTTTAAAGCAAATCACACAGTGACATCTCACTTTATGTTGCATCTCTGAAAAGTACACATTTTTCTCCATAACCACAGTACCATTGTTTTCCACACACCCCAAATGCACAAGTCTTTAATATTAAAGTTTACTTTTTCTATATTCTGATATCTTTCATAGCCTCAGAAATGCTGTTTTATAGTTGGTGTGTTTGAATTAGGATTTAAAACAAGGTTGATAAGTTGCATTTGATTATGTCTCTTTAAGTTTCTCTAGAACAGTCCCCCCTATCTTTTTATTCCTCTCACCCTCTTGACTTATTGAAATGATTCTACAGTCGTCTTGTAGAATGTTCCAGATTTTTTTTTTTTTTTTTGCGGTACGCAGGCCTGTCACTGTCGCAGCCTCTCCTGTTGTGGAGCACAGACTCTGGACGCGCAGGCCCAGTGGCCGTGGCTCACGGGCCCAGCCGCTCCGCGGCACGTGGGATCCTCCTGGACCGGGGCATGAACCCGCGTCACCTGCATTGGCAGGCAGACTCCCAACCGCTGTGCCACCAGGGAAGCCCATAGATTTTGGGTTTTTTAAGAGTTATTTGGATGTTTGACTTATTTTTATTCCTTTACATTTCTTTCTATCTATCTATCTATTTATTTATTTATTTTTGGCTGAGTTGGGTCTTTGTTGCTATGCGTGGGCTTTCTCTAGTTGTGGCGAGCAGGGGCTACTTTTCGTTGCGGTGCGCTGGCTTCTCATTGCAGTGGCTTTTCATGTTGCGGAGCATGGGCTCTAGGTGTGCGGGATCAGTAGTTGTGGCTCACAGGCTCTAGAGTGCAGGCTCAGTAGCTGTGGCGCACGGGCTTAGTTGCTCCACGGCATGTGGAATCTTCCCGGACCAGGGCTTGAACCCGTGTCCCCTGTGTTGGTAGGCAGAATCTTAAGCACTGCGCCACCAGGGAAGCCCTCCTTTACATTTCTTGTAAAATTAAAATTTATGATAGGAGGCTTGGTTTGCAACGAATTCAGTGTTTTGGCATAAATGCTTTGTGGGTAGTACTGAGTACTTTGTATTCATCACATCAGAAATGTTTTGTCCTACTTATAGTGATGCTAATATTCAATAGATTCAGATGATGAAAGTTAATATTCGTATTATAATATTGAGCTTTTCCTCTTATATCCTTCATGCAATCTGTGAGATGATCCTTTTGTACCATGCCAATATCCAGTTCCTCATCTGTTGATTGTTTTAACATCCACTGAGTATCAGTTCTTGTATTGTTGTGTTACGGATGTCTGTTACTGTTTTATGATGTCTTGTCCCATGTATTTTAGTTTATCTTTTATGTGTTTGAATCATTTAAATTACTTATAAATGTCTACCATATTTTTAAGTTCTGAAGTTCTTAGAAATCCACTTCTCTTCTTTGCTATATTTGCTGATTCTTAAGGTGAACTGTTTCCTTAGGTGTTTTATAGTTTTGAATTGTGAGCTGATCTTCATAGGGGTTGTCTATGAGAATTCTGAGTGGCTTCTTGGCGGGGGCGGGGGGTGGGGCGCATATTACTCCAGAGAGGTTTGTTTTTGCCAAGCACCCTGGAGGTGTTTCCAGGGACCGCTTTATTTTTAAACTGAAGTGTAGCTTACATGTACTAAAATGAACAGATTTTCATTGCAGTTTTGACATGTGTATATACCTATGTTATCACCGTGTTCAAGCAGAGAACATTTTTTCTGTTTAATTTTTGGAATTTGGAGTTCCTGTACAACGTAGATAGAATAAATTGAAACTAAACCTATGTGAGGGCATCTTGTGATTACAAAGTCTTTGGTGATTTTTCCCACATTTTCAGAGCCTAGGCCAAGACAGAAAATTTCTTTGCCTCCTTCTACCAATGGCAGATTTTTTTACTTCCTTGTTCCCCAAGGGTCTGTGCTTTGTGCAAAAATCTTCTAACCCAGTGCTTCCTGTGTGTCAAGGCCTTGTCTTTTTCCCTGCTTTGCCACTGAAACAGAAGTTCCTCAGTTTCTGAGATGAGAATAACCTGCAGGGTGGCTGTAGCATCAAGCGTGTACTGCTTTTTATTTCCCTATTAATTTTTGGCTAAGAGATTTCCCCTACTTTCATACCTTAGTTGTACATTTAAAGGAGTGTTTATGTATTTTTATTTTGTGTATATATGTGTATCAGTCCGTTTGGGCTGCTATTACAATACGCCACAGACTGAGTAGTTTATAACGATAGAAATTTTATTGCTTGTCAGCAGCGGTCCCCAACCTTTTTGGCACCAGGGACCGGTTTCTTGGAAGACAGTTTTTCCACGGGGGGTGGGGGGATGGCTCAGGCGGTAATGCGGGTGATGGGGAGCAGCAGATGCAGCTTCGCTCACTCCCCCGCCGCTCGCCTCCTGCTGTGTGGCCGGGTTCCTAACAGGCTGTGGACCGGTAGCGGTCCGTGTGGCTCGGGTTGGGGACCCCTGGTGTACAGTTCCGGAGGCTGGGAGGTCCAAGATCAAGGCGCCAGCTTGGTCCACTTCTGGTGGGGGCCCTCTTCCTGGTTCATGCACCTTCTTTCTGTGTCCTTATGTGGTGGAAGGGCCTAGGAGTCTTTCTGGAGCCTCTTGTATAAGGCACTAATCCCATTCATGACAGCTCTGCCTTTATGTCTAAGCACCTCCCAGAGGACTCACATTCTAATACTATCATTTTTGAGGATTTCAGTACAGGAATTTTGAGGAGGCATAAACATTCAGACCATAGCAATGTATAAATCAAGTAAAAAGACTTAACAGTGGTTCTAGGTGTTTTGTAAAAGGAGGGTTTTCTGGTTATGCTGTTATCAAATTACCAGAAATAGAAATTCTAACTTTTATGTTTTTAAATATTACCTTTTCTTATTGTGGATATATGTGCATGATAGTTGGGCATTATTCATACTTACTAATATGTGTACTAATGACTTCTTTTAATTATAGGTAGGATTATATAAGTAACTTCAAGGATCATGAAGTGGTTTATGACCTGGTATAGATCTGGTTCAGTTAGATTTTATGACTCAATTCTAAATGTTGTCTTAACTAGTCACCTTTGAATGTAATTACATCTTGTAAAGGGTGAAAATGTATCCCTTTTGTTTAGCTTTATTGAAACTGAACATTTCTGAGTATTTTTGTTAGGGGAAGCTGGATTCAAATTAAGTACACATACTAGATTAAGAGTCTGTAAATATTTTGGAAAATATATTATTTTTTCCTTACCTAATCATAGAAATTATATGCTTGGGGTTGTAATAAATTTATGTAAAATGGCTGATATCTAGTCTGATAGACAGTTGAGATATTTTTACTTTATTGGCATAAGAAATTTTGATGTCTTGAAAACTCACTGTTTTCTTTGCTTACTTTAATTAACTTCCTAATTAAAATGAAGCCTACCTTCTACCCTTTACTCCATTTAAAAATTATTTTCCAGAAAGCATTGCAAATGGATATCATGCCAGATACAGCAATAAAATTACATTTGTGTGGAAGCTAGCGAACAGCATATAGCAGCCTGGCACTGGTTTTCATAATTTTTGATGAATAGCAGATGTGCACACTCTGGCAAAGCGGAGCTGTAACCACATGTATTTAATTCTTCAGTATCAAGTAGATATGTTTATATTCTCTTAATTCAAAGCCCAGATAGAACCCAGAGCCAAAATAAATTAGAGGCCAAACAGACTACGTAATTGGAGAGTTAGCAATAATTGTTGCTGAAGAGAGATTTCTCTTATGTGAGCCTGTAACTTGGCTTTTGAGAAGCCATAGGAGGTATTTATCAAACACTCTTGCATATATTAAAGGATACTTTAGGTATCCTTTTGGCTTTTAAATATGCTGATAAAAAGTGTTTGTAGAATATATTACATAACTAGTTGAATTTAGCAACTTTATTGTTAAGTGCTTTTAGGTAACCATAGGTTACTAAGCTAGGTTAACTGCCCAAACAAAAACAAAACAACTAAGCCAAACCAAACTGACTCCTTAATATGTGTACCCCAGTTATTTTTTATTTTTGGAAAGAGTCCAGAATAAAATGATGTAGTCAAGGGGTTCACCTCATAGTCTTAATTTTTAGGCAGCTGGGTTAAGGGGGGAGGTTTTCAGGCCTCAATGTCAAATACTCTTTTCTTCATTTTAATAATAGAAAATGTTTATGTGATATCCTAGCAGATAATCTGGAGAATATTTTTTTCCTCTTTTTTCTCTGCATCCTGAAGTCTCTATTCTGCTGGTAGTCTTGATGTTCTCCATCCTACTAGTTGATCTTTAAATAAAATGTTTACATCTTTCTCTTATTGGCTGGTGCCCATCCCCCCCTTTAAGGAGTAGCTGTCTTAAAAGGATTAGCCCCTAAATATTGTTGTTTATTAAATCTAACACCTTAGTTTGTCATTCAAGCTTTTAGCAGGTGCCCTTTACCATATCATCCTGATTTTTTCATATTCTCTTATGCAACTTAACAGTGAGAGCCAGAGTCTGTATGTATGCTATATATTTTAGGGCTGGAAATGACCTTCCCTCACCTCCCCAATGCAGATATAACTCTTGGTTACTTATTGACATTCATTGCCCCATGATGCTTCTTGTTGGCAGCTCTACCCCAGCTGTGTAAAGTTTCTGGAAATTTTGAAGTCATAGAATCATCTTGAAAAATGACAAACTTCTAAAGGATTCAGTTTTGCTTTAAATTATGTACTATAATAGATGAATGGGAAAAATTATAAAGTTAAAAAAGTTAACTGGGAATTTAAAAATCTCTTTTGTAAACTTTACTTAGAATTTTTCTCTTTCTGATACATAGACTGAACCTTAAATTTCTTCCAGTACCTAGAGTAGTAGAGTCTCTTATAGAGATATTGTGTATTTGTGCCATGTCTGGATTACATATGAGGGCAGAACATGCTAGTCTTGTCTTGTGCTGCACTTTTACTAAGGGATATAAATTGATATTCATTTGACAGTGTTAAAATGTTGTAATTCAACTTTGTCCCCTCACCTGACCCAAATAAAGCTCTTAGGTAATCAAACTCAAAATACAGAGTAAATCCTCTGTATCTACTTTGGATATGGAGGATACTTTGATTTTGGAGGACAAATACCAGTGGATGTTCTTTTTCTCCTCTCTCCAGGGGTTTTCTCCTCCCCTCATGTTGAATGATGATTTTGGGTTTGCAGAAGTGGAATTCCCAGTGATGAGATCAGCTGCCATAGTTGTCCAACATCGCACACATATCTGTGCAAGGGTCCTGAGCGGGGTTCAGTAGCTTCCATTCCATTTGAATCAGCTTCAGTGCTTCATCCCCGAGTGCTTTGAATTCTCCTCTACTGGCTCTCTAGGGCCCATTGCCAATTTTTTCCGCACTCTCTAGAGAAGGACAGAGTCTCATAAAGCAGATTCTGAGCCTGAAACATAGGAAAGACTAGTGTGACCGTTGTGGAGAAGACCCAAGCACAGAGCCTCATTCTGTTGAAAGGTCATTGCATTGACTGGAGACATTTTAGGAATAACATTTACTGTAATCTCTTTCAGTCTCTCTTTCTTATTCCTTCCTTTGGGCATGTAATTTAGCTGCCTTTGGGGAGCCCATGTGCCACAACCGCTGAAGCCTGCGTGCCCTAGAGCCCGTGCTCCTCAACAAGAGAAGCCACTGCAGTGAGAAGCCCACGCACTGCAACGAAGAGAGTAACCCCCGCTCACCACAGCTAGAGAAAGCCGGCACGCAGCAATGAAGACCCAGCGTAGCCAAAAATAAATAAAATTTTAAAAAAGAACAAGAAAAAGAGAAAAGTTTTTTGTTTGACATTTGTTCATTCCTTCTCTAATATTCTTTTTTATAAATGTAGATCTGAGTTACCCCTATCATTTTCCTTCTCTCTGAAGAACTTCGTTTCTTGTAGAGCAGGTCTATAGGCAATAAATCCCCTCAATTTTTGTTTTTCTGAGAAAGTCTTTATTTCCCCTTCACATTTGAAGGATAATTTTGCAGGTTACAGAATTCTAGATTGGCAGGTTTTTCCCTTTCAACTCTTTTAAGTATTTCACTTTTCCTGCTTGCTGTTCTCTGAGCTGCTTAGATTTGTGGTTTGGTATCTGAAACTAATTTGGGAAAATTCTAAGTTATTAGAATATTCTTCAAATTAGAATATGCTTCAAATAGTTCTTTCTCTTTTTCTTTGCCTTCTGGGATTCCCATTATGCATATGATATACCTTTTGTAGTTTTTGTAGTTGTCCCACAGTTCTTTGATATTGTGCTCCCCCCCCCCACCCGCCCCCACCCAATCTTTTTTCTCTTTGCTGTTTAGTTTGGAAATTTCTGTGGACATTTTATAAATGCAGAGATTCTTTCCTCAGCTGTGTCCAGTCTCCTAATGAGTCCATTAAAGGCATTCATTTCTCTTATAGTGTTTTTGATCTCCAGCACTTCTTTTTGTTTCTTTCTTAGAATTTCTTAGAATCTTTCTGGTTATATTATCCGTCTGTTCTTGCATGTTGCCTGTTCTTTCCATTTGAGTCCTTAGCATATTAATCATGGTTGTTTTAAGTTCCTGATCTCATAATTCCAACATTCTGGCCATATCTGAGTCTGGTTCTGATGCTTGCTCTGTCTCTTCAAACTTTTTTTCCTTTTAGTAACCCTTGTATTTTTTTGTTGAAAGCTGAACATTATGTAGTGGGCAAAAGGGACTGCAGTAAATAGGCCTTTAGTAATGTGCTGGAAGAGGGGATATGTTCTGTAGTTCTATGAGTAGGTCTCAGTCTTTTAGTGAGTCTTCTAGTTCCTGGGCTGGGAGCTTCACAAATGTGTCTGTTTTTTTCATCCCCTTAGGTGGGGCAGGATAGCTAGAGGGGACTGGAGTTGGGTATTTCCCTCCCTCAGGTCTGATAAAAGCCCAGTAGGTTAGGTGCTCTCTCTTGAGGGCAGGGCGGCCTTGTTAAGAAGAATAGAATACTCCGATTCTATTCAGAGTATTCTATTAGTTCAAACTACTCTATAGTTAAAAAATTATTACTTTTTCCTTCCCATTGCTGGAAGCATGAGGGGATTTTTCTTTGATCTTCACAGCGAGGACCTGGTAGAGTTACTGGAGGGAAAATTCAGGCCAGTGTGAGGGCCACCTCATGACTGGTTCTCTCTGGAGTTTTTAACTTTCAGATTTATCTACACTAAGTCTCTAGCAATTTATCAGTTACAGTTTAGATTTTACTACCCTGCTACTGGTTCCCACATAGTTTTCTGCTCTGGTAAATTATGATTCTCTGTATCTGCCTGTCTGTTTCTCCAATTTTTGGATCAGCAATTTGCTCTGTGACCCAATTCTCTGATGGATCTAAGAAGAATTGTTGATATTTTTCAGTTCAGGTTTTTGCTTGTTAGGATGGAGTGATGGTTTCTAAGCTTCTTACATGCTGGACTAGAAACTGGAAATCAGGGCTTTTGCTTTTTTTGCATTAAAAATCTAAATACATGAAGCTTAAGTAATGCAATATTTATTAGTTAGAAGAATCTTACATAATATAATCTAAAATCTTAATTTCGATAGATGAGTTCCAGACATATTCAGAGGTTTTGCTTTGGATTGGGGCAGACATCCAGGGAATAGAACCTGTATGCTCTTATATCTTATTTATATCCTTAGTCTAGTTCCCTAAGCCATTGGTACTGGGTCTAATAATACTTTTATTTATTACCATAAACGGTTTATCTACAGTAAACAGATACTGTTTAGACTGACTTTGTTTAAGAATCCTTACAGTGGGCTTCCCTGGTGGCGCAGTGGTTGAGAGTCCGCCTGCCGATGCAGGGGACATGGGTTCGTGCTCCGGTCCAGGAAGATCCCACATGCCGTGGAGCGGGTAGGCCCGTGAGCCATGGCCGCTGAGCCTGCGCGTCCGGAGCCTGTGCTCCGCAACGGGAGAGGCCCGCGTACCGCAAAAAAAAAAAAAAGAATCCTTACAGTGAGACTGAACTAAGTAAGTGAATCCACATCATCTCAGTTTATATATAAGAAGACTGAAGTGGAAATGAAAGCAGTAAAATGAATTCATAACTGTCTTTTTAAATTTTCACTAATTTTATTAATGATAGAGGCTTAAGTGAAACTCTCAGAACTTGGTTGTAAAATAAGATATGAAATCTGTTTTCGTATAACTCTGTAACATTTTCCTTTGAAGCCTAACCATGAGCAAACAACTGTTAGCAATCTGAAAGTAAATTTTCTCAAATGTCTCCTCAGAGATTGAAAATAGTGTTATGTGCATGGAGATAAGCCTACAAACATGTAGACTGTGTACTCTGTTTAGTAGAATTAAAGAGGACTTTGGAAATGTGTATGTTTGCCTGAAGAATGAGTAGTAAAATTGTTTGTAAGCTGTTATGTATATAGAAGATGAGAAGCATCATAAAAGAGCACACTGTAAATTTGTCAAAACCCATAGAACTCTGCAAGCAGAAAGTGAACCTTAATGTGTGCAAATTAAAAAAACAAACATGTAGTTGGTTAGAGGATCCCAGGATGAAATGCAGACTGAGCCAGACAAATCTAACTCTATTAGAAATGTATGAAAAAAATCTCACTGAATATAACGGGGGAGAAAAGGTACTGTCCTAAGTAACTTTGGAGATGCATGGAACCTGTAAGACTAAACGCAAAAGGAACTGCACATAAGTAGTGTACTCAAGTTGATGATGTTGCTTCCCATAGAGGAATGGTTAACAATTCTGATTCTATACTAGAATTCAACAAGTAAGATAGGTGGTAGGTGGTGGGAACCAGGTTTCTTACTGTTGGAGTGGGAGGTTACAGACAAGGGAAGGAGGCTACAGTGATCCATGTGGTAGTGCATTAGAATTGGAGATATTAGTATAAGCTCATATTTAACTTACTATTGATATAAGTATACATCTTAAATGAGTTTAGTTCACTAACCTCAAAGCAATCAAAAATAGAAGTTTCAGCCTTGGAATTAATCGTATTTTTAAATTAAAAATTGTTTTTATAATTAATTTATTTTTATTATTTATTTATTTATTTTGGGCTGTGTTGGGTCGTCGTTGCTGTGCATGGGCTTTCTCTAGTTGCAGCGAGCAGGGGCTACTCTTCATTGCTGTGCGGTGGCTTCTCTTGTTGCAGAGCACGGGCTCTGGGTGTGCAGGCTTTAGTAGTTGTGGCTCGTGGGCTCTAGGCACGCAGGCTCAGTAGTTGCAGCGCACGGGCTTAGTTGCTCTGTGGCATGTGGAATCTTCCTGGACCAGGGCTCGAACCAGTGCCCCCTGCATTGGCAGGCGGATTCTTAATCACTGCACCACCTGGGAAGTCCCTTAATAGTTTTTTATAATGAAGGTGGGAGTAGTTGAAAAGTATATTATAGTTAATATTTTAAGCATTTGCCTTAAGAAGTATTGCAGGATTTGTCAGATCTTACAGAATGGGACAGAGTCCTAAATCCAGACCTAAGTATTGCCAGTCATATTGTTGAATGCCTTCTGTTAGGAGGGAGATTTGTATTGATACAAATACAAATCCCTTGATCATAGAATCATGATTGTATTTTGCAGTATTTGTAATTTTATTTAAATTATTGTTCAGTATATGTGGTGTGCTCCTTCCTTCTCTTTCTCTCTCTCTCATTCCCAGGGGGAAACACAGCAATGGTGTTTGACTGGAGGTCATACTTGTACCTAATTTTCATTTAAGCAGTTTGTGAAAAGGCTTTGTAGAATGGCCATTTCCAAGTCGTTCTGGGAGGCTGAGATAAATGGCTATAACATACGTATAAAGATTTGGGAAAATTCAGATTCTGTTTTTTCTTTTGATGGAAGGAAGGGTTTGAATGAAATAATTGGGGAAATATGTCTTTAAAACCTTGGAGTGTCTTTATAATTTTTATGCTTAGCTAATGGCATGAATACTTACTACTTTTCTGGGGAGTATGATTTAAAGTATTTTATCTTGGTGTTGGACTGTGTCAGCTATAATTTCGGGTTCAGAAAATAGAGTCACAATATGATTGAGATTTAATTGATGGTTTTTCCAAATTGACCTGGGAGCATTTTGCCAAATGCTTTATAGATTTATCCTAGAAATACTGCTTGGTGTTTTCTAGAGTTATGTATGGTACGATTACTCTGTATTTAGTGTGTATTTTCTGATGTTACAAAGACATTTATAAGGAAAGATAATACTTGAGTTTTATTCTCTTACTACAACGTGGATTCTGATTTAGTAGTTCTAGTGTGGAGCCTGAGATTTCTCTGAGGCTGTTGGTTCATGGACCACATTTGCAAGGTGTTAGAGCAAGGGGTGGGCAAATGTTTTCTGCAAAGGCCCAGTTAGTAAACATTTTAGTCTTTGTTGGCCACATATGGTCTCTGTTGCATCTTTCTCTTTTTTCTTTTTCTTTTTTTTTTACAACCCTTTAAAAACATAAAAACCATTCTTAGCTCATGGGCCCATACAAAAACAAGGCATGATCAGATTTGAACCCCTGGCCATAGTTTGCCTATTCCTGTTTTAGAGAAAGGGCATATGCGTTTAGTTTGATAGAAACAAAAATTCTAGAATTGGTGTTTGTCATGACTTTTCAGCATTTCAGATGATCATGTGATTTTTCTTCGCCCTGTTAATGAGGTGAATTATTGCTGATGGTTCAGAAGATTTTTGTTGTGGTTTACAAAAGTTTGTTTTTCTTATTTTAATAGGGGTATAATTTTACATACAGTAAAATTCATCCTTTTTATTGTATGGTACTATGAATTTTTACAAATGAATATAGTTGTGTACTGTTAAAGGTGAACAAAGCTGGACCGTAGTTAAAATGGTAAGGACAGATTTTAATCAGTAATATATTACTGCAATACGAAAAAGACTCCAGCGTGAATGGAGCTCGGCTTTCCTTTGTACAGCAGTGACCTTGCGTTTTAAAGGGAGAATGAAGGCATTGAGAAGGGGTGAGAGGGGGTTCAGTGGAGTCAGGGAAGTGATAAATAACAGGAGGCTGGAAGGGGAGCTTTTTGTTATTGGTCCACATGAAACTATCTGGATTGGTTAATTGCTGCTTATCCAAAGCTCTTACCATCCCACTCATCCTGCCAGACACAGAAGCCCTATGTTCAGGTGTTGGCTGGAACACAAAGTAAATTCTTTTGGCAGCTTTGAGTTTTTTTAGGCAGGTATTTTAAGAGGGGCTGGAGTTATCCTAGCGATGCAGCTGTGAAACTATGTTAGTGTTCTCTTCAAGTCTTTATAGGCCATGGTTGAGGCAGAGTTGAGGAGGGGACTCAGAAGCATGGCTGGAGTTTAGTTAGAGAGTCTCTGTCAGCATCACCACCACAATCAAGATATAGAACTGTTCTATCATCACCTCCCCCTCCCCCCCAATTTCCTTGTGCTCTATTGTACTTACCTTCTTGCCTAACCCTTGGCTCCTGACAATTACTGATTTGTTCTCTGTTCCTGTTGTCTTTTCCAGAATGTCATATAAATGGAATCATACATTACATAGCTTTTTGAGACTGGCTTCTTTGGCTCAGCCTAATACATTTGAGATTCACCTATGTTGTTGTGTATATCAGTAGTTTTTGTTGTTGTTGTTGTAGCTGAGTGGTATCCCATTGTATTGATGTATTACAGTTTGTTCGTTAATCAGTTGTTTCCACTTCTGGCAATTACAAATAAAGCTACTGTAAACATTCGTGGACAGGTTTTTTGGTGAACATAAGTTTTCATTTCTCTTCCTACTGTTGAGCAGTACCCAGAAGATAGCTTGTTGGGTTCTGTGGTAACTATAATTAACTTTATACGAAACTGAAAATTTCCTGAAGTGGTTATATAGTATTTTATTCCCACTAGCAGTGTATGGGAGCTCCAGTTGTTCTGCATCGTCACTGGCATTTGATAATGTCAGTTTCCGTCAGGTCATCCTTATCTATGTATATTGTGATCTCATTGTGGTTTTAATTTGTATTTCTCTAATGACTGATGATGGTGAGCATCTTTATATATGTTTAATGTATTTGTGTATCTTCTTGGGTGAAATATCTGTCAGATGTTTTGCCAAGTTTTATATTGTTTTTCTTAATTATTGTTGAGTTTTGAAAGTTGTTAACATACAGTCTGGTTACAAGTCCCTTATCAGGTATGGGTTTGATAAATCTTTTCTCCTAGGCTGTGGCTTGTCTTTTTACGCTCTTAACAGCGTCTTTCAAAGAGCAGACATTTTATGTTTTGATTATCAGTTTTTTTCTTTTAGGGATTGTACTTTCGGCTCTTAGTATCAAATCTTGGAAATCTTTGCCTAATCTAGGGTCACAACGATTTTTCTCCTGTGTTTCCTTCTAGAAATTTTAGGTTTTACATTTAACTCTTTGACCCATTTTGAGTTAATTTTTTTTTTTACATTTTTATTGGAGTATAACTGCTTTACAATGGTGTGTTAGTTTCTGCTTATAACAAAGTGAATCAGTTATACATATCCCTATATCCCCATACCTCTTCCCTCTTGCATCTCTTTCCTTTCCCTCCCACCCTCCCTGTCCCACCCTTCTAGCTGATCACAGAGCACTGAGCTGATCTCCCTGTGCTTTGCAACTGCTTCCCACTAGCTAGCTATTTTACATTTGGTAGTGTATATATGTCCATATATACACTACCACTCTCTCACTTTGTCCCAGCTTACCCTTCGCCTCCCTGTGTCCTCAGGTCTATTCTCTAGTAGGTCTGTGTCTTTATTCCCGTCTTGCCCCTAGGTTCTTCATGACCTTTTTTTTTTCCCCCAGGTTCCATATATATTGTGTGAGCATACGGTATTTGTTTTTCTCTTTCTGACTGACTTCACTCTGTATGACAGACTCTAGGTCCATCCACCTCACTACAAATAACTCAAATTTCGTTTCTTTCTATGGCTAAGTAATATTCCATTGTATATATGTGCCACATCTTCTTTATCCATTCATCTGTCGATGGACACTTAGGTTGCTTCCGTGTCCTGGCTATTGTAAATAGAGTGGCAATGAATATTGTGGTATATGACTCTTTTTGAATTATAGTTTTCTCAGGGTATATGCCCAGTAGTGGGATTGCAGGGTCATATGGTAGTTCTATTTTTAGTTTCTTAAGGAACCTCCATACTGTTCTCCTTAGTGGCTGTATCAATTTACATTCCCACCAACAGTGTCTGAGGGTTTCCTTTTCTCTACACCCTCTCCAGCATTTATTGTTTGTAGATTTTTTGATGGTGGCCATTCTGCCCGGTGTGACATGATATTGAATTGCCGTTTTGATTTGCATTTCTCTAATGATTAATGATGTTGAGCATTCTTTCATGTGTTTGTTGGCAATCTGTATATCTTCTTTGGAGAAATGTCTGTTTAGGTCTTCTGCCCATTTTTGGATTGGGTTGTTTGTTTTTTGATATTGAGCTGCATGACCTGCTTGTAAATTTTGGAGATTAATCCTTTGTCAGTTACTTCATTTGTAAATATTTTCTCCCATTCTGAGGGTTGTCTTTTTGTCTTGTTTATGGTTTCCTTTGCTGTGCAAAAGCTTTGAAGTTTCATTAGGTCCCATTTGTTTATTTTTATTTTTATTTCCATTTTTCTAGGAGGTGGGTCAAAAAGGATCTTGCTGTGATTTTTGTCGTAGAGTGTTCTGCCTATGTTTTCCTCTAAGAGTTTGATAGTGTCTGGCCTTACATTTAGATCTTTAATCCATTTTGAGTGTATTTTGCCTGTGGTGTTAGGGAGTGTTCTAATTTCATCCTTTTATGTGTAGCTGTCCCGTTTTCCCAGCACCACTTATTGAAGAGGCTGTCTTTTCTCCACTGTATATTCTTGCCTCCTTTATCAAGATAAGGTGACCATATGTGTGTGGGTTTATCTCTGGGCTTTCTATCCTGTTCTGTTGATCTTTCTGTTTTTGTGCCAGTGCCATACTCTCTTGATTACTGTAGCTTTGTAGTATAGTCTGAAGTCAGGGAGTCTAATTCCTCCAGCTCTGTTTTTCTTTCTCAAGATTGCTTTGGCTATTTGGGGTCTTTTGTGTTTCCATACAAATTGTGAAATTTTTTTGTTCTAGTTCTGTGAAAAATGCCAGTGGTAGTTTGATGGGGATTGCATTGAATCTGTAGATTGCTTTAGGTAGTATAGTCATCTTCACAATGTTGATTCTTCCAATCAAAGAACATGGTATATCTCTCCATCTATTTGTATCATCTTTAATTTCTTTCATCAGTGTCTTATAATTTTCTGCATACTGGTCTTTTGTCTCCTTAGGTAGGTTTATTCCTAGGTATTTTATTCTATTTGTTGCAGTGGTAAATGGGAGTGTTTTCTTAATTTCACTTTCAGATTTTTTCATCATTAGTGTATAGGAATGCCAGAGATTTCTGTGCATTAATTTTGTATCCTGCTACTTTACCACATTCATTGATTAGCTCTGGTAGTTTCTGGTGGCATCTTTAGGATTCTCTATGTATAGTATCATGTCATCTGCAAACAGTGACAGCTTTACTTCTTCTTTTCCAATTTGGATTCCTTTTATTTCTTTTTCTTCTCTGATTGCTGTGGCTAAAACTTCCAAAACTGTTGAATAAGTGGTGAGAGTGGGCAACCTTGTCTTGTTCCTGATCTTAGTGGAAGTGATTCAGGTTTTTCCCCATTGAGGAAGATGTTGGCTGTGGGTTCGTCATATATGGCCTTTATGATGCTGAGATAAGTTCCCTCTATGCCTGCTTTCTGGAGGGTTTTTATCATAAATGGGTGTTGAATTTTGTCAAAAGCTTTCTCTGCATCTATTGAGATGATCATATGGTTTTTCTCCTTCATTTTGTTAATATGGTGTATCACATTGGTTGATTTGCATATACTGAAGAATTCTTGTATTCCTGGGATAAACCCCATTTGATCATGGTGTATGAGCCTTTCAGTCAGCTTTGGATTCTGTTTGCTAGGATTTTGTTGAGGATTTTTGCATCTATGCTCATCAGTGTTACTGGCCTGTAGTTTTCTTTCTTTGTGACATCTTTGTCTGGTTTTGGTATTAGGGTGATGGTGGCCTTGTAGAATGAGTTTGGGAGTCTTCCTCCCTCTGCTATATTTTGGAAGAGTTTGAGAAGGATAGGTGTTAGCTCTTCTCTAAGATAGAATTCGCCTGTGAAGCCATCTGGTCCTGGGTTTTTCTTTGTTGGAAGATTTTTAATCACAGTCTCAATTTCAGTGCTTGTGATTGGTCTGTTCATATTTTCTATCTCTTCCTGGTTCAGTCTCGGAAGGTTGTGCGTTTCTAAAAACTTGTCCATTTCTTCCAGGTTGTCCATTTTATTGGCGTAGAGTTGCTTGTAGTAATCTCTCATGATCCTTTGTATTTCTGCAGTGTCAGTTGTTACTTCTCCTTTTTCATTTCTAATTCTGTTGATTTGAGTCTTCTCTCTTTTTTTCTTGATGAGTCTGGCTAATGGTTTATCAATTTGGTTTATCTTCTCAGAGAAGCAGCTTTTAGTTTTATTGATCTTTGCTATCATTTCCTTCATTTCTTTTTCATTTATTTCTGATCTGATCTTTATGATTTCTTTCCTTCTGCTAACTTTGGGGTTTTTCTTTCTCTAATTGCTTTAGGTGTAAGTTTAGGTTGTTTATTTGAGATGTTCCTTGTTTCTTAAGGTAGGATTGTATTGCTCTGAACTTCCCCCTTAGAACTGCTTTCGCTGCATCCCATAGGTTTTGGGTCGTCGTGTTTTCATTGTCATTTGTTTCTGGGTATATTTTGATTTCCTCTTTGATTCTTCAGTGAACTCTTGATTATTGAGTAGTGCATTGTTTATCCTACGTGTGTTTGTATTTTTTACAGATTTTTTTCCTGTATTGATATCTAGTCTCATAGTGTTGCGGTCAGAAAAGATACCTGATAAGATTTCAATTTTCTTAAATTTACCAAGGCTTGATTTGTGACCAAAGATATGATCTGTCCTGGAGAATGGACCATGAGCCCTTGAGAAAAAAGTGTATTCTGTTGTTTTTGGATGGAATGTCCTATAAATATCCATTAAGTTCATCTTGTTTAACGTATCATTTAAAGCTTGTGTTTTCTTATTTATTTTCATTTTGGATGATCTGTCCATTGGTGAAAGTGGGGTGTTAAAGTCCCCTACTGTGATTTTGTTACTGTCACTTTCCCCTTTTATGGCTGTTAGTGTTTGCCTTCTATATTGAGGTGTTCTAATGTTGGGTGCATAAATATTTACAATTGTTATATTTTCTTGGATTGATCCCTTGATCATTATGTAGTGTCCTTTGTCTCTTCTGATAGTCTTTGTTTTAAAGTCTGTTCTGTCTGATATGAGAATTGCTACTCCAGCTTTCTTTTGATTTCTATTTGCGTGGAATATCTTTTTCCATCCCCTCACTTTCAGTCTATATGTGTCCCGAGGTCTGAAGTGGGTCTCTTGTAGACAGTATATATATATATACGGGTCTTGTTTCTGTGTCCATTCTGCCAGTCTGTGTCTTTTGGTTGGAGCATTTAATCCATTTACATTTAAGGTAATTGTTGATGTGTATGTTCATATTACCATTTTCTTGTTTTGGGTTTATTATTGTAGGTCTTTTCCTTCTCTTGTGTTTCATGCCTAGAGAAGTTCCTTTAGCGTTTGTTGTAAAGCTGGTTTGGTGGAGCTGAATTCTCTTAGATTTTGCTTGTCTGTAAAGCTTTTAATTTCTCCGTCAAATCTGAATGAGATCCTTGCCGTGTAGAGTAATCTTGGTTGTAGGTTTTTCCTTTTCATCACTTTAAATACGTCCTGCCACTGCCTTCTGTCTTGCAGAGTTTCTGCTGAAAGATCACCTGTTAACCTTATGGGGATTTCCTTGTGTGTTATTTGTTGTTTTTCCCTTGCTGCTTTTAATATTTTTTCTTTGTATTTAATTTTTGATAGTTTGATTAATATGTGTCTTGGCGTGTTTCTCCTTCGACTTATCCTGTATGGGACTCTGTGCTTCCTGGACTTGATTAACTAATTCCTTTCCCATATTAGGGAAGTTTTCAACTATAATCTCTTCAAATATTTTCTCAGTCCCTTCCTTTTTCTCTTCTTCTTCTGGCACCCCTATAATTCAAATGTTGGTGCATTTAACTGCAGTAGTTATTTCCAGTATTTTATCTTCCAGGTCATCTTATCCGTTCTTCTGCCTCAGTTATTCTGCTGTTGATCCTTTCTAGAGAATTTTTAATTTCATTTATTGTGTTGTTCATGATTGTTTGTGTGCCTTTTAGTTCTTCTAGGTCCTTGTTTAAACATTTCTTGTATTTTCTCCATTCTGTTTCCAAGATTTTGGATCATCTTTACTGTCAGTACTCTGAATTCTTTTTCAGGTAGACTGCCTATTTTCTCTTCATATGTTTGGTCTGGTGGGTTTTTACCTTGCTCCTTCATCTGCTGTGTGTTTCTTTGTCTTCTCATTTTGCTTAACTTACTGTGTTTGGGGTCTCCTTTTCGCAGGCTGCAGGTTTGTAGTTTCCGTGGTTTTTGGTGTCTGCCCCCAGTGGCTAAGGTTGGTTCAGTGGGTTGTGTAGGCTTCCTGGTAGAGGGGACTAGTGCCTGTGTTGTGGTGGATGAGGCTGGATCGTCTTTCTGGTGCGCAGGTCCACATCTGGTGGTGTGTTTTGGGGTGTCTGTGACCTTTTTATGATTTTAGGCAGCCTCTCTGCTAATGGGTGGGGTCGTGTTCCTGTCTTGCTAGTTTGGCATAGGGTTTCCTGCACTGTAGCTTGCTGATCAGTGAGTGGA
Organism: Lipotes vexillifer; assembly: GCF_000442215.2. Classification (NCBI taxonomy): domain Eukaryota; kingdom Metazoa; phylum Chordata; class Mammalia; order Artiodactyla; family Lipotidae; genus Lipotes; species Lipotes vexillifer. The sequence continues at coordinate 538,179 of NW_006797390.1, forward strand.
GCTGGGTCTTGGCATTGAGATGGAGATCTCTGGGAGATTTTCGCCGTTTGATATTACGTGGAGCTGGGAGGTCTCTGGTGGACCAGTGTCCTGAACACCTCAGAGGCACAGCCCTGATGTCTGGCTGGAGAACCAAGAGCCTGTCATCCACATGGCTCAGAATAAAAGGGAGAAAAAAAGAAAAGGATAAAGTAAAAATAGTTATTACAATAAAAACTAAAAAATATTAAAAAAAAATTATTTTTAACTGATTAAAAAGAAAGAACAACCAAACCAAAAAAGAAATCCACCAATGATGAGCACTGAAAACTATATAAAAAACAAACTAAAAAGCAGACAGACAGAACCCTAGGACAAATGGTAAAAGCAAAGCTATACAGGCAAAAAGCACACACAGAAGCATACACGTACATACACACTCACAAAAAGAGAAAAAGGGAAAAAAATATATATCGTTGCTCCCAAAGTCCACCTCCTCAATTTGGGATGTTTCGTTGTCTATTCAGATATTCCACAGATGCAGGGTACATCAAGTTGACTGTGGAGCTTTAATCCGCTGCCTCTGAGGCTGCTGGGAGAAATTTCCCTTTCTCTTCTTTGTTCCGCACAGCTCCTGGGACGCAGGTTTGGATTTGGCCCCCCCTCTGCCTGTAGGTCGCCTGAGGGCGTCTGTTCTTCGCTGAGACAGGACCGGGTTAAAGGAGCCGCTGATTCGGGGGCTCTGGCTCACTCAGGCGCGGGGGAGGGAGGGGCACGGAATGCGCAGCGAGCCTGCGGCGGTAGAGGCCAGCGTGACATTGCAGCAGCCTGAGGTGCGCTGTGTGTTCTTCCGGGGAAGTTGTCCGTGGATCACGGGACCCTGGCAGTGGCGGGCTGCACAGGCTTCCCGGAAGCGGGGTGTGGATAGTGACCTGTCCTTGCACACAGGATTCTTGGTGGCGGCAGGAGGAGCCTTAGCGTCTCATGCCTGTCTCTGGGGTCCGCGCTTTAAGCCGCGGCTCGCGCCCGTCTCTGGAGCTCCTTTAAGCAGCGCTTTTAATCCCCTCTCCTCGCGCACCAGGAAACAAAGAGGCAAGAAAAAGTCTCTTGCCTCTTCGGCAGCTCCAGACTTTTTCCTGGACTCCCTCACTCCTTGCTTGCTGGGGCGCTCTAGCCCCCTGCAGGCTGTGTTCACGCAGCCAACCCCAGTCCTCTTCCTGGAATCCGATGGAAGCCCGAGCCTCAGCTCCCAGCCCCCGCCCGCCCCAGCGGGTGAGCAGACAAGGCTCTCCGGCTGGTGAGTGCCGGTCAGCACCGATCCTCCATGCAGGAACCTCTCCGCTTTCCACTGCCCGCAGTCTCCGCCGGTGAAGGGGCTTCCTAGTGTGTGGAAACTTTCTCCTTCACAGTTCCCTCCTACTGGTGCAGGTCCCGTCCCTATTCTTTTGTCTGTTTTTCCTTTTTTCTTTTGCCCTACCCAGGTACGTGGGGAGTTTCTTGCCTTTTGGGAGGTCTGAGGTCTTCTGCCAGCGTTCAGTAGGTGTTCTGTAGGAGCTGTTCCACGTGTAGATGTATGTCTCATGTATTTGTGGAGAGGATGGTGATCTCCACGTCTTACTCTTGAAGCTCCTCCTCAATCTTCAGTTAATTTTTGTGTGTGATGTGATTGAAGTACTGCTTTTGGCATGTGAATATCCAATTGTTCCAGCATCATTTGTTGAACAGACTGCCCTCCATTGACTTGTGTTTGTATCTATTGAAAACCAAACATGTGGGTCTATTTCTGGACTCTGTTCATTTGATCTTTGTGTCCATTGTTTTGTCAATAACATGCTCTCTTGATTTCTGTAGTAAAGATAGTAAGTCTTGAAAGCAATTAGTATGAGTTCTCCAAGGTTGTTTTTCATTTTCAGAATTGTTTTGGCAGCTCTAGTCTTTGATTTTTCAAATGAATATTAATGTCAGCTTGTCAGATTCTAATTAAATATTGTTGTGATTAAATCAAGCATGTTTGTTCTGTTGAAATCTTCTAATTCCTAGCTGATTTTTGAATCTCTTTGATTTATCTATTGCTGAGAGAAGTGTGTTAAAAATCTTGACAGTTTCTTTCTATAGATATGCCCATTTTGCTTTTTAAAAATGTGCTTTGAGACTGTTTTGAAGTGTACGTAGGTAGAGAATTATCTTCCTGATGTACCTCATAGTATTATTTAGGGACTGAATTTATTATTAATGCACTTTGACTTAAAAGGCTATTTTGTTTGTTATTACTACATGCACTTTCTTTCAGTTAGTTTTTGCCTGATAGTTTTCTGTTTTTAAATTTTCTGTACATTTGTTTTCCAGGTATTTATTTTTTAAGTAGCTTGTGGTTTGATTTTTAAGTCCACCATTACAGTTTGTCTTCTGCTGAAGCTTTTAGTCCATTTGTGCTTATTGTAGTTACTCATACATTTCAGTTCATTTCTGACATCTTATTTTGAGCTTTGTTTGTCCTTACCATTTCTGTTTTTCTGTTCTTTCTTGGCTTTTTTCATGTTGATTATAGTTTGTCCTTCAGTTTTTCCCCTCTACTAGTGTGCAAATTGTACACATTCTGTTCTTTTTGAAGATACTCTAGGAATATTTTAACATGTATACTTAAGAAATTCTTAGTACACTTGACCTCTGTTTATTACTTTCCTGGCTTATATAAATATCATTATCATGAATTTAAGTTCTACTTCGTTGTTTGTAACTCACTAGAAATTTTTAAAATTTAGATTTATCATGCTATCTTGCATATTAGACCTTCCTGGTGAGATAATTTTTGGAATCTTTAGAATTTACATTAGTGAAGGTGTGTTGGTAGCTGACTCTCTCAGGCTTTGTCTGTCTGATATGCCTTCATTCTAGGTCAATAGATTTTATCATGTTGATGGTATCATTCTACTATCCATTGGCATTCTTTGTTGTTGAAATAATCTATTATTCTTATTATCATTCCTGACCACAGTTTCAGTATAATTTGTGTAGATTTTTGTTTTTTATTATGCCACTTGGGATTTGTTGGGTTTCTGGATTCTGTGGGCGGATGTCTTTCATCAGTTGTAGAAAATTCTCTTCAAATATTGCATTTGCCCCATTGTTTTCTTTTAGAACTCTAAGTAGAAATCTGTTTTCCTCACTCTTCCATGTTTTTTTATGATAACCTGTCTTTCACGAATCCATTTTTTCCCTTTGTATTTAGCACTAAAGAGATTATCCAGAATTATCTTCATGTTCATTAATTATCTCTTCATACAGTCAGGTATTCCTACCATTTCCTTCTTTCTCTCTTTCTGTCTCTGTGTTTCTGTGTGTGTGTGTGTGTGTGTGTGTGTGTGTTCCTTTTAGCTAACCCACTGAGAATGTTCAAGTTGGGGTTTCTGGTACTGTATAATCCCTCATCTGTGTGTGCTACCTTGTGTAGATTACAGAGACTGTCTCTCTTTCAGTGCTAGATTACTTCTCTGGATTTTTCCTTTCTTTTTGCTGTGCTCAAAATGTTTGCTTAATTTTCTATGGTCACAGACATGTACTTAAAAAATTATTTTTGGAGTTTATCATTTTTAGGTGTTTTATAATAGAAAGCCTTCTCTGGACTTACAGTCTGCTGTATTGTATTATAAGTGTTCCTGCCCACCCCCACCCCAGTATTTAATTTGCTATTTCTTTATTTTATGATTCTTATATTCCACTCTTTGCAGTACTAAGGAGAGTTAAGTATGTCCAGCTTGCTTTCCTCTCTTCTTTTTTCCTTTATGGTTTAGTTTGCTGTGCATTTTAAACCACACACATACTTACATTTCATACCTACAAGAAGATAAAAAGAATAACATAATGAACACTGTGCCCACTATATAAGCTAAGCAGAACATTACCAGTGCGGTTTGCTCCCTGTACTGGTTGCCTCCTCTCTTGTACCATACTTCATATTTAATTCTTTAATTGTTTGGGGGGATGTGAAGTAGAGTGAGACTCTAAGTAGCTCCCCCAACGAAGAGTTTTTAAAATATATACTAGAGGGCTTCCCTGGTGGCGCAGTGGTTGAGAGTCCGCCTGCCGATGCAGGGGACGCGGGTTTGTGCCCCGGTCCGGGAAGATCCCACATGCCGCGGAGCGGCTGGGCCCGTGAGCCATGGCCGCTGAGCCTGCGCGTCCGGAGCCTGTGCTCCGCAACGGGAGAGGCCACAGCAGTGAGAGGCCCGTGTACCGCAAAAAAAAAATAAATAAATAAAATAAAATATATACTAGAGTTCAATTTGATGAAATTTGAGAGTTGGGTTAGAGATTAATTCCTAGTCTAGTGCCATTTTCTCTTTCTCAGCTATTTCAATTTAAGAAAAAAGTTTATTCTGTAGCTTTCAGGTGATTTTGTCCTTTTTTTCTTTCACCTGAGTTCCACCTCTGGTAGATTAATGAATTGCCTACTCAAACATACTGTTCACCTTTTAAAGTAGTATTTGTTTAGAGTTTATTAACAAATTAATTTTTCACCCATCACTTTAAATTCTTTTGCAACTAAATCCTTGTGAAACAGGCCTACTTAAAATAATAATACTTTTACTTAGCTCCTTTTCTAACTGGAGAATACATTTAAAATAGCTGTTTATGGTGCCCTTTTTTTTTTTTTTTTAACAGTATGTGGGCCTCTCACTGTTGTGGTCTCTCCCATTGCGGAGCACAGGCTCCGGACGCACAGGCACAGCGGCCATGGCTCACAGGCACAGCCGCTCCGCGGCATGTGGGATCCTCCCGGACTTGGCCACAAACCCATGTCCCCTGCAACAGCAGGCGGACGTGGGAAGCCCTATGGTGCCTTTTTATTTTTAAGTTTTAAATAACTATTTCTGTTTTGTTTTTGGTGGTTATCTTGATGTTTATTCTTTTGAACTGTTTGACCTCAAGGTGAAATTGGAGGTAACTTTTAGTGCTAGGTAGTACCCAGGTAACTCTAAATTTAGCACCAGTATCAGAAGACTGTTCATCCTCTAGATGCTATTTCACTCTGACTCTTGGTGTCTTGGGCAGAAACTGAGTCGCTAATTTTGTCAGAGAATCTTAATGATGCCCCCACACATACATAAAAAAAGGGTTGGCTTTGGGGCATGTCTGCCTACTGTGGGTATCTGAGTAAGATTACCAACTTTTTTCTGCTGATTTATATGGAATTGAAAAAGACGGTAATGAATGATGGCTTTTATTTTCAGGAGTGTTTAAACTCTTTGAAGTGTACCAGTTTTCCCAGGGGAAAAATTCAGAGTTATGAATTGTTTTTTGAGTAATGCAGTTTTGTTTAAGGCATGACAGCTTTTTCTTATTTATTTATTTTTTAAAATCTTTATTTTATATTGGAGCCTAGTTGATTAACAATGTTGTGTTAGTTTCAGGTATTATACAGCAGAGTGATTCAGTTATGTGTATACATGTATCTGTTCTTTTTCAAATTCTTTTCCCATTTAGGTCATTACAGAATATTGAACAGAGTTCTCTGTGCTATACCGTAGGTCCTTGTTGGTTATCTATTTTAAACATAGCCGTGTGTACATGTCAGTCCCGAACTCCCAATCTATCCCTCCCCGCTGGTAACTGTTCTCTAAGTCTGAGTCCATTTGTTTTGTAAATAAGTTCATTTGTATCATTTTTTATTTTTAGATTTCACATATAAGCAATATCATAAGGTACTTGTTTTTCTGTATGTGACTTACTTCACTTAGCATGATAATCTCCAGGTCCATCCATGTTGCTGCAAATGACATTATTTCATTCTTTTTAATGGCTGAGTAATATTCCATTGTGTATATGTACCAAATCTTTATCCATTTATCTGTTGATAGACATTTAGGTTGCTTCCGTGTCTTGGCTATTGTAAACAGTGCTACAGTGAACACTGGGGTGCATGCATCCTTTTGAACCATGTTTTCCTCTGGATATGTGCCCAGGAATGGGATTGCTTGATCATATGGTATTTCTATTTTTAGATTTTTAAGGAACCTCCATAATGTTCTCCACAGTGGCTGTACCAGTTTACATCCCACCAACAGTGTAGGAGAGTTCCTTTTTCTTCACACCCTTTCTAGCAATGATTGTTTGTAGATTTTTTGATGATGGCCATTCTGACTGGTGTGAGGTGATATCTCATTGTAGTTTTATTTATTTTTTATTTTTATTTTTTGTGGTACGCGGGCCTCTCACTGTTGTGGCCTCTCCCGTCGCGGAGCACAGGCTCCAGGCGTGCAGGCTCAGCGGCCATAGCTCATGGGCCTAGCCGCTCTATGGCATGTGGGATCTTCCTGGACCAGGGCACGAACCCGTGTCCCCTGCATCGGCAGGCGGACTCTCAACCACTGTGCCACCAGGGAAGCCCTCATTGTAGTTTTGATTTGCATTTCTCTAATAATTACCAATGTTGAGCATCTTTCCATGTGCCTATTGGCCATCTGTATGTCTTCATTAGAGAAGTGTTTATTTAGGTCTTCTGCCCATTTTATTTGATTGAGTTTTTTCTTTTTTTTTGATATAGAGCTGCATGAGCTGTATATAAATTTGGGAGACTAATCCATGGTCAGTTGCAAATATTTTCTCCTATTCTGTGGGTTGTAGTTTTTGTTTTGTCTGTGGTTTCCTTTGCTGTGCAGAAGCTTTTGAGTTTAATTAGGTCCATTTGTTATTTTTATTTTTATTTCCATTACTGTAGGAGACGGCCCAAAAAAGATATTGCTATGATTTATGTCTGAGTGTTCTGCTATGTTTTCCTCTAAGAGTTTTATAGTGTCCAGTCTTACATTTAGGTCTTTAATCCATTTTGAGTTTATTTTCGTGTATGGTGTTAAATAATGTTCTAATCTTTTTTTTTTTTTTTTTAACATGTAGCTGTCCGGTTTTCCCAGCACCATTTGTTGAAAAGACTGTCTTTCCTCAGTTGTATCATCTTGCCTCCTTTGTCATAGATTAATTGACCATAGGTGCAAGGGTTTATTTCTGGGCTTTCTGTCCTGTTCCATTGATCTATATTTTCTGTTTTTGTGCCAGTACCATACTGTTTTGATGACTGTAGCTGTGTGGTACACTGTGAAGCCAGCAAGCCTGATTCCTCCAGGTCTGTTTTTGTTTCTCAGGATTGTTTTGGCTATTGGGAGTCTTTTGTGTCTCCATACAAATTTTAAGAATTTTTTGTTTTAGTTCTGTGAAAAATGCCATTGGTAATTTGATAGGGATTGCATTGGATCTGTAGATTGCCTTGGGTAGTATACTCATTTTCACAGTATTGATTTTTCCAGTCCAAGAACATGGTATTTCTTTCCATCTGTCTGTGTCATCTTCAGTTTCTTTCATTAGCGTCTTAACAATTTTCAGAGTACGGATGTTTTGTCTCCTTAGGTAGGTTTATTCCTAGGTATTTTATTCTTTTTGATATGATGGTAAATGGGATCGTTTCTTTAATTTCTGATCTTTCGTCGTTAGTGTACAGGAATGAGATTTCTGTGTATTGATTTTGTATTCTGCAACTTTACTAAATTCATTGATGAGCTCTGGTAGTTTTCTGGTAGCATCTTTAGGATTTTCTATGTATAGTAAGTATCATGTCATCTGCAAACAGTGACAGTTTCATCATGTCATCTGCAAACAGTGACAGTTTTACTTCTTTTCCAATTTGAATTCCTTTTATTTCTTTTTTTTTTTTTTTCTGATTGCCGTGGCTAGGACTTCCAAAAGTATGTTGAATAAAAGTGGCAAGAGTGGATGACAGCTTTTTAAATATTGATCTCTTACTGGACTGAACCTGCATGAAGGAAAAAGTAAAAACTCCTTAATTATTTAGAAAAAACATTAGTTTTGTGATCTTTTCAGATTTATTTAGCATAGCTAAGGGTAGATGCAAGTCAACCAGTGTCAAAATAGCACAATGTCAAGATGACTATACTATTTATATTACACATTTTGATGAAAATTTCTTGCTAGCCTAACATAATCCATCTTTTATCATTTTGGCAGCATCTTCTAAACTAAAGACAAAAGTTTTTTAAGGATATTTATTATAATATTCTATATGTTTATATCTTATAAGGAAGATGAAACCCTGTTGTGTGTAATATATTGAATGAATTAACAAATTAAAACCTCCAATGAAGAGTTGCCACCATATGTATATAAAGAATTTTTTGTCAAAAGCTTGAAAAGTTTTAGAAGAAATTTGAAAATTCATTTTATCCTCACAGATGTTTGTATATTTATTCTTAGTAGAATTTTAAACAGTAATTGTGAACTTTCAAAATACCATTTCTTAAATTATAAAACTTTTGAAAGAAATACGGAAGTGTTGTGTGTGGGAAGGAGTTCGTTTGGTACTTTGTTTCCTTTTGTGGTCTTCCACAGCTTAAGGCCTGAGTACCAACTGAGGCTAATTATTAGCTAATATTTAGGGTCAGCTGGTTAATGATTTAAACACATTAACAACACCTGTACAGGAACAGAGTGCTATGGATAAACAGGTGCTTGAGAAAGTCAGACTCCTCTTTACTCTTTCTAAGCCCTGAGTGCACTAACATTCCTTTGGGAGCTTTTAGACAATATTGATGCCTGGGCCCCAGTCCAGACCAATTTAATCAGAATCTCTGATGGAGGAACCCAAGTTACTGATATTTTTAATGAGTTTTTCAGGTCATTCTCAAATGCTGCCAGGGTTAAAAAAATGTATGCTTTAGGTGTTTGATGCTGTTGATGCTGCTGCTGTTGTTGATGGTGGTGGTATTAATGTTGTTGTTGTTTTTATTAGTGTGTTTGTGTGGGGAAGCGTGTGCATAATCTAAGAAACATTGCGCTTAAGGTAACTTGTATTAGTCCGTTTGGGCTTCTGTAACAGTATACCATAACTGGTGGCTTATAAACAACAGAAATTTATTTCTCACAGTTCTGAAGGTTATAATGTCCAAGATAAAGGCACTGGCAGGTTTGGTGTCAGGGGTGGGCCTCCTTCCTAGTCGGCTGTTTTTTCACTGTAACTGCACATGGTAGAGGGGGCAAGGGAGCTTTCTTGGGCCTTTTAAATAAGGGCATTAATTCCATTCACGAGGGCTCCAACCTCATGACCTAATCACCCCAGAGGCCATACCTCCTAATACCATCACCTTGGGAGTTAGGATTTCAACATACGATCTTGGGGGGCAGGGGAACATTCAGGCCATACCATAACTGTAAATTATGTGTACAGTTCTGGTTTCTGAATATTCAAGAACTGGTTATCTCATGGTCATTATGTATTGGTGATTATTGGATTTTGAAGTTGTAAATGTGTAGATAAAGCAGACAGTTCAGTTGAATTTTCTTTTATGCCTCATTGTTTCATTGTTTATGGTGACGTAAGTGTCATTTTGATGTTAAGTTGGCTTTTCCATCTGTCACAAATTGTTCCCTTTATATCAGTTTTCATCAAGATACTGTTTTAGGTAAGTGTACAGGTGGAAGGTTCAGGATGTGATTTGCCTGACAGTTTTCTGCCAGTCATTCTCATGAATGTTGACATTGGCCGTTAATGAGAGGAGTCACAGTAGATTGAGGGAAGAGTTGTGAGATTTTTGAAACATGCCATTTCTAAGATAGCGGAGGTGGGGGGAGGTCTAAGATACGAGGCTTTGTTGGGACAAGAGTTGAAGCGACTTTGTCTAAACTTTTAAGTGATGGTGTTTGGATCTAAAAATGTGTGTTAGTGTTCATAGTTTTAAGGAATAGAAACCCTTCTACTTAAAACAGAAAAAATATTTTTAAAGAGGATGTTGGCTTACTTATAGAATTTCATAAATGGTAGACTTACCAAGCTTGGAATCTACATCCAGGGACTCTGCTGCAAATCATACCACAGACCTGGTCCAGTGAAGGCACCACTGTTAGGTGGCATGCTTACCACTGTTTGTACTCTCTCACTGACATGAGGCAACAGATAATCCGTAAACTGCTGCCAGTGCTCCCTTGTAAAACTGGATTAAAGAAGGATGAATGAACTTAAACTGGATTTAATTAGCCTTTGCTGTTACCCGCAGCCTCACCAGAATGGATTGCTGTGGTCCTTGCTGCTGCAGCTGTTGCTTCCTCCTCTCCTGCCTCTGCCTCCTCCTTTCCTTGGTGTGTCTGACTGGTAAAACCCAGATCTTATGCTCTTGTCGCAATTGCAAGGAAGGTTTGGAAAGAAAGTAGCTGGTGTTTTCAGTTTCTTTAGTTTCAGGTAGTGGTTCTGTCTCATAAGGTGGAGGATTCTTCAACCATAGTAAGGTAGTCTAGATGCTGGATAGCCCCCTTAAATGCCAGCTATCCATGACAGAACATTTTGTAAGTGAATGGTCATAGGATTAGTCCATATTTTTGCCGTACTTTGAATACTGTATTTTTTTTTCCTTTCTCATGTTGAAAGAATGAATGGAGTGTGAAGATAGATATAAAAGAAGAAGATAGTTAATAGAAATATAAATTTTATAACTGGAATGGGCCTTAGGAATTATCTAAGCCAATCTAAAGAAAAAAATACTGATTATAAGAGTAATGCCATTCGCTGAGAAATCATCTTTACTCCTGTTAGTGAAACCACTTTCTACCCCCATTAGTCCTCATAAAGAAGCTGCTGTATAAAGTAGAGAACAACACCCTTGTAGTATCATCAGTGACACATTTATTTGGTCTTTGTGCTGCAGTGCACAGTGTCAGGGCACAGTGCAGTTCAGTAGAAGCAGGTAAGGTAAGCTAGAGTGTGAACTGAGTACTCAAGGGCAAGGGCAAGATTCTCCTCAAAAACTAATTTTGGGATTCCTGTAATACATCAGACATGTAATTGAAGTCCTCGTAGGGCACGACTGAAGTAATTTTACCTTTATTCTCTTCACCAGGCCATTAAAAAAAAAAGTCAGTGAAGCTCTATGTGTAGTTTTTAGGTTTGAGCAATGGGATATTCTAGTATATCCTCTGAGGTGACCTAATAGCAAAATGTGCATAGAAGAGAGACTAATTATATATTTATTAGGTATAAGCCAGTTTTAAATTTAGGGAAATAATGTTGTGTAATAAAGCTTTATAGGTATTGCTATGGGAATCTGTACAGTGGAGAGAGTTATCAGTTTTACTCGGGAGGCTATTTCAGGTTGGTGCTTTCTAGCTGAGCAGTTGTTGGCCAGAGGAACAAGGGATGGAAATGGGTAATAGCTTTTAGTCAGTAGGAACGCTGTGTGCCAGACTCTATCCTGCCATTCATTGCACATTCAAGGAATAACAAATAGCTTGTAACTGGAGCATAGTATAGGAATAAGGGTATACATTAAATTAAAATTCTACCTGTATTTTTCAAGGATGTGGTCTCTGTAATACGACCCACATACAAGATGGTCCAAGAGCAGGTGAATGCAGACCATTATTAAACATTGGAGTACTGACTACAAATATGCTTGCCGTTATTTTAGATGGTTTTAGGATAGGGGATACAACTGTGATTAAAACAAGGGCCTGGAATCTAGAGGCGTGGGAAACGTGCAAACAGTCCTGGTATCGTATGTGTTTGAGATGCACAGAGCACTGGAGGAGCACAGAGGGGAGTGTGCTTGAGGGAGTCATGAAATGCTTTCACCAAGGTGCCGTTGAACTGTCCTGAAGAATCAGGATGTTTATGAGTGTCTAGAAGGAGGAGGGTGGCATTCCAGTCAGTTAATATATCATTTTTATTATACTTAAAGGAGCTCAAAATACATCACCTTGTTTTCTTCAGAAAGAGGAATGTGGATAACAGCAATTTGGCAAAATTGCTATAGTTAACATTTTCTTTGGTAAGAGTAGGGAATTAAATTGATTTAGCGTGCTGTTTATTTCAGGTTTATAAGCTATACCTTCCAGTAGTGTTATATCAATGTTATTTCTGAATGAAATATATTCTTAGTATTGTGTCCACTAACTCTTAAATTCGTCAGCTAGACTGGGTGCCTAAGGATCATTTTTCTCCAGGATAATCAGTTTATACATGCACATGCAGAATTCCATTATGATGCATATTGTCAGAGCAAGGTTTTATTTAATAGAACCCATGGTCTTTCCTGTTCCTCAATAATAGAATCTTTTTTTTTTTTTTGATTTGGTTACTGTATATTCTCTGTAAAAACAAATCATCCAAAACAAATGCTTTCACTATCTTCCAGTAATCACCACATATAGTTAAAATATGATACTAACACAAATAATCAAGGAGAGGGAAAACACGGGAAGTATAGCAGATTTCTTCACAGTTTTTTTTTTCCTCTTTGTATTGGGTTGGCCAGAAAGTTCGTTCGGGTTTTTCCGTAGGACGTTATGATAGTTCTATCAGGAAATAGATATTATTGAATTCTCCAACCTCTTCTTCACTTAAAAGCCTAATCTACTAACCAAAGTAAAACAGAACTGGTTCAGGGATGAGGAAGACGAAGGGTGTATGAATTCTGCATGACCCTTTTCTTTTCACTTTCATTAAGTCAGAATTTTTTTCACTGGCTTTAGTCCCAGTGATTTTAGAAACTTTCTCAATATAAATTTTATGGCAAGAAAATGTTTCTGAGGACCCATGGCTCTTTATAGTTAGATTTTACCTTAACATCTGTCACATCATGTTCTTAGAATGTGGCATGGCTCTTGCTTACACTTTGGGGTTGGCTTGGTTTCATATGCAACTCTTAATTGTAGTTTCTTTTGCCTTGTTACTATAGTCCAACTGCATTGACTGGTAACATCCTTTTTATTTTATTTACTTTTCTGTCCAACTCTTCCTTAATTTTTACACTATTTTTTTTGTTACTCTTTTGGCTGGTTCTTTGGATATAGAAGGAAGAACAATGATGGCAGTGTGCTCATTTCATCTTTATCTGAACTCAGCATGTTGCCCCCTAAACTCTGTCTCTATTCCGTATTTTGTTGAATGACACCAATATGGACTTACTCACATTTGCCAAATCTTGGGGGCCATCCTAGTCTGTCCTTTATCTTTCTTCTCCCTCGTTGATCCATCCCTCAACTTTTATCTTCATCAGTTCTCATTTGGAATATCTGAGAAGTTTTGTTCCTTACTTCTCTTTCTCTAATTTCTTCCCCCTCTGTCAGTCCCTCAGTATTATCAACAGTGATTTGTAAAAGGATAATCTTTTGTAATTTATAAAAGGATAATAAGCACTTTACTTTTCTGCTTAATAGTCTTAAGTAACTTCTCATCCCTTATAGGCTATGCAGTCCAAGCTTCCTAGCACAGCAAAATAGATCCCATCTGTGGGACTTCTTTTGTTGCCTTGTGTCCTCCACAATACACTGTATCCTGCAGCTCTACTGATCTTTCTATTTCTCAAATATGTCATGACTTCTTATGTCCTTTGCATAAGCTGTGTCTTCTTCCTGGAACACTGTTTCCCATTTTGGCAACTGCCTAAATAAAAGTGTTACTTCCTCTGGTGAGCTTTTGTTGAGAACTCTTACATTCACTGGCTTGATTGGGTATCAATTCCCAGTACGCTTATAGCAGCCTGTTCATACCTCTCTTTATAATAGTTAATCATTCCTTGCCTGGATTGCAAGTTTCATAAGGACAGTAGTTTTGCCTTGCTTATTTTTGTATTACCATGTCAAGCATGATGCTAAGCTCCTAATAGGTGGTCAGTACATTAAAAAAAATTAAATAGTATCTTGGTAACTTATAAAATATTTGTGTTTTTCTGCTGCCTGTTCCTCTTTC
>NW_006797390.1:551942-583269 GCF_000442215.2 Lipotes vexillifer
TTTCCCTTTCTGTATTAAGTATGTAATGAGTTTTTAGCTTAAAGGTTAATTAAATAACAAATGCAAATGTTCAGTATTTATAGATTAAATTTATTACTTGAAATTTTAAATATTTGAACAAATGAAAACACCAGCAAGCTTCAATTAAAAATTCTAAATTTTTATCAAATTCTCACCTGACAGATTTCTCAGTTTCATTTGTTATAGTTGAAGCCTTTACCTGAGTGTGATCCGTGAAGTAACATGACATGATATATTTCTTAGGGTTGAGTACTGGAAGAGTTATTTATTAGCTTTGAGCAGTGGCATGCATATAATTTTATTTATTACTAAAATTCTTGTTGAGCTAATTCATTTGTGACAACTTTTTATTACACCATAAACTAGACACTGAGTTCTTGTAAGTTTAGTGCTTCTTTAGACAAGCTTAGTGGCAATTGTGAGACCTCTGTAAATTATATTATACAGGGAGCACAGCGAAACAAGCTATAGGAGCACATAGGAGGGAGTAACTCTACTTTGTCTAGGCAAGCTAGGAAAGGCTTCTACAGAAAAGAAGCTACCTTTGCATTAACTTTAAAAATAGTCTCTTGGGAGCTTCCCTGGTGGCGCAGTGGTTGAGAGTACGCCTGCTGATGCAGGGGACACGGGTTCGTGCCCCGGTTCGGAAGGATCCTGCATGCCGCAGAGTGGCTGGGCCCGTGAGCCATGGCCACTGAGCCTGTGCGTCCGGAGCCTGTGCTCTGCAACGGGAGAGGCCGCAGCGGTGAGAGGCCCGCGTAACGCAAAAAAAAAAAAAAAAGTCTCTTGATTCTTATTTGTGTTATAAGCAACTTTCTTGAGATATAATTTATATGCAAAAAATGTATATTTTAGCATTTATAGCTTGATGAGTTTTGATAAATGTATCTACCATTACCCCCCCAAAAAAAACCATTTTATCACATCACTCCAGAAAGCTGCCTTAGTCCCTTTCAAGTCAGCTCCTACTTTCACCATGATAACTACTGATCTGACTTCTGTCATTATAGATTAGTTTTGCTGAATCTAAAACTTCATATAATGGAGTCATTCTGTGGGTACTCTTTTGAATCTGGGTTCTTTTGTTTACCATTATTTAAAAAAATACATCCTTGTTGAATATGTGAGTAGTTAGTTTTTTTACATCGTTGAATAGTATTCCATTTTATGAATATACCAGAGTTTGTTAATCATCCTATTGATGGGCATTTGATTTATTTCCAGTTTTTGGTTATTATGAATAAAACTTCTGTGAACTTACATGTACAGATTATTGTGTGGGTATGTTTTTATTTCTCGAGTAAATACCTAGAACTAGAATTACTGGTTCATAGGGTTAAGTGTACATTTAATTTTGTAAGAAACTGCCAAACTATTTTCCAAAGTGATTATACTAGCAGTGTATGAGAGTTCCAGTTGCTGTATCCTCACCAACACTTGGTATTGTTGGTCTTTTTAATGTTAGCCATTCTAGTGGGTGTGAAGTGATATCTTATTACTGATTTAATTTTCATTTCCCTGATGATTGATGAGATTGAGCATCTTTTTATGTGCCAGTTGGCCATTTATGTATCTTTTGTGAAGTATTAAATGATGCCTTCTACCCATTAAAAAAGTTAAAGTAAAATTTGCACACAGTAAATTTACACTTTTTTGGGTGGCAGTTCTGAATTTAGACAAATGCATACATTTGGGTAATCACTACCATAATTAAAATATAGAATAATTCCACGACCCCCCAAAATATATTCTTGGCTTTTTGTTATCAACCTTTCCCTCCACCTGCAGCTCTAGGTAACCACTGATGTGTTTTCGGACTCTATACAGTTTTGTTTTTTCCAGAATGTAACATAAATGGAATCGTGTCGTGTAGTGTTTGAATCCAGCTTCTTTCTCTTACTGTAAAGCATTTGAAGTTTATATGTGTTTATTGTGTATGTCAGTGGTTCTTTTTTTCCTAAAAATATAAACATTTATTAAATCATAACACAGATAGAGAAAATGTGCAAATCATATATATATAAAGCAAATTAAGTTTATAAATGTGAACACACCAGTGTGAACAGCATATAGATAAGAAAACAGTACAATACCAGCATTCTACAAGTCCCCTCGTGCTCTACTCCTTCCCCCAGAAGTAACCATTATTCTGACGTCTAACAGCTAAAATAGTTTTCCTTTTTTTTTGCACTTTTATTTTTATTACAGTGGTTCTTTTTATTAATCCTGAGAGTATTCCATTGTTCGAATGTACCATAGTTTATCCATTCCCCATTTGAAGAATATTCAGTAGTTTTTGGTGACTATGAGTACATCTGCTATAGAGATTTTCGTACAGGTTTTTGTGTGAATATATATTTAATTTCTCTTGAGTAAATACCTGAGAGTGGGGTTACTAGATCTTATGGGAATGTTTAACATAAGAAACTGCCAAACGGTTCGCCAAAGTAGATGTGCCATTTTGCATTAACATTAGCAGTGTACAAGAGTTTCAGTTGTCTTGCATCTTTGCTAGTACTTTGTATTGTCCATTTTTTAAAGTTTAGCCGTCTTACTAGATCTGTAGTGATATCTCACTATAGTTTTAATTTTCATTTCCGTGATGAATAATTATGTTGACTGTCTTTCTGTATGCTTATTTGCCATTTGTATGTCTTTTGTTGATGTGTCTGTTCAGATCTTTTGCCCAGTTTTTAATTGGGTTGTCTTTTATTGAGTTTTAGGAGTTCTTCATACATTATAGATATAAGTCCTTTGTCAGATATATATAATGTACTACAACAGATTGAACGCAGAAAGCTCAGATTTTGTTATTGGCAACAAATTGAAGTGACAAGGTGATTTCATGTATTTCCAAGAAAGTATCTGCCTGATACCTAAGTTTTATTTAACCATAGTTTGTCATTCATTTTTTTTTTTTAAAGTAAAAATGGTGTTCCATGAAAAAAGCAGCTAGCTCCATTGGCCAAGTGCTTTTTCTCAAGACAACCATTCTACATTCATATGCAGCAAAAGTACTTTCTCTGTAGATCCTATTTTGTCACACAGAATATTAAATGTGTAATCAAAGGTCAAGCTCTAATGAAATTAATAATTTTCTGCCTTACCAATGTCAGTGTTCATTGAGACTGACTTTTCTTTTGTATGTGGTGAAGAATAAATATAGTGACTATTAGTACAGTTGGTTGCCACTCCCTGCAGTCTTACCCACCATTGCTTTTGGACTATCAGTGCAAATATCAGCACAGGTAGGTAGTTCAGGGTAATCTGTGCAATTCAAAAAAGTTATTCAACACTTTGAATATTTCAGCACCACTTACATTTATTGTTGTAAACATTCACATAGAAGATCTTTGATGATTAGTTGGTACTGACACTTGATGAACAAACAAAACAGTAAGTCCGGCCATATCCTTAAATTCAGTCATATATAAGGCAAAAGCACAGTTTCTTAGGTGACATTAACTTCCGTCTTCATGTTTGCAGCTAAATTTTAAATTTTGTGTTACTGTAGCTTTGGAAATTGGCGGCCCATTGATTTCTTTTATTGGCTTTTCCTCTGGGAGGAATTCAGTAATGTAAACTGGAGAAAGCTTTATGAGTCTCTGTTTTTGTGTTTCTCCAGCTGGAAAGCTGTAATAAACATTGTTTGGCTTTTAATGAGGTCATATTTACATTTAAACTATGCAATTCATTTTTCTTTAAACTCTGAATGATTGTCTCAATGCCTCAGCTTAACTGGAACCATAATACTATTCACAAAAAGATAGCATGTATAAGCCAATGGAAAGATTGCTTTTCATTTACAGTTTTGCTCAGGGTCTTGGAGTAGATTTCATCCCTTCTTAGAGTCAGAGAACTCTCTCTGATAGATCAGTATCATCTTTTTTAACATCTTTAAATGTAGGCAGTATAGCTGTGGGTTGAAGAAGTGAGTTTTCTCATCTCTCCTTTTTCAGCCAGTGGTCCATTCTTAAATACAAGACAAATATAAGTAAATGTTCTTTTATTTTAAAATAGATTACTAGTAAATTTCAAAATAAAAACAGTTTAAAATAAAAACTTAAAGTTAAGAAATCTTGTAAAACAAAGCAGTGTACTTGCTCCTTGATGTGTTTTTGCTCTGGGCACAGTAAAATTTCAAGACTTCAAAAGTAACAAGTTTTTAGATGATAATGAGGTACAGAATTACAGCAGGTATAATCAGAGGTAGCTAGTAAGAGTGCAAAAGTGCTGTGAACTGAGTTAATCTTGGAACGTGTATATAGTTATTTCCAAAACCTACCTTAGAAGCTTATGGAAAATATAATAGGTATACATTCCATGAGCCATCAGGGTGAAGTCATCACCGCACCTTATATGTATCCATGAAAAACCTCCAGGATGAAAGTGAAAAAGACTAAATAAATACATAAAACGTAGCAATATTATGAAAACAGTTTTGACCCTGTAGACCTCCTGAAAGGATTCCGAAGACCTCCAGGGATCTTTTTTTTTTTTTTGAATAACTTTATTTATTTATTTATGGTTGCGTTGGGTCTTCATTGCTGTGTGCGGGCTTTCTCTAGTTGTGGCGAGCGGGGGCTACTCTTCGTTGTGGTGTGCGGGCTTCTCATTGCGGTGGCTTCTCTTGTTGCGGAGCATGTGCTCTAGACATGTGGGCTTCAGTAGTTGTGGCATGCGGGCTCAGTAGTTGTGGTGCATGGGCTTAGTTGCTCCACAGCATGTGGGATCTTCCCGGACCAGGGCTCGAACCCGTGTCCCCTGCATTGGCAGGCGGATTCTTAACCACTGAGCCACCAGGGAAGTCTTTCCAGGGATCTTTGGATCACACTTTGAGAACCACTCCCTAGGGTGTGGTCTGGATTCAGCCCTTTGAGGTGTCTCAGCTGAATGTCCAGGGTGGTGTTGATGCTCTTTACTCTGTCTTGGCAGAACATGTAAGACCACCCGCATTGCTTGACTTCTGGCATTTTAGTTCTGTTCTCAACCTGATAATCCTTGAGGATCCTGTGCGTGCACAGCCTGGTTCTTGGTCCAGGGACTCATGGGGATCCCCCATGAGTCCCCCCAACCCACACCAATGTAACTTTCTCCTCTTTGGGGCCCTGCAGATTCCAGTCTTTTCTTTGCCCCAAATTCTCTTTGCCTCCTTAAGCTTGTTGAGACCACTGATCCTAATTTCAGTTTCAGCTTTCCACACTTTGGGTGGGGAGTTGTCACCAGGTTGAGTCAGGGTGATTTTTGGAGCTCACCTGGTGAGTTTCCTTTGTCTCATGGTTTGTGGTCTCGTGCTGCCTTATTTTCAGTTCCTAGAACAGCTGCCTCATATATTTTGTTTAATTTTATGGTTATTTATAGCTATCTCAGTAGAAGTTAATGTGTAATAGCTTCAGTTTTGTGAGTTAATTATTGATGGTGGTTATTAGCTTTTTAAATTAGGATGGAGTAAAATAGTATGTGCGAAAACATAGGGACAAAAAAACTCAGGGTGTCTTTTGGGAAGAGCATGTAGTCGCTGTGTTTAGAGTAGGGTCAACAAAGGCAGGCCTGCATTAGCTCATTCCCCTGGGTTCTTAGTAGAAGTCATTGACTAAAAATCACTGAGTTTCCCCCCACAGCTCTGACTAGGCTTCACAGCCTTCATGAACAGAGTACCATACCAAGTCACTGATGGTTGGCTGTTAGGGGAAGGAAACAATTTGTCAACTTGGGGCTCTAACTATAGGATTCAAGGTAGGGAACACGAGGTGATGAAACTAGGAATTTAGGCTAGGCCTAAAGAATGGCTGTAACTTGCCTCAATTTTACTTCCCTTTTCCCTTCCTAATGCTACTATTTCCATATATATAACACCTTTATATGTTACAAGCCCAATAAAACAAGTTTATAATTACTTTTTTGTGCAGTTGTCTTTTTAATCCATTAAGAGAAGAAAAGGGAGAAATATATTTGTACTGTCTTTTATAATTACCTACATAATTATCTGTATGAGTACTGTTTGCTTCTTCATGTGGATTTGAGTTAACATCTAGGTTACTTCTTTTTTGCCTGAAGAATATCCTTGGTATCTCTTGTAAGGCAGATCTACATGCCACAAATTCTCTCACTTCGTTTATCTGGGAATGTCTTTATTTCACCTTTATTTTGGAAAGATAGTTTTGCTGTATGTAGGATTCTTGGTTGATATTTTAATTTCTTTTAGTGTGTCATCCTACTGCTTTCTGCCCTCCATTGTTCTGGTAAGAAATCAGCTTTTAGTTATATTGTGATTTCTTTGCAAGTGATGAGTTGATTTTCTTAGTGCTCTCGATTTCTTTGTCTTTGAACAGTTTAACTGATGTGTATAGTTGTATATCTCTGTGTTTATCATACTTGGAGTTTATTAAACCTCATGGATGTATGGGCTAGTATTTTAAAAATCAAATTAGGGAAGTTTTTGGTCATGATTTATTTGAAATATTGGAACCAAAGTACAATGATCATATTTAGGAAATTAACATTAGTACATTTCTATTATAGAATTTGACATGCTGTCAGATTTTGCCAGGTTTCCCAATAATGTCTTTGTAGCATATTCCCCAACTGATCAGTACAGGATCATACACTTTATATAGTTACTGTGTCTCTCTTTGTTTATTTATTTTTCTTTATTTTTTTTTGGCTGCTTTGGGTCTTAGTTGCAGCATGCGGGATCTTTTTGTGGAGGCATGCGGGATCTTTTTCGTTACTGCGTGGTCTGCTGGAGCTTCTCTCTAGTTGCAGCTTGTGGCTTTTCTCTTCTCTAGTGGTACGTGGGCTTTGTAGTTTGTGGCACGTGGGCTTAGTTGCCCCGCGGCATGTGGGATCTTAGTTCCCCGATCAGGGATCAAACCCGCGTCACCTGCATTGGAAGGTGGATTCTTTACCACTGGACCACCAGGGAAGTCCCTTACTGTGTCTCTTTATTTTCCTCCTACCTAGCTTAGTTCATCTGCCTTTCTTTGACTTTTATGACATTGATATTTTCAAAGGCAGTTGTTTTGTAGAATGTTTTTTAATTTGGTACGCTCTGTTTCCTTAATAATTTTATTCAGGTTATGCATTTTTGGGAAGAAATAATATGTAAGAGAATATACATAAAAGAGATGGTATGGGGGCTTCCCTGGTGGCACAGTGGTTAAGAATCCTCCTGCCAATGCAGGAGACATGGGTTCGAGCCCTGGTCCGGGAGGATCCCACATTCTGCACAGCAACTAAGCCCGTGCTCCACAACTACTGAGCCTGCACTCTAGAGCCCGCGAGCCACAACTACTGAGCCCGTGTGCCACAACTACTGAAGCCCACGCACCTAGAGCCTGTGCTCCCAACAAGAGAACCCACCACAATGAGAAGCCCACGTGCCACAACAGAGTAGCCCCTGCTCACCACAACCAGAGAAAAGCCCGTGTGCAGCAGTGAAGACCCAACACAGCCAAAAATAAAATAAATTTATATATAAAAAAAGATGGAATGTTCTTCCCAGCATATCACATATATGATGCCAGTGTTGATGATGTTAATTTAGATGATGTGGATAAGGTGGTGTCCACCAAGTTTATTTTCTCTAAAGTTACCATTTTCCCCTTTGTCATTAACAAGTAATTTGTGGGGAGATACATTGAGACAGTGTAAGGTATCCTTTTTGCCAAAGAAACTTTGATCAGATGGTTTTTGCGTCCTGATGATGCTTGTCTTGAATCAGTTATTACCGTCATGGTGGCAAAAAGATAGATGCTTAAAATTTCGATAACGGTTTCTGGGAGTTTCAGTTTTAGTGTTCCTGAGAGAGCTTTCTTTATCCAATGGTGGTAATTATAAGATACTTGGTGGTTTACCTGCTTATGTCATGGGTTTATTTTTCATGATTTTTAGGTTCATGTACTGGACAGACTGGGGAGAAGTACCAAAGATAGAACGTGCTGGAATGGATGGTTCAAGTCGCTTCATTATAATAAACACTGAAATTTACTGGCCAAATGGACTGACTTTGGATTATGAGGAACGGAAGCTTTATTGGGCAGACGCAAAACTTAATTTCATCCACAGATCAAATCTGGATGGAACAAATCGGTAAGATTGCCTTATAAATTTATTTTTAAACTTTAAGTCAACCCTGTGATATCTTGATGTAGTAGTCAAATTATAAAGCTTAATTTTATTAAGAAGTTAGCATATTATTGGCTTAACTGTCAAAGGGGAAGAAGAATAGATTTTTAGTTTGCTTTTTAAAAAGGTAATGACATTTCTCATCTATCTTGGTGGGACTTAGAATTTATGGGTTGTATTTTCTCCTTCTTTACTCTGAGCTAATTTAGTTCTGCAGTGGTTCTCAACCAGGGATAGTACTTCCATTCTCTTCCAGAGTGTTTGGAAATGTGTGGAGAATTTTGGTTAACACCGGGATTGGGAGTACTACTAGCATTTTAGTTCCTGGGGGGCCAGGGATGCTAAACATCCTGTAATGTGCTGGGTACCTAATGTGACAAAGAGTCATCCTGTTCAGACTTACCCCCCTCCCACGTGCTGTTTGTGGAAGCTCATTTGATAAATCTGTAGACCAGGACAGGGTTGGCCAACTTTTTCTGCGAAGGGCCAGATCATAAATATTTTAGGCTTTGTGGGCCATATCTCTGTTGCAGCTATTTACCTCTGCTGTTGTGGTGTGAAAGAAGCTGTATATAATAGCTAAGGGAATGGGCATGATTGTGTTCCAGTAAAACTTTTTTTGAGCCAGTGGACTCTAGTTTGCTGACCCCTAGACCAGGAGAAAACCTACTGCATGTATGCTGTACCCCAGTATTCACAGAAGACAAAGATATAGTACATAAACATGGAATTTCTATTCAGATCATGTTCAGATTTAAAAAAAAATTTTTGTTGAAGTACAGTTGATTTACAATGTTGTGTATATTCAGAGTTTTAAAAAATATTTATTTAGGCTGTGTTCGCTCTTTGTCGCTGTGTGTGGTCTTTCTCTAGTTGTGGTGAGCAGGCTTATCATTGTGGTGGCTTCTCTTGTTGCAGAGCATGGGCTCTAGGCACATGGGCTTCAGTAGTCATGGCATGTGGGCTCAGTAGTTGTGGCACACAGGCTTAGTTGCTCCATGGTATGTGGGATCTTCCTGGACCAGGGCTCAAACCCGTGTCCCTAGCATTGGCAGGCGGATTCTTAACCACTGTGCCACCAGGGAAGTCCTGTTCAGATTTTTTTTTTTTTTTTTTTTTTTCTTGCGTTATGCGGGCCTCTCACTGTTGTGGCCTCTCCCATTTGCGGAGCACAGGCTCCGGACGCGCAGGCTCAGTGGCCATGGCTCACGGGCCCAGCCGCTCTGCGGCATGTGGGATCTTCCCGAAACGGGGCACGAACCCGCGTCTCCTGCATCGGCAGGCGGACTCTCAAGCACTGCGCCACCAGGGAAGCCCTCCTGTTCAGATTTTTAAAAATACTTGATATATTCTTGTGTTTGGAAGATTATTTAGGTTTCTAGTGGTCTCATTCTAAGACCTCAGTAGAAGCAGGGAGCCTTAGGTAGTTGAAGGAATTTTTAAAAGTGTACACATTTGTAACTTATCTGAATTGTGAGTCAGGAATCATTTATAAGTGTTGAAAACCAGGAAAGATTTAAAGAATATATTAAAGTGAACTTTTTAAAATCAAGGAGTGAGAGAATTTTTTGCCTTGTTGCAAAAAAGAATGAAATGACTCATAACAGGATGGTTTAAAAATAATGAGAAATAAGTGTCAGAAAAAGTGATAAGTATATGATGAATATAACAACATAATTGCTATGTTTGAACTTCAAATTTGCCTTTGAGAGGGATACTAGGAAGTGAATATGGCCACTCTGTAGGTTTTTGACTCTCTCAGAATACCCCCCCAAAAACCAATGGAACAAGATAGCAAATCTGAATACTTACTGTAAAGTTAACCTCAGGCATCCAGAAATGAAAGCAGGTAAGGGCAGACCACTAACAGCCACAAGACCTCCATAGTATTACTGTCTGTGCAAGAGTAAGCTGAGAGAGTGAGTAAAGTATTTCACTGAACTTAAAAGCAGGGGACCTCCAAAATAGCCCCAGCTATTTACTAGACAGTGTAGTGGGCTATATTAAGAGCAGTAGCTGAAATGAGAGTGGGGGGTTGCCCACTCCAATATGAGGCAAGTGCAGTGTGTCCGTGGTAAAGACAGAAGAGGGGATAGAGTAGTCTGGCTCCAGAGAATTCTCAAAACAGACCTGCTAGAGTGCTCTACCAGGACAGGGTGTTACAGAGTAGAGACAAAGTTGAATAGAACAGCATCAAAATTCAGCACAGTAGGGAAAGTTAAGGAATGAAAGGAGAAGGAAAGAGAAGGTTCAGATAAGGATGGGCAGAGGAAAAGCTGGGATATCTCAGAAAGGGAGCTACCATATTTTTTAACATGTGAAAACAGAAGAGTGAATTCTGTAAAGTTAGAAAAACTACGCTGAACACCACTGTGTTCTAAAAGTTCAGGAAAACTAATTTCACATAAATAGAAACATAAAAGTATCAAGGTATAAAATCCCATTTAAGGTTACTATGAAGAATATCTTATATTTATAACAGTATTTTAAGCTAATAACAACTAAACTTTAAATGCATACTTAGGGACTTCCCTTGCAATCCAGTGGTTAAGACTCCACGCTTCCACTGCAGGGGGCTCGGGTTCGGTCCCTGGTTGGGGAACTAAGATCCTTCATGCTGCGTGGTGCAGCTAAAAAGAAAAACCAGAAAACAAACAAACAAAACCGTGTACTTAAACTCTACATTTTTTTCTCCGCACATTTAGTGTTTGTGATGTCACAATGCATATCTTTATACCTTGTGTATCCATTAACACATTATTATAGTTAGTTTTTACTACTTTCGCTTTTAAGTGATTTGCTCACCACCATTACAGCATTAGAGTATTCTGAATTAACCCTATATTTATCTTTACCAGTGAGATTTATACTTTCATATGTTTTCCTGTTAACTAATTAGCACTCTTGTTTCATCTTGAAAAAGTACCTTTAACATTTCTTTTAAGGCCGATACAGTGGTGATGAACTCCTTCAGCTTTTGCTTATATGGAAAACTCTTTATCTCTCTTTTCATTCTGAAGGACAGCTTTGCTGGGTACAGTATTCTTGGTTGGCAGTTTTTTCTTTTAGCACTTTGACTGTATCATGTCACTCCCTTCTGGCCTGCAAGGTTTCTGCTGAAAAATCTACTGATAGTCTTATGGGGGTTCCCTTGTGTGAGACAGCTTGTTTTTTCTCTTGCTACTTTCAAGATTCTCTCCTTGTCTTTAACTTCTGACATTTGATTTATAAAGTGTCTTGGTGTGGGTCCTTTTGGATTCATCTTTTTTGGAAGTTTCTGGGCTTCCTGGATCTGGATGTCTGTTTATTTCCCCAGGTTGGGGAAGTTTTCAGCCATTATTTTGGGATGAACTTTCTTCCCCTTTCTCTCTATCCTCTCCTTAGGGGACCACTGTCATGCAAATAGTAGTCCACTTGATGGTGTCCCATAAGTCCCTTAAGCTATTTTCACTTTCTTTTATTGTTTTTTCTTTTTGCTTCTCTGACTGGATGAATTCTACTGCCCTGTCTTTGAGTCTGCTGACCCTTTCTTCCGCTTGATCTAGTGTACTCTTGTACCCCTCTATTGAATTCTTTATTTCAGTTACTGCATTCTTCGGCTCTCTGATTTCTGTTTGGCACTTTGTTCTCTTTTTATTTTATTTTTTTGTTGTTGAAATTCTCACTTTGTTCATGCATTGTTCTCCTGCCATCAGTGAGCATATTTATGATTGTTGTTTTGAACTCTTAATCACGGAAATTATGTATCTTTGTTTCATTATGAAGTCTGTTTCTGGAAGGGTTTTTTTGCTTTGTTTGTTTGAAACATATTCCCTTGTTTCTTCATTTCCTTGACTCTCTGTGTTGGTTTCTGTGCATTAGATAAAACAGCCACCTCTCCCAGTCCTGACAGAGGAGCCTTGTGTAGGATATGAACCTTAGCATTCACCTTGGCCTGAGCTCTTGGTTGTCTCTCAAACCTTTGTGATTGTCCATGCTGGCTTCTTTGTTCTTCTTGCTCCCAGTAGTTGAGTGTGTGCCAAGATTTGTCAAGTGTTCCATAGAGGAGGATTGCAGCTGGTACCTAGGTGAAGGCTGTTTGGAAGTCAGACCCCCAGGCAGCAGGGAATATACATGTAGTTTGAGCCCTTCTATGGAGAATCTTGGAGATAGGCTTTTTTTGCCTGCTCCTTCTGCTCTGGACCCAGCTTATAGCTGTGAAAGAGGTTCCTCCTGTACCCATTACAAACTGCTTCATTGTTTGCCATAGTCCTGTGGGGTTTGTCAGTGTAAGCCCTGTTGACTTTCAAAGCCAGGTGACCCAGGGGCCCATTCTTTGAGTGGCATCCATGAAATCTGGGGTACCAGATGTGTGTACAAGCTGATTCTGTATGGAAATACTGGAGATTTGGAGTGGGCTAGTGGGAGAAGGCAGAGGCGGTGTCTGCTGGCTTCCCTGGTCTCCTAGGAGGATTGCAGTTAGCCCCTGGATGCCTGCCAAGTTAGGAGCCTGAGCATTAGACAGCAGCTTTTAAAGTATGAAAATAGACCTCTTTTAGGGAAAGACTGGGAGATGAGCAATTCTGACTGCTCCCTCTGTGCTGAGCTCTGCTGGGCTCGACGTCTTATGTAAGCCTAATGGGAATCGAAAACAAAAACCTATCATAGATATACAAAAGATTAATAGAAAAATCATCAAATCACAAAGAGAGGAAGAGAAGAAGGGAACAGTTGAAATACAAAACAGCCAGACAGCAACAGAATGGCAATAGGAAGCCTATACCTATCAATAATTACTTTATATGGAAATGGACTATATTCTGCAATGAAAACATGTAGAGTAGCTGAATGGATAAAACACAAGACTCACTGTATATTGCCTGCAAGAGACTCACTTCAGCCTTAAGGAAACACACACTTTGAAAGTAAAGGGATGGAAAAATGTATTCCATATGAATGGAAACTGAAAGAAAGCAAGGAAGCTATACTTATATGAAACAAAATAGATTCTAAGCTGCAGACTGTAACAAGAGTCAAAAGAGGTCATTATATAATGATAATGGAGTCAGTCCAAGAAGATATAATTTTGTTTATACACCCAACATAGGAGCACCTCCATATATGATGCAAATATTAACAGGCCTGGAGAGAGTAATAGACAGCAATACAACAATAGTAGGGACTTCAGTACCTCACTTTCAGTAGTGGATAGATCACCCAGGCAAAAATCAGTAAGCAAATATCGGACTTAAACTACATATTAGACCAGGTGGACTTAAGAGATGTTTAGAAACATTCCATCTAACAGCACCAGAATACACATTCTTCTAGAGCACACGTGGAACACTCTGGAGAATAAATTATATGTAAGGCCACAAAACAAGTCTTAATAAACTTAAGAAGGCTGAAATCATAACAGGTATGTTTTCTGACCACAGTGGTGTGAAACTAGAAATCAGTTACAAGAAGAAAACTGGAAAATTATCACCTCATACCTGTTAGAGTGGCTTTTTTCAAAAAGGCAAGAAATAACAAGTGTTGGTCAGGATGCGGAGAAAAGGGAACCTTTGTACACTGTTGATGGGAATGTAAATTGGTGCAGCCACTGGGGAAAACAGTGTAGAAGTTCCTCAAAGAAATAAAAATAGAACTACCATATGATCCAGCCATTCCACTTCTGGGTATATGAAGAAAACAAAAACACTTAACTTGAAAAGATACATACACCCCTATGTTCATTGCAACGTTTTTTACAATCACCAAGATAAGGAGACAACCCAAGTGTCCATTGCTGATTGGATGGATAAAGAAGATGTAGTATATATGTACGATGGAATATTATTCAGCCATAAAAAAGAATGACGTATTGCTATTTGTGACAACATGAATGTATCTTGAGGGCATCATGCTAAGTGAAATAAGTCAGACAGAGAAAGAAATACCATATGATCTCACAACAAACGAACAAAAAACGAAGCTCATAGATATAGAGAACAGATTGGTGGTTGCCATAGGCAGGGTATGGGGGTTAGTGAAATGGTTGAAGGGAGTCAAAAAATACAAACTTCCAATTACAAAATAAGTAAGTCCTGGGGATGTAATACACAGCATTGTGACTATAGTTAATAATACTGTTTTACATATTTGAAAGATACTAAAAGAGTAAATCTCGGGCTTCCCTGGTGGCGCAGTGGTTCGGAGTCTGCCTGCCAATGCAGGGGACATTGGTTCGTGCCGCGGTCCGGGAAGATCCCACATGCCACGGAGTGGCTGGACCCGTGAGCCATGGCCGCTGAGCCTGCGCGTCCGGACCCTGTGCTCCGCAACGGGAGAGGCCACAATAGTGAGAGGCCTGCGTATCGCGCAAAAAAAAAAAAAAAAAAAAGTAAATCTCAAAGGTTCTCATCACAAGGAAAAAATTGTGTACTTTGTATGACAATGGACGTTAACTAGACTTGTGATCATTTTATGTTATATACCAATATCAAATCATTATGTTGTAAACCTGAAGCTAATATTATGTTGTATGTCATTTATACCTCAATTAACAAGAAAAGAAAATTGGAAAATTCACAGATACGTGGGGATTAAACAGGATTCTCCTGAACAACCTGTGGTTGAAGGACAGTGTCAGAAGGGAAATCACAAATATCTGGAGACAAATAAAAATTGAAATACAACTTACCAAAACTTATGGGATGCAGCAAAAGGAAGTTCTAAGAGGGAGGTTCATAGTGCTAAATGCTTACATTTGAAATGAGAAAGATCTCAAACAACCTAACTTTACACCTCAAAGAACTTGATAAAGGAGGACAAACTAAGCCCAAAGTTGCCAGAAAGAAGTGAAAAATATATCAGAGTGGAAATAAATGAAATAGAGACTAAAAAGACAATAGAAAATATCAGTGAAAGCAAGAGCTGTCTTTTTTGAAAAGACAAACAAAATAACTAGACTTATTTCTTATTAGCTAGACTTATTTCTTACTAGCTAGACTTAATAAGAAATAGAGAAGACAGAAATAAAATCAGCAGGAGACATTTAACTGATACTACATAAATAGAAAGGATCATAAGAGACTACTGTAAACAATTACATGCCATCAAATTGAACAGCCTAGAAGAAATGGATCATGACTGAATCATGAAGAAGTAGAAAATTTGAGCAAACCAGTTATTTATAAGGAGATTAAATCAGTAATCAAAAACTTCCCAGGGCTTCCCTGGTGGCGCAGTGGTTGAGAGTCCACCTGCGGATGCAGGGGACATGGGTTTGTGTTCCCTGGAGCGGCTGGGCCCGTGAGCCATGGCCGCTGAGCCTGTGCATCTGGAGCCTGTGCTCCGCAAAGGGAGAGGCCACACAGTGAGAGGCCCACGTACCGCAAGAAAAAAAAAAAAAAACTTCCCAAAAAACAAAAGTTGAGAACGAGAAGCCTTCACTGGTGAATTCTACCAGATACTTGAAAAAAAATTAGTACCAGTGCTTCTCAAAATCTCCCGAAAAATAGAAGAGGAGGGAACTCTTACAAACTCATTTTAAGTGGCTAGCATTACCTCGATATCAAAACCAAACAAGAAGCCTACAAGAAAAGAAAATTACAGGCAATTTTCCTAGTGAGTATAGACGCAAAGATCCTCAACAAAATACCAGCAAACTGAATTCAGCAGCACATTAAAAGGATCATATACCATGATCAAGTGGAGTTTATTCCAGGGATACAAGGATGGTTCAGTATATGCAAATAAATCAGTGTGATTCAGTACATTAACAAAATGAAGGATAAAAGAGATGTGATGATCATGTGATCATCTCAATAGGTGCAGAAGAAGCATGTGACAAAATTCAGCATCTGTTCATGATTAACTCTCAATGAAGTAGGTATAGAGGGAACATACCTCAACACAGTGAAAACTATATATGACAGACCCACAGCTAATATCATATTCGAAAGAGGAAAGCTGCAAGTTTTTCCTCTAAGGTCAAAACAAGACAAGGATGTCCACTCTTGCCACTTTTATTCAGCATAGTACTGGAGGTCCTAGCCAGAGCAGTTAGGCAAGGAAAAGAAGAAACGGCATCTCAGTAAAAAGGAAGGAGTAAAGCTGTATTTGCAGATGATCTGATGATATATATAGAAAATTCTAGAAACCACCACAAAACTGTTAGAACTAAAAACAAATTCAGTAGCATTGCAGGATACAAAATCATTATACAAAAATCAGCTATGTTCCTGTATGCTAATAATAAACTGTCAGCAAAATTAAGAATATCTTATTTACTATATCATCAAAAAGAATAAAATACCTAATATTAAGTTTAACCAAGGAGGTAAAAGACCTGTACACTGAAAACTATGACACGGATGAAAGAAATTGAAGAAGACACAAGTAAATTGAAAGATATTTTATGCTCACAGATTAGAAAAATTAATTTGTTAAAATGTCTATACTACCCAAAGCCATCTACAGATGCAGTGCAATCCATATCCAAGTTCCAGTGACATTTTTCACAGAAGTAGAACAAACAATTCTAAAATTTGTGTGGAATTACAAAAAGACCACAAATAGCCAACGGAATCTTGAGAAAGAATAAAGCTGGAGGCATCACACTTTCTAACTTCAAACTGTATTACAAAGATGTAGTAATCAAAACGGTATGATATTGGTGTAAAAACAGACACATAGATCAGTGGAACAGAATAGAGAGCCCAGAAACAAACCCATGCATAATTGGTCAATCAATTTATGACAGAGGAACCAGAATATCCGGTGGGGAAAGGATAGTGTTTTCAATAAATGGTTTGGGAAAACTGGATATCCACATGCAAAAGGATGAAAGTAGATCCCTATCTTTTTTTTTTTTTTTTTTTGCATTACGCGGGCCTTTCACTGTTGTGGCCTCTCCCATTGAGGAGCACAGGCTCTGGACGCGCAGGCTCAGTGGCCATGGCTCACGGGCCTAGCCACTCCGCGGCTTGTGGGATCTTCCTGGACCGCGGCATGAACGTGTGTCCCCTGCATTGGCAGGCAGACTCTCAACCACTGCGCCACCAGGGAAGCCCTAGATCCCTATCTTATACCACACACAAAATCAACTCAAAGTGGCTTAAAGACTCCAGTATAAGATCTGAAACTATAAGACTTTTAGAAAAGAACAGAGCGTAAGCTCCTTGACATTGGTCTTGGTTATGATTTTTTGTGTTTGACACCATAAGCAAACAGTATGGAGGCTCCTCAAAAAACAAAAAATATTAATTCCATATGATCCAGTAATCCCACTTCTGGGTATTTATCCAGAGGAAATGAGAACAGGATCCTGAGGAGATATCTGCGCTTCCATGTTCATAGTAGCATTATTCACAGTATCCAATACATGAAACAATCCAAGTGTCTGTTAGTGGATGAATGGATAAAGAAGATGTGGTATATACACATTCAGTAGAATATTGTTCAGCCATGAGAAGGAAGGACATCCTGCTGTTTGTGGTAACATGCACGGACCTTGAGGCCATAATGCTCATTGAAGTGACCCAGAAGACAAATATTGCATGGTATCACATATGTGTGGAATCTTTAAAAAAAAAAAAAAAAAAGTCAAACTCATAGAAACAAAGAGAAGAAAAGTGGCTGTCAGGAGATTGGAGGAAATAGGAAGGGGTTGATGGAAGGGTGTAAACTTCCAGCTATAAGATGAATAAGGTCTGAGGATTTAGTATACAGTTGACTTTTTTTTTTTTTTTTTTTGCGGTATGCAGGCGCTCACTGCCGTGGCCTCTCCTGTTGCGGAGCACAGGCTCTGGACGCGCAGGCTCAGCGGCCATGGCTCACGGGCCCAGCCGCTCTGCGGCATGTGGGATCTTCCTGGGCCGGGGCACAAACCCGAGCCCCTTGCATCGGCAGGCGGACTCCCAACCACTGTGCCACCAGGGAAGCCCTACAGTTGACTCTTGAACAACCTGAGTTTGAACTATGTGGGTCCATTTATGTGCAGGTTTTTAAAAATAAATATGTACTGCAGTACTATATGATTTGTGCTTGGTTGAACCTGTGGATGTGGAACCTCAGATATGGGAGTTCCAGCTGTAAAGTTATACACAGATGCAGGGGTTTGCTTTAATCCCTGTGTTATTCAGGGGTCAGCTGTATAATATTGTAACAGTCATTGATAACACTGTACTGTGTAATTGAAATTTGTTACGAGAGTAGAACTTAAATGTTCTAACCAAAAAAACCCCCCAAAACATGAAACCCTAAAAAGTAAAACAACCCCCCCCCAAATGTGTGAGATGTGGTAAATAACTAGATGAGGGGAGGGGTATTCTTTCACAATTTATATGTGTATCATAT
The DNA here is from genome assembly GCF_000442215.2 of Lipotes vexillifer. Lineage (NCBI taxonomy): Eukaryota > Metazoa > Chordata > Mammalia > Artiodactyla > Lipotidae > Lipotes > Lipotes vexillifer. The sequence goes on from NW_006797390.1 coordinate 570,414, forward strand.
CATTACTATGTACACTTTATGTATCTTTAAAATTTGTTTGTTAATTATACCTGGAAAAAGCTGAACAAAAAAAAAGTGAGGAACAGAATAATGTCCTTGCATAAAAATCTCCCCAGAAAGATATGATCATAGAACACATTAAACCTCCATCTTAAAATGCACTATCACTATTTGAGACACCAGTATCACATGTCAAAGACCAACATAAATTAAAATTAGAAAGTTCAGAGATGAGATGCCAGAACTGAGGAAAGAATTATAAATGAAAGAAAAAAAATCATTTCAGAAAAGCTAGCTAAACTAGAAAGGACACAAGAGTGAATAAACAGAAAAGATCTTTAAACAGAAGTTGAAAAAGGGGAAAAGTTTAAGGACTAAAAAGAAATGTAAAAAATGAACAGGATTTGAGAGAAAGTAACAAATATTAAAGATAGGCAAAGAAGAAAAAGCACATAGATAAAAAAGACTCTTAGGAAGATAACTTACGTAAAGGAATAGGACAAATATGAGGAACTATAATTCAGGAAAAGGTTTTTAAAAGAAGATTTGAAATAACAGAGAACCTTATGTACCTGGTAATATAAGCTAAAGCTTATACAAGGTATAAGTAAAATCACTCTGTAGAAAAAGGAAAATATTCCTTTAAGAATAAAATAAATGACTTTTTAAAAGGAAAAGAAAATTAGATTCACATTAGGCTTTCTCACAGCAACGCTCCCTGTCAGGATTAAATGGAATAGTATTTTTAAGATACTGAAAGTAAGAAGGTCTGAGCCAGTGATTTTTTTTTCCCCAGCAAAAGTGATTTTCCTCATACAAAGCCATAGACAAATTTTATTAACATGCAAGAAATCAAGAAATACTGTTTCCCTGAGTCATTCTGAAAATGGACTAGTGGCTGAGCTTTAGATAATCAAAATGATGAGCGATATAACAAAATAAGGCTTGGTGAAGAGCATTAAACATATAATTAACTTGTATTAAGACTAAAGGAGGATTAAGATTGAGAGTATGGTATATAATGGCTAGATAATGTAGGTAAAGCACCACTCTAAAAATAGAGTGAAGGGACTTCCCTGGCGGTCCAGTGGTTAAGATGCCATGCTTCCACTGCAGGGGGCATGGATTCAGTCTCTGGTCAGGGAACTAATATTCCACATGCCTTGCAGAGCGGCCAAAAAAGAATAAATAAATAATAAAATAAAATAAAAATTTAAAAATAGAGTGAAAGTTAGAGGTATTATATGCAAAAAATAATAACTAGAATTATGACATAACATTATACCAGAACATATAAGATTATTAGGAATTTCATGTAATGTCTGAAACATTTATATTAACATATTTCCATAAAAATAACCCAAAGATAGTTTAGTATTAGTTTTTTTTTAATTTTAAAATTTAATTTAATTTATTTTTTATACAGCAGGTTCTTATTAATCATCAATTTTATACACATCAGTGTACACATGTCAATCCCAATCGCCCAGTTCATCACACCACCATCCCCACCCCCCCCTCAGCTTTCCCCCCTTGGCATCCATACCTTTGTTCTCTACATCTGTTTCTCAACTTCTGCGCTGCAGACCGGTTCACCTGTACCATTTTTCTAGGTTCCACATACATGCATTAATATATGATATTTGTTTTCCTCTTTCTGACTTCAGTCTGTATGACAGTCTCTAGATCCATCCACATCTCAACAAATGACCCAATTTCGTTCCTTTTTTATGGATGAGTAATATTCCATTGTATATATGTACCACATCTTCTTTATCCATTTGTCTGTTGATGGGCATTTAGGTTGCTTCCATGACCTGACTGTTGTAAATAGTGCTGCAGTGAACATTGGGGTGCATGTGTCTTTTTGAATTATGGTTTTCTCTGGATATATGCCCAGTAGTGGGATTGCTGGATCATATGGTAATTCTATTTTTAGGTTTTTAAGGAACCTCCATACTGTTTTCCATAGTGGCTGTATCAATTTACATTTCCACCAACAGTGCAACAGGGTTCCCTTTTCTCCACACCCTCTCCAGCATTTGTTGTTTGTAGATTTTCTGATGATGCCCATTCTAACTGGTATGAGATGATACCTCATTGTAGTTTTGATTTGCATTTCTCTAATAATTATAGTGATGTTGAGCAGCTTTTCATGTGCTTCTTGGCCATCTGTATGTCTTCTTTGGAGAAATGTGTTTAGGTCTTCTGCCCATTTTTGGATTGGGTTGTTCATTTCTTTAATATTGACCTGCATGAGCTGTTTATATATTTTGGAGATTAATTCTTTGTCCGTTGATTCATCTGCAAATATTTTCTCCCATTCTGAGGGTTGTCTTTTGGTCTTGTTTATGGTTTCCTTTGCTGTGCAAAAGCTTTTAAGTTTAATTAGGTCCCATTTGTTTATTTTTGCTTTTATTTCCATTACTCTAGGAGGTGGATCAAAAAAGATCTTGCTATGATTTATGTCAAAGTGTGTTCTTCCTATGTTTTCCTCTAAGAGTTTTATAGTGTCCAGTCTTACATTTAGGTCTCTAATCCATTTTGAGTTTTATTTTTGTGTATGGTGTAAGGGAGCATTCTAATTTCATTCTTCTACATGTAGCTGTCCAGTTTTCCCAGCACCACTTATCGAAGAGGCTGTCTTTTCTCCACTGTATATGCTTGCCTCCTTTGTCATAGATTAGTTGATCATAGGTGCGTGGGTTTATCTCTGGGCTTTCTGCCTTGTTCCATTGATCTATGTTTCTGTTTTTGTGACAGTACCATATTGTCTTGATTACTGTAGCTTTGTAGTATAGTCTGAAGTCAGGGAGTCTGATTCCTCCAGCTCCGTTTTTTTCTCTCAAGACTGTTTGGCTATTCGGGGTCTTTTGTGTCTCCATACAAATTTTAAGATTTTTTTTCTAGTTCCATAAAAAATGCCATTGGAAATTTGATAGGGATGCATTGAATCTGTAGATTGCTTTGAGTAGTATAGTCATTTTCACAATGTTGATTCTTCCAATCCAAGAACATGGTATATCTCTCCATCTGTTGGTATCATCTTTAATTTCTTTCATCACTGTTTTATAGTTTTCTGCATACAGGTCTTTTGTCTCCCTAGGTAGGTTTATTCCTAGGTATTTTATTCTTTTTGTTGCAGTGGTAAATGGGAGTGTTTCTTTAATTTCTCTTTCAGATTTTTCATCATTAGTGTATAGGAATGCAAGAGATTTCTGTGCATTAATTTTGTATCCTGCACCTTTACCAAATTCATTGATTAGCTCTAGTAGTTTTCTGGTGGCATCTTTAGGATTCTCTGTGTATAGTATCATGTCATCTGCAAACAGTGACAGTTTTACTTCTTCTTTTCCAATTTGTATTCCTTTTATTTCTTTTTCTTCTCTGATTGCCGTGGCTAGGACTTCCATAACTACGTTGAATAATGGTGGTGAGAATGGGCATCCTTGTCTTGTTCCTGATCTTAGAGGAAATGCTTTAAGTTTTTCACCATTGAGAATGATGTTCGCTGTGGGTTTGTCATATATGGCCTTTATAATGTTGAGGTAGGTTCCCTCTATGCCCACTTTCTGGAGAGTTTTTATCATAAATGAGTGTTGAATTTTGTCAAAAGCTTTTCCTGCATCTATTGAGATGATCCTATGGTTTTTATTCGTCAGTTTGTTAACATGGTGTATCACATTGATTGATTTGCGTATATTGAAGAATCCTTGCATCCTTGGGATAAATCCCACTTGATCATGGTTTATGATCCTTTTAATGTGTTGTTGGATTCTGTTTGCTAGTATTTTGTTGAGGATTTTTGCATCTATGTTCATCAGTGATATTGGCCTGTAGTTTTCTTTCTTTGTGACATCCTTGTCTGGTTTTGGTATCAAGGTGATGGTGGCCTCGTAGAATGAGTTTGGGAGTGTTCCTCCCTCTGCTATATTTTGGAAGAGTTTGAGAAGAATAGGTGTTAGCTCTTCTCTAAATGAATTCACCTGTGAAGCCGTCTGGTCCAGGACTTTTGTTTGTTGGAAGATTTTTAATCACAGTTTCAATTTCATTAGTTGTGATTGTTCTTTTCATATTTTCTATTTCTTCTTGGTTCAGCCTTGGAAGGTTATACCTTTCTAAGAATTTGTTCATTTCTTCCAGGTTGTCTGTTTTATTTCCATAGAGTTGCTTGTAGTAGTCTCTTAGGATGTTTGTATTTCTGCGGTGCCTGTTGTAACTTCTCCTTTTTCATTTGTAATTTTATTGATTTGGGTCCTCTCCCTCTTTTTCTTGATGAGTCTGGCTAGTGGTTTATCAATTTTGTTTATCTTCTCAAAGAACCAGCTTTATTTTTATTGATCTTTGCTATTGTTTTCTTTGTTTCTATTTCATTTATTTCTGCTCTGATCTTTATGATTTCTTTCCTTCTGCTAACTTTGGGTTTTGTTTGTTCTTCTTTCTCTAGTTCCTTTAGGTGTAAGGTTAGATTGTTTGAGATTTTTCTTGTTTCTTGAGGTAGACTTGTATAGCTATAAACTTCCCTCTTAGAGCTGCTTTTGCTGCTTCCCATAGGTTTTGGATCGTCGTGTTTTTGTTGTAATTTGTCTCCAGGTATTTTTTGATTTCTGCTTTGATTTCTTCAGTGATCTCTTGGTTATTTAGTAATGTACTGTTTAGCCTCCATGTGTTTGTGTTTTTTATGTTTTTTTCCCTGTAATTCATTTCTAATCTCATAGCGTTGTGGTCAGAAAAGATGCTTGATATGATTTCAATTTTCTTAAATTTACTGAGCCTTGATTTGTGACCCATGATGTGATCTATCCTGGAGAATGTTCCATGCCACTTGAGAAGAAAGTTAAATCTGCTGTTTTTGCATGGAATGTCCTATAAATATCAATTAAATCTATCTGGTCTATTGTGTCATTTAAAGCTTCTGTTTCCTTATTTATTTTCATTTTGGATGATCTGTCCATTGGTGTAAGTGCGGTGTTAAAGTCCCCCACTATTATTGTGTTACTGTCAATTTCCTGTTTTAGAGCTGTTAGCACTTGCTTTCTGTATTCAGGTGCTCCTATGTTGGGTGCATACATATTTATAATTGTTATATCTTCTTCTTGGATTGATTCCTTGATCATTATGTAGTGTCCTTCCTTGTCTCTTACAACATTCTTTATTTTAAAGTCTCTTTTATCTGATATGAGCGTTGCTACTCCAGCTTTCTTTTGATTTCCATTTGCATGGAATATCTTTTTCCATCCCCTCACTTTCAGTCTGTATGTGTCCCTAGGTCTGAAGTGGGTCTCTTGTAGTCAGCATATATGTGGGTCTTGTTTTTGTATCCATTCAGCAAGCCTGTGTCTTTGGTTGGAGCATTTAATACATTCACATTTCAGGTAATTATTAATATGTATGTTCCTGCGACCATTTTCTTAATTGTTTTCGGTTTGTTTTTGTAGGTCCTTTTTTTCTCTTGTGTTTCCCACTTAGAGAAGTTCCTTTAGCATTTGTTGTAGAGCTGGTTTGGTTGTGCTGAATTCTCTTCGGTTTTGCTTGTCTGTAAAGCTTTTGATTTCTCCATCGAATCTGAATGAGATCCTTGCCGGGTAGAGTAATCTTGGTTGTAGGTTCTTCCATTTCATCACTTTAAGTATATCCTGCCACTCCCTTCTGGCTTGTAGTATTTTTGCTGAGAAATCAGCTGTTAACCTTATGGGAGTTCCCTTGCATGTTATTTGTCATTTTTCCCTTGCTGCTTTCAATAATTTTTCTTTGTCTTTAATTTTTGCCAATTTGATTACTGTGTGTCTCGGCATCTTTCTCCTTGGGTTTATCCTGTATGGGACTCTCTGCCCTTCCTGGACTTGGGTGGCTATTTCCTTTCCCATCCTAGGGAAGTTTTCGACTATAATCTCTTCAAATATTTTCTCGGGTCCTTTCTCTCTCTCTTCTCCTTCTGGGACCCCTGTAATACAAATGTTGTTGTGTTTAATGTTGTCCCAGAGGTCTCTTAGACTGTCTTCATTTCTTTTCATTTTTTTTCTTTATTCTGTTCTGCAGCTGTGAATTCCACCATTGTTTCTTCCAGGTCACTCTTCCATTCTTCTGCCTCAGTTATTCTGCTTTTGATTCCTTCTAGTGTATTTTTCATTACAGCTATTGTATTGTTCATCTCTGCTTGTTTGTTCTTTAATTCGTCTAGGCCTTTGTTAAACATTTCTTGCTTCTTCTCAATCTGCCTCCATTCTTTTTCCGAGGTCCTGGATCATCTTTACTATCATTATTCTGAATTCTTTTTCTGGAAGCTTACCTGTCTCCACTTCATTTAGTTGTTTTTCTGGGGTTTTATCTTTTTCCTTCATCTGGTACATAGCCCTCTGCCTTTTCATCTTGTTTATCTTTCTGTGAGTGTGTTTTTTGTTCTACAGGCTGCAGGATTGTAGTTCTTCTTGCTTCTGCCGTTTGCCCTCTGGTGGATGAGGCTATCCAAGAGGCTTGTGCTAGTTTTCTGATGGGAGGGACTGGTGGTAGGTAGAGCTGACTGTTGCTCTGGTGGGCAGAGCTCAGTAAAACTTTAATCTGCTTGACTGCTGATGCATGGGGCTGGGTTCCCTCCCTGTTGGTTGTTTAGCCCGAGGCAACCCAACAGTGGAGCCTATCTGGGCTTTTGGTGGGGCCAATGGCAGCCTCTGGGAGGGCTCAGGCCAAGGAGTACTTCCCAGAATTTCTGCTGCCAGTGTTCTTGTCCTCACGGTGAGACACAGCCAACCCCCGCCTCTTCAGGAGACCCTCCAACGCTAGCAGGTAGGTCTGGTTCTGTCTCCCCTGGGGTCACTTCTCCTTCCTCTGGGTCCCGAAGCACACACTACTTTGTGCGTGCCCTCCAAGAGTGGGGTCTTTGTTTCCCCCAGTCCTTTTCAAATCCCACTAGCCTTCAAAGTCTGATTCTCTAGGAATTCCTCCTCCCGTTGCCAGACCCCCAGGTTGGGAAGCCTGACGTGGGGCTCAGAACCTTCACTCCAGTGGGTGGACTTCTGTGGTATAAATTTTCTCCAGTCTGTGAGTCATCCACTCAGCAGTTATGGGATTTGATTTTACTATGATTGTGCCCCTCCTACTGTCTCATTGTGGTTTCTCCTTTGTCTTTGGATGTGGGGTATCTTTTTTGGTGAGTTCCAGTGTCTTCCTGTCGATGATTGTCCAGCAACTAGTTGTGATTCTGGTGTTCTCGCAAGAGGGAGTGAGAGCACGTCCTTCTACTCCGCCATCTTGGTTCCTAGTCCCCAGTTCATTACTTTGAATGTTGGTAGTAAAGAGAATCAAGCAATTTATCTTCCCTTTTATATATGAATCTACCAGTAGCTAACAAAGTAGTAGATATGAGAAATCTATTCCAGCTAATAAATGATAGAAATAATATAATTAGAATATCAGCATTTTATAACTTCCAGTGAACTATTAGATCTAGGCATTGAACATCAGTGGCTGCTGACATCACAAGGAAAAGAACAGACACTGCCATCTGAAGGAAGAAAAGAGCATCCTCTTTCATTTTGCCAAAAGGGTCAGTTCATCAGGAATCTGATGAAACTTGGAATTTGCAGGAAATTTGTGGGAGAAGTAAAGGACAGAGAAACATATTGAACTGCACCATGAGTATGCATCAGCAGATTCAGACATACAGGTCACACATCCCAGGTCTTTGAACAGATAAACTGCAAAGAATGATGAGGGAACCTGTAGATTAAAACAGACTTAGAGGGCTTCCCTGGTGGCGCAGTGGCTGAGAGTCCGCCTGCAGATGCAGGGGACACAGGTTCTTCCCCCTGTCCGGGAAGATCCCACATGCCGCGGAGCGGCTGGGTCCGTGAGCCATGGCCGCTGAGCCTTGCGTCTGGAACCTGTGCTCCGCAATGGGAGAGGCCACAGTGGTGAGAGGCCCGCGTACCGCAAAAAAAAAAAAACAAAAACCAAACCAAACTTAGAAAAGAAACTTACGGTTACTAAAGTTAAAGGGCGGGAGTAAGGATAAATTAGGATTTGGGGGTTAAAACATACATATTATATATATAAAATAGATAACCAACAACGACCTACTGTATAGCACAGGGAAGTATACTCAGTATTTTGTAATAACCTATGATAGGAAAGAATCTTAAGATATATATAAAACTGAATCACTTTGCTGTACACCTGAAACTAACACAGCATTGTAAATCTACTGTATTTATATTTCATTTTAAAAAGAGACTGAAAAGACAGTGTGAGTGGAGGGATGAATAGGCACAGAGGATTTACATTTAAAACAGTGAAAATACTTTGTATGAAACTATAATGATACGTACATAACTCCAGACCCATAGAATGTACACCACCAAGAGTGATCTTTAAGGGTAAACTGTGGACTTTGGGTATGATGACTTTGCACTTGATTTCAAGGCTTCGCATAAAGCCAGAGTAGTTAAAACAATGAGGTACTAAATCTGAGCATAGATAGGTATCAGTGGAACAAATTAGGGTTCAGAAACTAGTGTACTAGTGTATATATGGTTAGTTGACTTTAACATAAGTATCAAGGATGTAAATATGGTCTTTTAACCTGCCTTGACAGACACTGAAGTAAAATAATAAACTTTAAAAACTGGGAGGAATATAAAAACCCTTTCTGTGAAAAAATTTAAATTCCTAATTAGTACAGTCAGGTTTTCAAGTTAAGCTTATTAAAGTTATTATTAAGGTTATTAAAGAAAGTTTTGGTTTGTCAGTGTTCCTGTTCAGCAGCAACTGGAAATGTGAAGAATGGTTGGAGGCAAGTGTAGAGAGATGGCTAGGAGCCAGATCCCGCTGGGTCTAAGATGCAGCATTTGAATTTTAGCCTGACGTTATTGAGAGTCATTGGAAATTTTCAAGTAGCAAATTGTCACGGATGGATTTGTCTTTGAAATACCTTTGGTAGTTGTGTAGAAAATGGTTTGAAGACTAATTATTTCACTTCCATAAGTCTTCCAATTAATCATCATTGTTCTCCAGTAAAGTACAGACTCTTCACTATAACTTACATGATCTAATTTATTTACCTTGTTTTAGACAAGTATTCTCACCGCTTCCTCCCTTGCCTACTATGCCCCAATCCTAACAAACCACTTGCGGCTCCCTGATGGTGTCTATGATGACTCCTAGGTTTCTGCTTTTAATGGCTGGTTTGATGGTGAGATAGAAAGTTCAGGAAAGGAGGATACATTCTTTTACCTTTCTTTACTTCTTTCTTTCTTTCCTTTTTTTTTTTGCGGTACGCGGGCTTCTCACTGTTGTGGCCTCTCCCGTTGTGGAGCACAGGCTCCAGACGCGCAGGCTCAGAGGCCATGGCTCACCGGCCCAGCCGCTCCGTGGCATGTGGGATCTTCCCGGACCGGGGCATGAACCCGTGTCCCCTGCATTGGCAGGCGGACTCTCAACCACTGCGCCACCAGGGAAGCCCTTTCTTTCTTTTTTTGATGTAGAAAGAGAATGAGATTGAATTCAGCTTTGGACATGTTTGCGTTTGCATTTGAGTTGCTTACGGAAAACTGTGGTGATAAAGTCTGGGGAGCTTTGGGTATATGAGCCTGCAGCTCAGCAGAGCGGTCTCAGGGAGATTTAGATTTATAGCCATTATTAAGTTAATGGTTATTAAAGCCATGGGCTATAAACATAGGGGAATTTTACATCAGTGCTAGAGACTTAGGCAAAGATAATAACCACATACCAGAAACCTTGAAGAATTTCTTCAAGACTGAAGGATGTCCCAGTCTGACTGAGCTGTTGCATGATTAGCCATCCTTGTTTGCCTGGTTCCAGGAACCCCCTCAGACCCAGGCAAATCAGCATGGTTGGTCACCTACTGAGTTTGTGAAGAATCTGCTTCCCAAAGAAGCAAATTGAAGAGATTTACCCACATAATAATAACCACAACTCTAGAGAAGGAGGGCTGAAGGTGAGGGTGATGAGAAGGAGGTAGGGTAAGGTGGAAGGTAGGCCTCATCTGGATTCTGTTAGCACCTCTGGGAAATATACCAGGCACTAAAGGACACGTACCTTATGACAACCATACTTGACATGATTGAGCATCTTACGCAGACATCAGAGGTGCAGTTAAAGCTGGCTCTGAATGAGTCCAGTGGTGCCAGAGAATAAGCAGGGTCATGATATCAGCAGACTTCTTGGTGCTACCAGAAACATGCAAAAGAAACAGGAATATGCTGCTATTATTGCTAGCTTCAGATCCCACCGCCCTGTCCTCTGCACAGTATAATTTGATTTCCAAATTAAAATGAAGTTGTGATAAATCAGAAATTTATTTGCCTTCTCCCTTCTTGATCTGAAAGCTTGGGCCAAGAATTTTCAGGCTGCAACAGAATTAATCTCAACTTCCAGTAATGTACAGTCTTCCCTCTGAAAGCCCTCCCTCCCTGTTAGAAAAAAACAACAGGGCACATGAGAAGATACTACAGTTCAAATGAACGATCCATGTTAAAGAATCAGAACAATGCCTTCCTGTAATTTCCTGTAAAATGCAGGGGAAGAAATTATAGAAGTTCAAGAAGACACAGCATGTATGAAAACAGAGTAAATAATATGAAAAAATGCATTCAAGACTGGTGAAGACAGAGTGATAATAAAGAGCATGATTCTTCAATTTAAAAGTTTAAGCAAAAAAAAAAAAGTTTGAGCAGCATCAACTAGATAAATGACTGAAAAAAAATAAGTGAAATGGAAGGTAACCTTGAGAAATTCTCCCACAAATTGTAGAAGTAGGGATGAAAACAATGGAATAAAAAGATCTGAGACATGGAGCTTGATTTAGGAGTTGTTCTGTTACTGCAACAGGAAGACATTATTATTAGATATGCAAGGAGTCAAAATATGCCATTTATATCACTCTTTCTGAAAAAGTTACTTGCTACACTTCAGAAGGCTGATAGAGATGAAGTACAATGTAGAGCTCAAGAGTGAGGATATCGGATAATTAAATATTTGTGAAGAATGAAACCAGTTAAACATGGAGTTAAATCTAGTAATTACTGTTAATGTACTTTTAAAACTTAATGTAACCGTGAGATATTTTGTTCTCTCAAATAAAAATGATAAAATGAAAGCACGTAATAGAGATCTAAAATTCCAGGTTTCATCAATTAAAAAATGAGACATGCTAGGGACTTTCCTGGTGGCGCAGTGGTTAAGAATCCGCCTGCCAGTGCAGGGGACATGAGTTCAAACCCTGATCTCGGAAGATCCCACATGCCATGGAGCAACTAAGCTTGTGCGCCACAACTACTGAGCCTGCACTCTAGAGCCCAAGAGCCACAACTACTGAAGCCCGTGTGCCTAGAGCACATGCTTTGCAACAAGGGAAGCCACTGCAGTGAGAAGCCTGCGCACTGCAATGAAGAGTAGCCCCGCTCGCTGCAACTAGAGAAAGCCTGCGCGCAGCAACAAAGACCCAATGCGCCAAAAATAAATAAATAAATGTATTTAAAGAAAGAGAGAGAGATGGTAGTGGGATGGTTTGATGAGGAAGAAGAGCATGTTAACTTCTTACACGTGGGAGTGTCAGTAGATACTGTCTTACTCTTGAAGTTTATTGTCTAAAGTAGGATCACATGATTTTAAAACATAAAGATAATAAAATTGAATAAAAGTTTGTATAGCCTCCAAATCCCTAGAGGCATTTAAAAAAGCATATAAATCCAGTGTAGTAGGAAAAGTCCATGAGAAAATGGAGAGGTGGAGTATAAGGAAGAATAAAAAATGGAAGTTATAAGAAAAGAGTTAGGTCAAACAGCTATGCTGTTAAATATAAATGGAAAAAATAATCTGAATGTTGAACAGTATTTTTTATACACTTCCTTATTGTGAAATATTTAAGTTGTAATTTTTTTACTTGTATAAATACTGACGGAATAAAGAGGAGCCTATATGAATCTGCATCTTTTATTACATCTTTAGAATTCATTACAAGAAGTAGGATTTGTATGTCAAGGTGCAGAGTTTTAAGGCCATCTTTTTTTTTTATAATGGAATGATTTTACTAATTTCCACTGTCACAGTATATTTCTGCATCTCTAACCTACCATTTTTTTTACGTTAAGTTTAGCTAAGGAAAGATAATTTCATCCTTTTTGAAATTTAAAAATATATTTTATTTGTATTTGCGTTTTTTCTTTACTAGTGAGAGTGAATATTTTCCATAGTATTAATTATAGTGGATTCTCGTGATTCATGGTAGTTAATTTTATAAAGTTGTTGTGAACATGGAAATATAATGAGCCCTGAACCATTGCTCTAAGGAGAAATACAGAATTAGTTTCCTGCTAGACTGTTGTCAAAAAATTTTTGTCAACTGATCATTACATAATTTCTAAAATATGTTTATGTTTAAAGATACCTTATTTAATACATAATGTTGAATGTTGGCAATATGGGTTTTTAAATTATAGCACAGCCATTCAGTGCAGTGTTATATAGCCTTTAAAATTAATGTGAAAGCAATATTTAATAATATGTTGAAAATCTTTACATTGTGAAATGAAGATGGGTCATTATTATGCAGTAAATGCTGTGCATTTACAAAAATTCACTCCTGCCCAGAAGCCTCACACCCCTTTTCATTTGCTTAGCCAAAGATGGTATAAAAGCCTCAGTCAGGGCTTCCCTGGTGGCGCAGTGGTTGAGAGTCCGCCTGCCGATGCAGGGGACACGGGATCCTGCCCCGGTCCGGGAAGATCTCACATGCAGTGGAGTGGCTGGGCCCGTGAGCCATGGCTGCTGAGCCTGCGCGTCTGGAGCCTGTGCTCCGCAACACGAGAGGCCACAACAGTGAGAGGCCCATGTACCTCAA
>NW_006797390.1:583383-719599 GCF_000442215.2 Lipotes vexillifer
ATATATATATATATATATATATATATATACAGTCAGATATTGTTTAAACAAGATGAGAGGATGAGTTGGAGTCTTTCAAAATACATAAATTAACCATTTTTTCTCAGGGCATATTAACAGTTATTAAGATGCAACAAGGACCTTGGGACCTGCTGCATATATACCCAGTGCAGAAGCTCAGTAATTATAGGTGGTAAATGCTCTTTATTCCTGGTTTGGTGCAGGTGCCTCAATTGTTTCTTGGTTTGGCTCAGCTGTTTTCCTTCGTCCTGTTGGGGGCTATGATTTAGAACTAATGAATTTTTACCAAATTCTTAATTCTAAATTCCATTGGTTAGTTGGTTTCCTGTTATGTCTTAGTTGGTTTCATGCTGTACCTTAACTATTTATAAAAGAAACCAGGTTTTCCATTCCTTGGTCATTGGAAATTGCTTGTATTTGTGTATATACATGTACATATTGTACATATGCACATAATAAAGGACTAGAAAGATATACTTTCTATTTCCACATTTTTTATAGTCAACATATGTGTATTCTTTATATTATCAGGAGAAAATAATTACTTTGGAAAAAGTAAATACCAGATTTTGCCGACATGGTTTAGGTCCCTTCATGCTTCTCCTTTGCCTCTACTCCAGATACATTATTAACTTTACTTCAGTCTGTCCTGCGTGTAATCCTCTTGAATACAGTGTAGCTCAGTCTTCCTTCACATGAGGCACAGATGTTTAAGACACTATTCAAGTTAATTGCCCATTTTTAAATTGGTTTATTTTATTATTGAATTGTAAGAATTTTATGTATTCTAGATACAAGTTCTTCATTGGATATATTATTTAGAAATAAAGTTCAAACTATTAGTTTTTTCTTTTGTTAAAGGTGTTTTTGATGTACTAAGAAATCTTTGCCTAACCCAAAGTCACAAAGATTGACACGTTTTCTTCTAAGAGTTTTATTGTTTTAATTTATAACATTTAGATCTGTGATCCATTTTGTGTATGATGTCTTACACTTTTTTATTATTTCCAAGTATTTGGGGTTTTTTATGGTGTTGTGAATGAATTATTTAATAAATTTCGATTTTTCTGTTTTCTCAGCACCATTTATTAAAGAAATTGTCTTTTCTCCATTGGATATTCTTGGTTCCCTTGTTAAATATTATTTGACTGTATCATTTTTTGTATTTTTCATTGGTAGTCTATAGAAATCAATTTATTTCTGTATATTGATCTTGTATCCTGCAACCTTGTTGAATTAATTACATCTGTGAGGCTTTTTTCTTTTAAATTCTTTAGTATTCTCTGCATACAGAATTGTGTCATCTGTGAATAATGACAGTTTTACTTCTTCCTTTCCCATCTGGATGCTTTTTATTCTTAATTGATAGTACTCACTAGGTCTTAGGCTGAATAGAAGACATCCTTGCCTTGTTTGTGATCTTGGGGGGAAATCATTAAAATTTTTGTTTTCTTTTTTTGCCATTGAGCAGGATCTTAGCTATAGGTTTTCTGTAGAGACCTTTTAATCAGGTTTAGGAAGTTCTCATCTATTCCTAGTATCTTCAGTTTTTACCATGATTGTGTATTGGATTTTGTCCAGTACTTTTTCTGCATCTGTTGAGATGATCATGTGGTTTTGTTTTTTATACACATGGTGAATTTCATTAATTGATTTTCAGTTGTTTAACCAATTTTGCATTGGAATAAATCTCACTTGGTCATGTTTTAGAATCCTTTTTATTTATTTCTTTTTTAAAAAATAATATTTTAAAAAATTTATTTTTGGCTGCATTGGGTCTTTGTTGCTGCACGTGGGCTTTCACCAGTTGTGGCGAGCGGAGGCTACTCTTCACTGCTGTGCGCAGGCTTCTCATTGCGGTGGCTTCTCTTGTTGCGGAGCATGGGTTGTAGGCGTGCGGGCTTCAGTAGTTGTGGCATGTGGGCTCAGTAGTTGTGGCTTGTGGGCTCTAGAGCACAGGCTCAGTAGTTGTGGCTCACAGGCTTAGTTGCTCCACAGCATGTGGGATCTTCCTGGACTGGAGCTTGAACCTGTGTCCCCTGCATTGGCAGGTGGATTCTTAACCACTGTGCCACCAGGGAAGCCGTAGAATCCTTTTTAGATGTTTCTAGATTCAGTTTGCTAATATTCTGTTGAGGATTTTTATGTGTTTATTCATGAGAAATTGGTCTGTAGTTTATTTTCCTTGTGCTGTCTGGCTGGTTCGTATCAGTGTAATACGAGCCTCATAGAATGAGTTCGGAAGTGTTCCCTCTTCCTCTGTTTTCTGGAAGAGTGTGTGATGGATTGATATTATTTCTTCTGCAAATTTTTTTTTTTTTTTTTTTTTTTGTGGTACGCGGGCCTTTCACTGTTGTGCGCTCTCCCGTTGTGGAGCACAGGCTCTGGACGTGCAGGCTCAGAGGCCATGGCTCACGGGCCTAGCTGCTCGTGGGAGGCATGTGGGATCTTCCCGACCTCGGGGCACGAACCCGTGTCCTCTGCATTGGCAGGCGGACTCTCAGCCACTGTGCCACCAGGGAAGCCCTCTTCTGCAAATATTTAATAGGAGTCATTAATGAAGCTGTCTGGGCCTGGGGATTTCTTTATGGAAAGATTTTAAATTATTAAGTCAATTTTTAAAATTTTTCTAGGTCTTTACATTTAATTTCTTCTTGAGTGAGTTTTGGTAATTTGTTTCTAGGAATGTTTCCATTTCATCTAGGTTTTCCATTTTGTTGGCATGAAATTGTTCATGGTATCTTATAATCCTTTTAATTTCTAAGGTCAGTAGTGATGTCCGTCTTTTATTCATAATTTTATTCACAAATTTCCCAATTTCTTTTTTTTTGTCAGTCTAGTGAAAGGCTTGTCAACTTTGTCGATCTTTTAATAGAACACACATTTGGTTTTTTTTTTTTCTGTATTGTTTTTTTCTGTTTTATATTTCATTTGATTTCCACCCTAATATTTTAAAATTTTCTTGCTTTGGATTTGGTTTGCATCCCCCCCCACCCCGTTTCTTAAGGTTGAAGCTTAGATTATAGATTTGAAGTCTTTTTCTTCTGTTTTTCTTTAATATCTATTTATTTATTTGTTGTGTCAGGTCTTAGTTGAGGCACGCAGGTCTTTCATTGTGGCATGTGGGCTCTTCACTTCGTTGTGGTGTGTGCAAGGGCTTCACTCTAGTTGTGGTACATGGGCTTAGTTGCCCCGCTGCATGTGGGATCTTAGTTCCCTGACCAGGGATAGAACCGGCATCCCTGCATTGCAAGACAGATTCTTAACCACTGGACCACCAGGGAAGTCCCTATCTTCTTTTCTAATGCAGGAATTTAGGGATAAATTTATAGAATTTACCCTAAGCACTGCTCTGGCTGGTGACATCCCACAAATTTTTATATGTTGTATTTTCATTTTCTTTTAGCTAAAAATATGTATTTTTTAATTTATTGGGATTTCTTCTTTGACCCGTTGCTTACTTAGAAGACATTGAGGGAGGATTTAGAAAAATTTAACTATGAGAAAATTCTCACTGTGGATTTCCCGAATTTTTCTGTTCTTGATATTCAGTGTGCTCAGAGAATACACCTTGTATGACTTCAGTCTTTAAAATTAATTGATACTTGTCCTAATGTTCGAATTTCCATATCCTTTATGATTTCCTGTCTAGTTGTCCTACCTTTTAATGAGAATAGGATTTTGAGGTCTCAGACTGTTATTGTTGAATTGTCTGTTTCTTCCTTCAGTTCTGTCAGGTTTTGCTTCATTTGTTTGGGGGCTCTGTTTTTATTTGTGTATGTTTATAACTGTTACATCTCCCTCATGATTTGACTTTTTGTCATTATAAAATGTGCTGCTTTATCTCTAGTAATACTTTTTTGTGTTAAAATATATTTTGTCTGATAGAACCACTGCATCTCTCTTACGGTTACTGTTTGCTGTAACCTTTCAGTTTCAACGAATTTGGATCTTTGGATATAAAAGGTGTCTCTTGTAGACAGCCTACAGTTGAGTCTTGTTTTGTTTCACCTGGTCTAACAACCTTTGCCATATATATATGGTTTCTTTTTACAAAGAAAAACTGTATATATTTAAGGTGTTCAACCTTTTGTCTTTTAATTGGGGTGCTTAAACTATTTACATTTAATGTTGTTAATAATATGGTTGAGTTTACATCTGACATTTTAATTTTATTTTTCATGTCTGTCTTTTTTTGTTCCTTTGGTTCTTCTGCCTTCTTTTGTATTAAGTAGATATTTTTTATTTTTTTATTTTTTATTATTTTGCGGTATGCGGACCTCTCACTGTTGTGGCCTCTCCCCTTGCGGAGCACAGGCTCCGGACACGCAGGCTCAGCAGCCATGGCTCACGGGCCCAGCCGCTCCGCGGCATGTGGGATCTTCCCGGACCGGGGCACGAACCCGTGTCCCCTGCATTGGCAGGCGGACTCTCAACCCCTGCACCACCAGGGGAGCCCTAAGTAGATATTTTTTAGTGTATCGTTTTAATTCCTTTTATGTTTTTAAACAGTGTTTTGGAGAATAAAATATTCTTAGTGATTATTCTAGGGATTGCAATATTCGTTTTGTCAAAATCTGTATTATGGTAAAATACTAAGTTAATTCCTGTAAATTATAGAAATTTTAGTCTAGTATATCTCCATTCCCTCTCCCCTCCTTTGTACTATTAGTGTCATTTATATTACATTTCTATTATAACCAATGGAATGTTATAATTATCACTTTATACAATCTTAGGTGTTTTTAAAAGGTTAAAGGAGAAAAAGAGAAAACATTATTCATAGAGTCTTTTGTATTAACCTACATATATGCCATTTCAGGTATCCTGTAATTCTTCCTGAGGGTTTGAGTTACTATTTGATGCCATTTCTTTGCTCCAAATTAGTTCTTTTCTCTTCCCTGTCCTTTGTGCTTCAAATCTTTATTTTTTAAAAATCGATTTTTCTGTTTCTTTTTGATCTTCAAAAATTCCTCCTTAGGGATGTAATGTACAACATGATGACTGTAGTTAACACTGCTGGATGATACATAGAAAAGTTATAGGAGAGTTAATCCTAAGAGTTCTCATCCCATGGAGAAAATTTTTTTTTCTTTTCTTTCTATTATATCTGTATGAGATGATGGATGTTAGCTGAATTTATGTGGTAATCATTTCACAATATGTCTAACTCACACCATCATGCTGTACATTGTACTGTGATATATGTCAATTATTTCCTAATAAAATGGGAAAAAATCATGAAAAAAGAAAAAAAATTCCTTCTTTTCACTAGCTGTTTCTGTTTCCTTATCTGTTATGTTTATTCACTCCTGTGTTTGTGTTATTTCTAGTTGATAATTCATTTCTTAAGTGACTTATTCATATACTTCTAATTCTTTCGTTAGTTCTGTCACCTCAGTTTTGAGGTTTTAAATTGTAATTTGTGTTATTCTTTTACGGCTAGTATATGATTTTAAAGCATTTCAGGTTATTTTGCAATAGGTTGTAAACTTTGTTTTAGGGCCATACTTTTCTCGCATATTTTTTTTTTTTTTTTTTGCGGTATGCGGGCCTCTCACTGCTGTGGACTTTTCCGTTGCGGAGCACAGGCTCCGGACGCGCAGGCTCAGCGGCCATGGCTCACGGGCCCAGCCGCTCCGCGGCACGTGGGATTCTCCCGGACTGGGGCACGAACCCGTGTTCCCTGCATCGGCAGGCGGACTCTCAACCACTGCGCCACCAGGGAAGCCCTTTTCTCGCATATTTTATTATCTTTAGGGATGTTGTTTTCTTTATTCTTTTTTTTTTTGTTTTTAATATTAACTTTTTTAATGGACTTGATCTTAATTTATTTTAAAATTTTCACCTGAAATTGTTTTTCTGGAACTTGAAGAAGGCAGAGTTTTTTATCATAACTTTTGTAACTTCACAGAACTCTCGAGTGTGTGTGTGTTTTGGCAGCTTGCTTTCTGAGATTTCCTGGCTCTGTTTCCTTCTCCCACTTTTTTCTGTACCTTAGTTTTCCATTATCTCTCTTGTACTATCATCCTCACTTTAATTGTACTCCCAGTAATGTATGGTCAGTATGGGCCTTTGTCTGTAAGGGAGCTCTGTTGGGTCAGTTGGAGAGTTCACTGTAGGTTAAAGTGCCCCAGTCCCTTCAGTACCAACCATCCACTCTTTGCATTCTGAGTGGACAGAACCAGTCCTCGGCAGCTGCTGTTCTCAGTTTGGTTTCCCTGTCTTTCCATTGCTGTCTATTTTGTGTGTTCTCCTGTTCCTGGATCTGCTGAATGCCCTATTTTTTCCTTCTGATTCCTCCTGCAGAAGTGCTGATGTCAATGAGATCTTATGGCTGTTGGTAGTTTTCCTTTTTGTGTCTTGGGTTTTGTGGTAGTACCTTTTCATCTAAGCTTTGCTTCATCTAGATTTGTTGTAAATGTTGTCCAAGGGTTTTTTGGTTTTGCTACCTAGTTGTTCTGTTTTCATGTGGAAGACTTGTAGACATTTTTCAAACACTGTACCACTACCACTGTTGTCATCTTTTTAGGTGTTATTAAAACCTCACTGTGATGTGGAGAAGCTCTCTTCCGAGGTTAGGTTCAGATGTCAGAATTCATGACAGTAGTGCTTTGGTGTGACTAAGTAGATTTATTACCCACATGGGTCGGGAGTTCTCAGTTGGGGGCAGAGGACAACTTTCTGGGAAGAGGTCCAGAAACAGAAAGTGAATACAAGTGTACAGGTGTTTTATAAAGGATAAGTCTGGTTGGTGCAGAATTTGAAAGAGGCACCTGCCAGGCGTGGAATCTGAAAGAGGTGGTGAGTGCACTCTGTACTTGGCGATACTGGTGAGAGTGAGCCCTCAGGAAGTGACAGACAGAGGGAGGAGATGATGCTCAGAGGTTGCCAGCACTAAAGCAAAACATCAGTAGGGGTCTCGATTTCTCTCCTTTGGTCTCTGTATAAGAGATCAATTTTTCAAGTCCTGTTTTGGTTGTGGCATACTACTGAAGGACTGGGCTTTGACCTTGCCAGCCACATTTGTTCTCAGTATCTGTGATCAACTCCTCCTTGAGGTAACTCGAGTTTCCGGGGGGGTAATCCCAACCAGAGGGAAGAAAGGTGAAGACTGTTCACTTGTCTGCAGTTTCAGAGCAAGTCACCACTGGCTGAACAAATCGGTAAGTCACCAAAGAATATAACAAGAATGAGTAATAGCCTTCTTAGCTCTGCTTTTTGTACAGTTCTGTTAATTACATATTTCATTTAAGATATTTAATATTATCAGGCGTTCACTGAGTGTCTAATAAGTCCACCTAATTTTGTACATATTGTGTTGTGTGAGATCCTGTTAATACAGATAAGCCAGAGTCTAGTATGTACTTGATTCTGATAAGCTATTGATTTTAAGAGCTTTTTATTTTGACTTACAAACCAGCACATGAAATGTTCACTTCAGCTGCAAAATATTATCCCTATGTCAGAAATATTAAAATATTGAAAACATACATCCTAAAATTGAGGAGTCATTTATGAAATGTTTATTAAGTACAAATCATAATGCTTAAATGCTTTTGCATATGTTATCATTTAGTCTTCACAGTAACTCAGTGTGGTTAGGTTATTATCTTCCAATAACAGATGAGGAAAACAAAGCTTGTGGAAATAAGTAGTGTAAGTACAGGGGGACATTTGAACTCGGCTCTGTCTCATTTCTTTTCAGTATATAAATACTTTTAGTCAATATGTAAAATGAGTAAATCTTTTAGGGAGGGGTTCTCTTTTTCCTATCTGTTTATTCTGCTGTGTTAAATTCATTAGAGTGAATTTTAACTTTTTATTTAATAATATACAAAGGGGCTTCCCTGGTGGCGCAGTGGTTGAGAATCTGCCTGCCAGTGCAGACGACACAGGTTCGAGCCCTGGTCTGGGAAGATCCCACGTGCCATGGAGCGGCTGGGCCCGTGAGCCACAATTACTGAGCCTGCGCGTCTGGAGCCTGTGCTCCGCAACAACAGAGGCCGCGATAGTGAGAGGCCTGCGCACCGCGATGAAGAGTGACCCCCACTTGCCACAACTAGAGAAAGCCCATGCACAGAAATGAAGACCCAACACAGCCATAAATAAATAAATAAATACATACATACATTGTGTATTATTAAAAAAAAATAATAATAATATACAAAGGACTTAGAAGACTTTTTTCTCCCCAGAGTTTCTCAAAGATCTGGTTATATAATTTGTGATTCTTTAAGATGGTTAATGAAAACCTAAGTAATTTCATCTTTACTATTATTTATTTTTCAGTCATGTTACTTGACTTTCTTGGCAGCTTCTCAGAACTCTCTCTTTATTATGTCTTACCATAATGAATTTTGGAAAACGTCAGTGTGAAATGTGCAGGCCTATTTAAATTTGAACTTAAACTATGATATCGCTCCTGTAATAGCATAATCATTTGAGTAAACTTAATAAAGCTGTTCATTTAAAAAGTGGAAGAAACCACTTCAGAAGTAGTCATTGTGACCGTTCTTATTGGGAAATGAGAGGGAAAGTAATCCGCTAGGGAAGCGAGAATTAAAAAAGAGAGGAGAAAGTTGTGGTGATGTGGGCTGCCCTAGGTGTGAGGTTTTAAAATAGAAAGTTTGATAAACTAGTCATGCTCATCTTGTATACAGTTATTTAAAAATCTGGCTCAGATTTAAAACATCTTAGGCTAAGGCCATTCCATGTACAAGAACAGATGCTAATTCTGCTTAGATGAAAATTATCTTACTGCTCTTAAATTTAATTTAGTATACCTGTGATCTGTTAGGTGTTAGAGATCAGATAACCTCAGGGACCTAAAAATTGGATTATCTGTCAGTGTGTTATTCTTTATTTCTTTTTAGTTGCTTACGTTTTCCTCTTTCTCTCCTGGCTGAGCGATTAATGAAAATATTAGATTTGATATTATGAAAATATCAAAGCATTTATTTTCTTGACTGCTATTGTGGCTCAAACGCAGTTTGTTCATTATTCAAGAATTATATTATTTACTAATTACATAACTCTACATGACATTCTGCAAAGTTCTGTGCCTTCAGTACTAATCAGGCTCTCTACCTCTCCTTCCATATAGTTAGGATTGCTTGTGAAATTTGGGGATCTGCTTTGTCTCTTGAACACATTCTGTGGTGGTTGGGCTTCCTTTTTGCTACCTGGCTTGTGGAGATTAAGTAACCATATAGCAGAAAGCCAACTGAGGTGATGGTTTGCTGGAGTGAGACTGGAGTCTGCAGAGAGAGAGCTCTACCAGAAAGACTTTTTATTTAGCCTCATGTGTATGTTTTTACTTTTCAGTTATCAAAGCCATAAGAAGTGATGGAAGAAATAGGCTCAGATTCTTTGTTCTTCCGCATCAAGAAGGGAAAAACCTATTGCTGATTTAAAACTACTTCCCAGGGCCAACTCTAAACCCTGGGATTTTCCTTTTTGCCAGCTTTTCTCTTTCCAGTGGCATGAATTACGTGGAAGGATGGAAGGTGTGAGTGTGGAGATGGGAGCTGACAGCAGTGCTGATACTTGGGCCTTCACTTTGTCTGCTAGCTTGTAGTGCACCCCGAGCCTGCCGCCAAGTTAGGAACCATTCTGAAGTGCTTGGTTGAGGATTTCAGGCACCATGATTTCAAATACGTTTGAATTTACTCCTTGTCTTATTTTTCATAGGTGTATTTGACCTTAACTATGTGTTATCCAGGATTTGTATGTGTTAATGTGGACTGCGAGACCATTTTAATGGGAGAGGTGAAGTTTTGATTAAAGAAGAAAAGTTAGAAACGTTTGAGTTTTTCTCTTTGTGTTTAATAGGCAGGCAGTGGTTAAAGGTTCCCTTCCACATCCTTTTGCCTTGACGTTATTTGAGGACACATTGTACTGGACTGACTGGAATACACACTCCATTTTGGCTTGCAACAAGTACACTGGCGAGCGTCTGCGTGAAATCCATTCTAACATCTTTTCTCCCATGGATATACATGCCTTCAGCCAGCAGAGGCAGCCAAATGGTAAGTGATCTTGATTTTTAAATTGCAGGTTGGAATAGCTTTGTCGCACTCTGATGCCTGGCTTTAGTGAGGGGCAAGAAGAGGGAGGATATATCCAAAGGTAGTGGGAAGAGATAAAAAACAGGGAAAATGTCAAAATATAATTCAGGGTAGACAACAGCGTAAACCATTTGTAGCTTGATATCTGTCACTACAGACCACCTCAGCCCTTTGAGTCTGGGGGTGTGAAGGTAAAGAAGAGAGAAATAAAATAAGAAATTGAGATAGCTCATATGCTAAGATTGTGCACAAATGCATTTCTTATTCATATTATTTCTCTAATGAGTGATTTTGTTCATTGTATGTTTAAAAATGAACACTTTTCTTGAATGGAAACCTCTATTAATCTAACTGGTTAATTTAAGTACCTCAGGTTACTTAAATAAAATACTTGCTTATACCTTTTCTGTGCACATCCCCCCACCTTTTTTTCTTAGTTTTGCTTCTGTTTCTGGCCATCCTTTATAATGACTTGGGCTGTGACTGCTGACAACAATTTCTTGTAAGAGAGGACTAGGATTGGGTTTAAAAGAATATGAGAATGTTAAGTGTTTGGCACTGGTGTGTAAATAAATGTCTGGCATGTGTCTGAGTGTATTTCAGATTGTATTCCATAGCCAAAAATGTAGGGGTTTTGGATTATGCGTTGCTTTGTATTAGTTCCTTCCATTTAGGGGGAGATAGTCAAATACTGAATGTGTCATATTGGAATCTGGTGATCATGAGTCCATAAAAATGTTTTAAAATGTTTGTGTTACTCTTTTGTAGAAAAGAAAATGTTTAGTCACTTGTGTGAATTTTTTATTTCAGTGTTGGCCCTCAGGAAAGAATTTCTTTGTTCTTGTTTTTTTAATGACACTGTTGATCCTTTATGTTTTACTAGTTTGAGAATTTGCAGTTATGTGTGCTATTGCTTTCTTTTATCTTTCATATTTTGTTGATCTCCATCTTTTGTTGATTTTTTTCTATGAGTATTATTTAAATCCATCCCTTTCTATATATAGTTTCTTCACATTTTCTAAGTAATCTCTGCTTCTCAGTTTTCCCTTTTAAGTCCATTTTGTTTATCTTTTCCATGTAAATCATTCCAAAGTGTGGCTTTTCTTGTCTCTCAGTGCCTCCACCAGACTTTCCCCTCCCTGTGCTCATTCACCTTTAGTTCCTATTAGTCAAACCTTAATCTTCCGTTACACTGTTCACCTTATTATCTCACCCAGTGTACAGCCTCCAAGCCTTCATTCATGTGGTTTTACCACACTTGAATGTCTCCCTATGTGTTCTTCCTACCTTTCAAGACTTCAGTCATGTCTTGTGTCTTTCCTTAGTGATTTACTTTCCATTTGACTCTATACTGACTTTACAGGCTAAATGTGCAAGATAGCAGTTTCATTGTTTTGTATTGTTTTCCAGTATTATTATTCATTAATTTCGTCATACTGGCCAGATTGCAAGCTCTTTAGGGCAGGGACATCCTGCTTTATTTCTTGTATATTCCTCTTTGGATACAAAATGCTAAGTAAATTCTCACTGATTAATTCCCTTCCTTGCAGATGGTCTGGTAGTCAAGCACCTGGATGACATTTGGTAATAATTTGGTTTATCAGAGTTACTCATGTTATGGTTGTTAACCTTTGTGTATCTAGAGTGGGGAGGTCATCCATAATCATTGGTATTAATTACTGTGATTTATATTTGACAGCTACAAATCCATGTGGAATTGATAATGGTGGTTGTTCCCACTTGTGTTTGATGTCTCCAGTCAAGCCTTTTTATCAGTGTGCTTGCCCAACTGGGGTTAAACTCCTGGAGAATGGAAAAACCTGCAAAGATGGTAAGAAGTTGGTCTCCAAGAAGGAAGAATTTTAGATAGCAATTGGGATTCTTTATGATTTATTTTATTTCTCTGTAATAAGCTCTACAGGTTACAGTGCTTTGGGAGACTAGTCACTTAATCTGTCAGTCTTCACAATTGGTTATATACTAGGAGTGTTTTGTGTTCTATGGCAACTCTCGAATATTATAAATTACTTGAGTATTTAACTGAATTTTTAACATGCTATTTTGGAAAAAAAAATTAGGTGCCATTTCTTTTCTCTGTCAAATCTCATAGTCAGGGCTTCCCTGGTGGTGCAGTGGTTAAGAATCTGCCTGCCAGTGCAGGGGACACAGGTTTGAGCCCTGGCCCGGGAAGATCCCACATGCTGCGGAGCAACTAAGGCCGTGCCTCACCACTACTGAGCCTGCGCTCTAGAGCCCGTGAGCCACACTACTGAAGCCCACGAGCCACAACTACTGAAGCCCGTGCGCCTAGAGCCCATGCTCTGAAAGAAGAGAAGCCACTGCAATGAGAAGCCCGCGCACTGCAACGAAGAGTAGCCCCTGCTCACTGCAACTAGAGAAAGCCCGTGCGCAGCAGCAAAGACCCAACACAGCCATAAATAAATTTAAAAATAAAATGAAATAAAAAAATCTCATAGTCATTGATCACAATTGATTCTTGTGGAAATGAGTACTCTCATAAAGAATACATTTTTAACAGTAGGTAGTGTTTGTAAATAAAGAACTTCAGTGCATGCAAGGAAAAGATGTTTATTAAACTTTTAACTATAAAGACTACCATGGGATAAACATATTTTCTAAAAAATGATTGATGTTTTTGATTGCCTTTTAACAACAGAGAATTGCCTTCAGAAGAAGAAAGAACTCCTTATTGTACTGGTTAAAGCAACTCTTTCTATACTTAACCACCACACTGCCTCTTCTCCTTACTCTCAATTCCCTATAGAGAGAGGGCGTATTGGAGAAGTATTCTGATTTAGGACATTTCAAGGGACTTCTGGTTTGGGGTAACACCAGTTCTTCTCTTTTTCTTCTTAATGAGAATGTTATTCTTCATTCTTACCCCTATGGATCACCATCTGGTTCTCTAGCCACCAGCAAGACCTGGTAAGAAAATTGTTATATTTAGCAGTGGCTTCTTTATCTAACTCTGAAAAGTAGAAGCCTTTATTTAGGAGTGGGTTAGAGTTCCTGGCAAGGGGGTCAGGGAGTCAGAGAGATGGAATTGAGTTGGTGTACAGGATATTTGTCATGACTTGGCATTGATAAATTATCCTCCTAGTCAAAGGTGAAGCTGGCTGACTCTTGTCAGATGGTTTTCATGGCAAACAATAATTTGGTTTCAGTTTAAAACAAAAGGTTTTTGTAATGTTGCCTTTTTGTTTAAAAATGTAGCCTGACTTTAAAACAGAGGATTTATTTTAGCAGTAGTGGTCTGTTTACACCCTATAGCAGTGCAGATGTAGGAGTTTAACTACTATTTTGAATTTCAGATATACATTTGGCATGTAATAGCCTTAAGTTAGCTATTCTGTTTTGATCACCTTGCCAAATTGACAGCTTCACTTTCTATGACTTCTTTCTTTGCAGAGTTTAGGGCTGGCTTCTTTTGGTAGTTAGCAGAGTCAGTGAATTGTATAAAGTTACTCCTTGGTGCCTGCTGTGGCATTTAGGGCGGTATTCTCTCCAAGACAGAGTTCATTTATAATTAATCCATGAGTCAAAAAGCTGATGCTGAGAGCTTCTTCGCTCCTCCTCTCAGTGTTTTCTACTGTAATTCCAGATTAATGCTTGAAGTTTAATGTCAGTATTTTCTTTCGGACTCATTTCTTTGGTTGGGAATCTTTTTTCGCTCTTTGACATGTCAACCTGCTTACTATGTTTTTTTGTTTTTTTGATTTTTTGTTTATTTTGGGTTTTTTGCGGTACACAGGCCTCTCACCGTTGTGGCCTCTCCCGTTGCGGAGCACAGGCTCCGGACGCGCAGGCTCAATGGCCATGGCTCACGGGCCCAGCCGCTCCGCAGCATGTGGGATCTTCCCCGAACCAGGGCACGAGCCCATGTCCCCTGCATCGGCAGGCGGGCCCTCAACCACTGTGCCACCAGGGAAGCCCTGTTTACTATCTTTTATTAGCTTTTATATAAAGTTACATGGTTTTTTGCTAGTGGTTGACTTGAGTATTTAAAATCAAAGCAAACAAAAAGATTAATATTCTCATTCACAACAGTGTTTTTATTGAATACTGTTTTGGGTTAAAAGCATTTCATAAATAAATCTGATTTAAAAGTCAATGAAATAAAAATTTGAAAGTTTACTTTCTAATGGTAATAATAATAATATATTAGCTAGTATTTATTGAATACTTACATGTTTGGTACATTTCTGAGTTTTACATTTATCTCCTTAAAGTCTCACAGCAACCCTATAGAAACCAGGCTTAGAGAGATTAGGTGTTTTGCCCGAATTTGTGTAACTGTGCTTGAATACAGTTCTGTCAGATGAACAACTCTAACCCTTACCCAGTGTGTCATATTTATCTGATTCCCTCTCTCTTCTGCTGCTGTTTCCTCCTCCATAGGTTCCTTTGTCCTTAATTCTGTCAGGCATTGCCCTGTAGTTCTTTTTGTTACAACTGCTTTACCAAGATGTAGTTTACCTATAAAATTCAACCATTTCAAATGTACAATTCGGTGATTTTTAGTAAATTTACAGAGTTACAACCATCACGGTACATCCAATTTTAGAACATTCTCATTAATCACAAAAGATCCTTGTCCTAGATTCCTTTACCTTTTTAAACATCCTTCTTGAACAAAGGACCTATACTTCCTTCCTCTGATATTCAGCTACTTAGCTTCTTAGTCATTACTTAGTTGCTATTCATTATACCTTTAAATAAATGTTATTAATTCCAGGGGCTATATAATGAGTGAAGCCAGAGAGAGAATCAAAACTTGATTTGGAGAATTCAGCCATTATAGAGCTTGACCTCATAGTCAAGCTACTCCTGTTTTACTGCATTACTTTCCATTTCCATCCTAAATAGACCCTAGTATCCTTTTTTTTTTTTTTGTGGTACGCGGGCCTCTCACTGTTGTGGCCTCTCCCGTCGCGGAGCACAGGCTCCAGACGCGCAGGCTCAGCGGCCATGGCTCACGGGCGCAGCCGCTCCGCGGCATGTGGGATCTTCCCGGACCGGGACACGAACCCGTGTCCCCTGCATCGACAGGCAGACTCTCAACCACTGCGCCGCCAGGGAAGCCCCTTAGTATCCTTTTATACTCATTACTTTTCAATTACTGAAGTTCTGCATTCTTTATTTAGAGTAACTAAATTTTGCCTGTGGGTTTCAAGTTTTTTCTTCATTTTTTTCACTTTGTTGTTCTAGGTGCCACTGAATTACTGCTTTTAGCCCGAAGGACAGATTTGAGACGAATTTCTTTGGATACACCAGATTTCACAGACATTGTTCTACAGTTGGAAGACATCCGTCATGCCATTGCCATAGATTATGATCCTGTGGAAGGCTATATCTACTGGACTGATGATGAAGTGAGGGCCATACGCCGCTCATTCATAGATGGATCTGGCAGTCAGTTTGTGGTCACTGCTCAAATCGCCCATCCTGATGGTATTGCTGTTGATTGGGTTGCCCGAAATCTTTATTGGACAGACACTGGCACTGATCGGATAGAAGTGACAAGACTCAACGGGACCATGAGGAAGATCCTGATTTCAGAGGACTTAGAGGAACCCCGGGCTATTGTTTTAGATCCCATGGTTGGGTAAGAGGCTCTGCTGATAGAAAATTTTGCCAGGTGTTTCTGTTTTTTTACAGGTTCCTAGAAACATTGAGAAAAACAATGTGAAGTATATGTTGGTTTCCAATAAATAGCTCTTTAATGACTGTCCATCTTTAGAATATAGTGATTGGAATAAAATCTCAAGTTAAAGAATTGCTAGTTTTTTTCCTTGAATGTTTTGAATACTTTTTCTTTCTAAATTAAGTCCATGCTTGCTGAATTTGGGTGTTGGCTGTAGATTTTGCCGAGGTTGCATCATGACCATGAAAATTGTGGAAAGAAGTTGTTTTCAGAGCTCTTTCTCCCCGCCCCCCCTAGAAAATTTAATTTCATCTCATTTTCAGTACTTCCAGAACGACTTGGTAAAGAATATATCTTACTTTTTGTATGTCCCCAAACATAAATGATTTGATTTCCAAAACTTGGTCAGGCCATGTAGCTTTATGCCTAGTCTTTTTTTTTTTTTTTGGCTATAACACCCTGACGATGGTCCAGGGAAACACAGCTTTCTACATACTCACCAGTGTTGTTTGTTACTATGAGATTCATCCTGAGGGTGAACATAATGACAAATTATTACACCTCAGTGCATACCAATGCCTTTGAGCCCCTTAAATTCTCAGGAGCCTCAAGAATCACTTAGTGCTACAGGAGGAGTTAGTTATTTGGGGAAATCAGTTTGCCATCTGAATATTACTACTGGTTTAACCTTTTTGTGTCAGAGATGACAAGCCAGCAAGAAAGAGAGGACTGTTCCTGGCAAGGAGCACAAAATATTTTGAAAAAAACAACTGAAAATAGAATATCATTATTGGGAGGCATTATCAGTTCTAGAAAACACTGTTTCATTCTGAAAATTTTCTACAAGCTTACACACTGCTGTTATAAATGTCTTAAACATACTCTTTGTATGTTTGTCTTATGTTTTTTTTTTCCTTCTGTGGTGTTAACGGGTGATCAGTGTGAAAGAGGGGTGGATCTCACCTTTAGGATATCTGAAAGTTACGGTTTATTATCTGTTTTTAGCTCATATTCTGTGTACTTCTATAGGTACATGTATTGGACTGACTGGGGAGAAATCCCGAAAATTGAGCGAGCAGCTCTGGATGGTTCTGATCGAGTAGTGTTGGTTAACACTTCTCTTGGTTGGCCAAATGGTTTAGCCTTGGATTATGATGAAGGCAAAATATACTGGGGAGATGCCAAAACAGACAAAATTGAGGTTTGTTTCTTGCTTTTTCATTTTGAAACCAGTTTTATAATGGTTTTTGAATTAATGGTAATTTGATGCAGATATTCTTGCATCTTCACTGGGGTGCCGGAGGTATTTTATTCAACCTTTAGGATTCTAGGGATTGCATATTTTCTTCCATCTAACCATAAGATTTCTGAGTTACACTGGCATGAGAAATGGGTATTCATGTATCTCTAGTCTTAAAAGCTTATGTGAATGATTTTTCTCATTATGGGTAAAACCACTGCCTGAATTTCCTAGGGGCAGTTTGCACAAACCAAATATTACATAAGCTCTAGACTGAAAGAGCTGATAGTCATTGTCAGGAAAACAAAGCCCATACATGCATACGTACTTTCTGTTGGTGATGGTGTTGGGGCAGGTGGTGGCATATATTAACTATTAAGATGGTTACATGCAAATGGTTTTTAAATTGATTTATGAGCTGTGTGGGAGAAAAATTAATTAGCCAAAGCTTTGGGGAAATATTTTCCAAATGACAGAACTAAGGGCAATCAGAATAGAATTACGGTGGAAACAACCACCGTATGTGAATATTTTATCACATTGTTTTGTGAAGAGCATATATCCTTGATAATTGATTGTGAAGTCTGACTTTACAACTTTGAATTGCTAGAGGTCTTGTGAATCACATACTTAAAACGGAGTTTTGATCACAATATTTCTTTGGAAAACACATGACTTCTCATGTAAGGAATAGCTTTGAATGGCTCTTCAAAGGCACAGCACACATCTCGCAATAGATAGATAATTTGGGCTCTAGAGCAGTTACTTTAGAAAGGTGATTCTTAGGAATGTCAGGGACTCTGAGGGAATAATGAGTTAAAGGGCCTTCCTTTAAGAATGGAATCTTGGAATAGAAAAAACCCATTAGTATTCCACCAGGCTTAAATACTGAAAACCATCTTCAACTCTTGCAGCTGGTTTCCATTAATAGAAAATTATGCATAGACTTGACTGTATAAATTTTCTCCCTGTTGTTAGTGTTTCACTGCCCCCACCCCCTTTAAATCCAAGTTAGGTTTGAATCTAGCAGCTGGAGTGCAGTGCTAATGAGACAAAGGTTATGAGTTCACTTTTCAGACAGGCTATTAGCTTCACTTGGGTAGGCTTGAGTACAAATCTCACAACATTCCCATCCAGTTCACAAATGTGTATTGTTTGTTGATCAGCTGTGGACTATACATGAGTGTATAGGTATACTACTCTTAGAAAAATAGTTTAAGTCCATGTGTCCCAGAGGAATGTCTGCACATAAGGAAAGAGCACATAATTTACATCACAGAAGAACACGTGATTTATTATTTTATAGGGATTTAAAAAATTCTGTATTTGATCTTTCTTAGCTTTACTATGACTGACTGATTAGATTGTAAATAAAACATTTGTTTCTTTCTAGGAATTTTTCAAGTCTTATTTTCCCTACTGCAGATCACTTTTAGCACTTTAGATATAGAAATTCATTCAAAATCACAGATAGTTCAGGAGGGATTCAGGTAAAGAAATGGGAATTTATGGAGGTTCTGAATGATAGTGTTTAAGAATAAAAATGAATACACATTATATAACAATATATAATATTCATTTTACAGGATTTATTTTCTTAGTTTGCAGGAAGTGCAGTAGGTCTTAAAATTAGTATTAGTTCTGGCCTTTTGAGCTGTGTATGTGTATATTAGTGGTGTCATTTGCTTTCTCACTTCTTATTTTCTTCCTCCTTGACTTGTACCAGCATCCTTAAACTTACCTTTCAGATCTATTTCTCTTCTTCCAGGTTTACTGGAACACAGCTGCTATTTGTTGTTTGTCCCCCTTTTGACAGATTATTTGAGGTTAGTGTTATATCTACTTCCACCAAATTATACACACAATGACCTCCCCTCATTCTTTCCCCAGAGATTCTGATGAAGTTTCCCTAATTGAACATTCAGTGCTTTTGTAATTTTAATTACAATTACAATGTTAAAAAAAATTCTTTTTACAGACACATCTGGGAAATAAAGAGAGCAAATGTTGTTATCTGTTACCCTCAAATTTACAATGATATGTAAAATTGCTGGTATATGGCGAACTAAGGAAAGAGCACAGCTCTTCATGCTGCATAACTGAGGGAGAAAAACTGTTAGTTTCCCTCTCTGAGACTAGTAGTGATTATAGGAGCAACTGTAACCACCAGCTGTTTCATTTTGCTTTACTCAGTAGTAGGTCGACTAAAACTTTTGGGAAGACACAGAATTTTAAAAATGCTTCTTTTTCTAGGATTACTTGCTAGCCTCTTGTTATGTATCAGCTGATTCTAGGTGCTGATCTGACCCTAGTCTAGGTCACATGCTCCTTGCTACTCCCCTTCTCTTAAGAAAGCTTCCTTGCTTTTGTCATGCCCAAGAATGAAAGTTACTTTTTCCTGGGACTATAAGAAAATATTAAATTATGGCTGTAGTGGCCTTATTCTCTTCTGGAAGACTTAGCGTTTACTTGGGATATATGTTTCCAGTACATTTGGGAAGAAAAGATAGGTATTTGATAAATTATGTAGCAGTGTAAGGCATAGTAAACTCTTGTGTTTTGAGTGGATCTTACGGGAAGAGCTTAAAATGTTCATTCGCTTATGCTCTCTGCTCCCTCAGTGGAGATTCCTTAGATCAGGTTCTCACTCACTTTTTTTGGTAAGTGGTGATGTAACCAGATGCTGGATGTTGGGGAGCTGGGTCTGAGGATTAGGGAAACCAGAGAAAATTAATGGGAGCTCTGGGTTTCAGACTCGACTTACGTTGTACAGAGTTGCAAGAAGGATTAAATAGGTTTACCTGAGGTCTATAACCAGTTCCGCAGAGAGGGATGGTACATAGGGAATTGCTGATGATGTCACATTTTTTTTAATAGATTTATTTAATTAATTAATTTGTTTATTTTTTGGTTCCATTGGGTCTTCGTTGCTGTGCGCGGGCCTTCTCCAGTTGCGCTGAGCAGGGTCTACTCTTGGTTGAGTTGCGCGGGCTTCTCATTGTGGTGGCCTCTCCCGCTGTGGAGTACGGGCTCTAGGCGCGTGGGCTTCAGTAGTTGTGGCTCACAGGCTCTAGAGCACAGGCTCAGTAGTTGTGGTGCACGGGCTTAGTTGCTCCGCGGCATGTGGGATCCTCCCAGACCAGGGCTCGAACCCGTGATCCCTGCATTGGCAGGCAGACTCCCAACCACTGCGCCACCAGGGAAGCCCTGTCACATTTTTTTTTAAAAAAGACAGTCATCGTATTGGCTGGTGCTTTAATATAAGAATGTGTTTGTGAGGATGTGTCTGATTTCCGTACTTTTCAACTGATAGTGACCACTTTAGGTGTTATTTAAAAGGTACTTCCTGGTACTTGTTTACGTTTCTTCATTATGCTGAAATCATTTTATCATCTTTTACATACACGCTTCTAGTTTACTTGTCTGCCCTGGGGTCCCCTCTACTCCCCACCCAAGTGTTACTATAGTGTTCTGGGGCTTCCTGATAATAAATACTAAAACATTAGCAGAAAGGATCATTTTCTTTTTTCTGGTTGGGGAACATCAAACAAGCCTTTATTTCAACTTTATAAGACCCTGCAGTAGGCAGAAGCACATTGTGTCTTAACACTATTCTCATTTTTCTTGGTCCGTTTTAACTGCCAGAAACATTGGTTGTACTGAGGGCCTGCAGTACTGCTTACCAATAGTGAAGACATATCATAGACCATTTATAAGTTTAAAACATTTTCAGTTAATGCGTTTTCAGTCACTGGTTTTATTGAAAATAATATTGTCATAGCTGAAATTTTCTCACAGTTTACTTTCTCATTATATACTTTTTATTCATTTTTTTCCCCTTTTCATTTCTGAGCTTGTGCTGGCAAATGCAGCAACACCTAGTGGTTGTAGGTGAAGAGAGATTTTTCTTGTTTACTTCAAGGACATGTAGAATTATTTCACATCTCTTTTATTGTAAATTTCCCTATTTTAGAGAACAGTGTCCATAGGTAGTTTTGTCCAAATCTAATTATACCTGGCACAATTTTGTTGGGAAACAGAAACAGAGATTATTATGCAGGGCTGTATTTTCCTCTCATGACAACTTCCTCTGTTTAGTACTCTTATAAAGAAATTTGTTTCCCAAGTATTCAGATTTTTTTTTAAGTAATTTCTTTGGTGTCTTTAGCCTGTGTATTGTGAAAGTCTGTTAAAACACACAAGGACCCATTTATGATGGTTTTTCTTATTGTTTTTTCTAAGATTAATTCCTCCTTAAGAAATTATAATAATCATCTGTTGTTGAGATAAAGCTCTCCTGAGTGTATGACAAGTACCAACAACTTCTTTCTTTTGAATCTTTGCCAGTTTATAAGTGTTCCTTAAAATTGGTTTTACTTTTAGTTTTAGAGAAATGTTCAGGATAACTTAAATACCTGAATATTTGCCCATTCCTACTACTTTACCACACTATATGTATGTATATATATGAATATATATTTTTCCCCACATCTTCTTGACATATAATAATGGAAGAATGATTTTGCTAAATTCCATTATTAGATTCCTCAGCTCAACAGAATACCTGGATTTGGAGACTGTATTCACTGAGTTGTAAACATGGGCTATCATCTTGTTTCTGATTGGGGTGTATCTTATGATTATATCTATCTTTGAACTCCTATTTGAAGGTTACCTGTTGATGTACAATTCTAACAACATTATTTAGCTTGTTATCATCTATAGCAGCCAGAGTCGTGTATCGTCCAGTTGTATAATATGCTCTGTCATCTCATTATCTACTCTACTTCGTCTGGCTCTAAAAATATTATTGCACATATTTATAGTGAGAGAAACTTGCTTGATGTTAGGTGTAATCATATTTTCCTGAACTGGCACAACAAACCCTGGAGCCTCACCAAACAAGATGCAGTTGCCTCACTTTGGAGTTAGTATAATTTTATCTATGTAAATTAGGATAATCTGTTCATTTGGTACTTAGAAAGCACTTTAGTGACCAAGTTTGAACTTGCACTTGGATTATTTTTTAAATGTTCTGCTATTTTACTTTTTCGCCTCATGTTTTAGTATAAAACCATTTAATATGTGGGGAGCTGTTTTTAGTTACAGTCATTATTTTAGAAGTACCTTTTTTATTCCTTTGGTTTTTGTACCCCTGAAGTAAGAGTCCTGATTTCAGTGTCCTACTTTCTTGAGAAGAGAGGTCATCCTCTTTACAGTTTATAACAGTGTTTTTTTTGTTGTTGTTGTTGTTTTTGTTTTTGTTCTTTTTTGCAGTACGCGGGTCTCTCACTGTTGTGGCCTCTCCCATTGCGGAGCACAGGCTCCAGACACGCAGGCTCAGCGGCCATGGCTCAAGGGCCTAGCCACTCCATGGCATGTGGGATCGTCCCATACCAGGGCACGAACCCGTGTCCCCTGCATCAGCAGGCGGACTTTCAACCACTGCGCCAGCAGGGAAGCCCTAGTGTTTAGTTTTTATCGAGGTAATCTCTAGATGTTTTGTTGAAACATTTTATAATATTGGACCCTGATCTAGTTCTTGTTTGATTTTGCCATTTAACTCGGTGACTTTAGATAATTCACATAATCTCCGGTCTTTGTATTTTGGCCAATGAGGTCATTTGAACCAGGTGATCTTTAGGTTCTTTCCAGTTATAACATTTTCTGATGTTTTTTATATTAACTGCATGTCATAGGTTAAGAACAAATAAAACACTTTGCTTGGGAGAGTTGCTAAAAGGGAATCTATATTGAAGATGATGTGACTGTTTTCTTTTTTTCTTTAAATTTTTCCTTATTTACTGTGCCTTTAATTCCTATCACCTAAAGAAAACTTGCCTGTTGGGGGTTCAATATCTTTAGTAACTCAGTTTTAGTGACTTCCGGTAAGCTATTCATTTAGATTTTGCGTTGACCTGTATGCAGGCTACTCCATTATTAATATGCATGGTGGCTTTAAATAAATGTTTAAAGCTGTTGTTGGAAGCTTGCCAAACATGTAAATGTTAATGGAGTTCATGTAAAACATTATTTTTCAGGAGGTTATTTCCGTATAGCTGGGAAACTATTATACTTTTAAAGGGGTCATAGAGATTTTATTTTTACTGTTTTTAGAAGGTTTGGAAAGGGTAAAAAGTAATATAACGGCAAGGACCACAGTTTTCGGACTTCTTGGGAGGGAATTTGCATAACATAGAGCAATGTTAACAATAACAAGTATTTTAACTTCTTGTTTCAACTTAATTTATCACCAGCTATTTAAGGATTCTGTGTAATAGTCATTGCTGAAGTTATCCATAACGAGCAAAGGATTCTCCTTCATTTTTTTTCCACTTTAAGTGTAGCTTACAATTTTAAAATGTTGAGAATGTTATAATGCAGGCCCTGTAATTTTTTTGTTGAACTCTTCATAGATTTCCTAAACTCTTCATTCATTGTACTATGATTTGTTTTTTTGGTAGATTTGATCTGAAATAATAATCTGAGGGAAGGAGTTAGAATCCCTTTTATAGTGCTGAGATTTTCAATAGATTAGTATTTTGTTATTTCATTTATAATTTTGAGCTTCTGAGATCTGTCAGGCTTGTAGAACTTGTAAGTAGGACTGAAATTAGAGGCTTTATGCTATTAATAAATAGACCCTGTTCAGTTTTTTGTTTTTGTTGTTGATTTTTTTACAGTTCCATAGGTTTTAATAAGTGCATAGAGTCATGTAGCCATCACCACAATTAAGATACAGAACATTTCCATCAATCACAAAAACTGCCTTGTGCTGCCCCTTTATTTTCAACTCCCCACACCCACTCTCCGGCAACCTCTGCACCTAGATTTGCATAAATGGAATCATACAGTATGTTGCCTTATAAGTATGGCTTCTTTCACTTAGCTTTAGACATTTAAAACGTTAAATGTTCATTTATTTTTGATTTTAGATTGATTTATGACTTGGTCTTTATGTCTGGTTGAGATTTATAACACTACTATTGTGTTTTAGTTACAGTGTTATTCTTAAAATATGGGGAAAAAAATCCCAAACCCTTCTCTGCCACAGTAGATTTCATTAGTCTATAAATAGTAAGCAAACAGAGTTTCATGGGTTTTCAAAGTGTTGTTGTCTTTGGGAAAAAAGCCATGTTCAGACGGTTTAGACATTATCAGATGATTTCTAGATAGTGTCATATACTTACACAAACATTTGTTCTTTCTATCCCAGGTTTCTCATCCCAGAATTCAGCAGTGTTTGTTGCTTTTTGATTAGTTAGTTTCTTTAATTTGTCAAAGGTCATAGAACTTGCTATTTATGAAGAAAACAATGGAATTCAAGTTTCCTGATTCCTAATACAGTACTTTTTGTGTGGAGTTCTACTGCCTCTTTTTTAGACTGTTCGTTTTGAAATAATTTCAGACTTCAACAAAAAATTTGCAAGAGTAATAAAACTTTCACCCAGGTTCATTTTACATACTCATAGAATAGTGATCAACACCAGGAAATTAACACTGATACCATTTCCATTATTCCTGTTATATTAATTGGAATTCTCCCATAAGGAAGAGGTGTCCCCTTTCCTATTTATTCAATTATTCATATATATATGTATGTACATATATATGTATATATATGAGCCCATGGATGTTCAGTTTATTCTACAGGGTATATTTCATTATCATCATTATATCGTTGCAAAAATTGTTCCAGAATTGGCATTAGGAGCACCTTCAAGGTGATTCTGTGTCCTTTTGATATGCCTCCATCTTTTTTTTTTTTTAATTGTGGTGAAAAACACATAACATAAAACCTACCATCTTAACCATTTTTAAGTGTACAGTGGTGCTAATTATATGCACATTGTTCTGCAAGATCTGTAGAACTTTTTCATCTTGCAGAATTGAATCTCCATTCCTTTTGAACAACTGCTTCCCCACCAGCCCCTGGCAACTGCCGTTTTACTTTCTGTTTCTAAGAGTTTGATTACTTTAGATACCTCTTATAAGTGGAACCATGCAGTATTATCTTTTTGTGACTGGCTTTATTTCATTTAGCATATGTCCTCAGGGTTCATCCCAGTTGTGGTCTGTGACAGGATTCCCGTCTTCTTTAAGGCTGAATAATATTCCATTGTATGTATATACCGTATTTTCTCTATCCATTCATCTGTTGATGGACATTTAAGTTGGTTCTACCTCTTGGCTATTGTGAATACTGCTGCAGTGAACATGAGTGTGCAGATATCTTTTTGGGATCCTGTTTTCAGTTCTTTTGGGTATGTACCAGAAGTAGGATTGCTGAATCAAATGGTAATTTAATTTTAATTTTGTAAGGAGCCCCTGTCATTTTTAAAATACTTTTTGGAACAACAGCATATTACAGCTTTCTCTTATTTCCCATGCCAAGGAGCCATGGTTCTTTTTAATGAAGAATAGTATTTAAAAACCAGTATCTGGGCATAAGGCGTGCTCATTGGTACTTGGTAATTTGTCTTAATACTAAGATGTTAGAGTTGATTTTTTGTTTTTCCTACCAAGACTCCAAATATATGTTAGTTGTGCTTGAAAAGAATGAGAGGAAAGGGAGCATTTTTCCCTTGTTAATATGGTAATGTGCTTCCCTTAGGGTTTATTAAAGGCTCCAGGACAGTGGGGTTCTCACAAGTGTCTCATGAAGCATTTGAGTATTGACTAAGGTGGTGTTGGTTTTCATCATAGTGATACCTTCAGCTGAAAATCTGTTCTCAATTTTATAGTTTTCCTGAGTAATTCATGTTTTAGAATGCTTTGGTCACAATAGCAATTCGTAGCTCTGTCTGTAAAAGAGCATAGTAACTGCAAATGTTTAATAATCTAAGCACGACTCCTTGAAAAAATATTATGAAACTACGTAGTGCAAGTTTGATACTTTTTCTTTCCATATTAAAAATCACTTGTATTTACTCAGACATAATATGTCTTGAAGTAGGTTAAAGGCTTTAAATGCAGCACTGAATTTGCCGTTACTGCTCTCTTAAACAGGTGCATGGCATCCCTTTGCTTCCCCTACTGGATGCAAAGCATTTCTCTCTCCTTTTCACCCCAGTGAGATTCTGCATGACTGAAATGTTATTTCCATCGATATAGTTTTCAAAAATGCCATTTCTATGAAATTATACTTTATTACCTATGAAGTATATGAATCAGCCCCCAACGATACCTATTTGTCTCTCATTATATATATATATATATATATATATATATATATATATATATATATATATATATAAACTTTTAATTTACTACTTGTTTTGGATATTGGCTGGAACAGTATAAGAGGAATGGTTCATTTGCATTTCTTTTTTGGAACTTGATAGCATTCCCAGTTCATTTTATGATGGGTGCCTGGTTGTCCTGAACATGTCCTTGAACGTGTCCAGTCACGTGAATTTGCATAGCAGCAACTTTGGTAGTAGACTGGCTACATTCCAGGATTTCATGGGTAATCCTGTCTTGGCATTTAATGGGCTGATGAAACTGCTCAAAAAAACCGGATGTGATGTCTGCAGAAGGTTTGCCATTACCTCCTCTCTGTGAAGATAATGTTCTGGTTAACCCACATCTGTTTCCTGTTGTAGCCCGTATGCTCAGTGTGGTTTGCAATATTTGGAAATGTCTCAGAATGTTAAATCCATACCACAATGTGGTTGAAGCAGCTGAAACCACTGGAGACTCTGGTTCAGATTTGGAGGTAGATTTTAGAAGTGACAGAAGCCTAATTTCAGTTTAATTAAACCACTCTGAGGTATTATGGTGAAACACACCCTCAAGAAGATTTAATTAGTGTTGGCTCAGCTTTTAAAGCATAAGGGTTATCTTTTGGATTGGCCTAAAATGGTGCATTTGTTCTGGGTTCAGAATGTACAAGCAAGCTTTTACCAGGATTTGGGTTGTTATTTTAAACATAAAGGGGCTTAAAACTGTATTTACAAACCTAGTAACCTGTCCAAAACTGTTACTCCTTGGATATGAGAAATGTAACAGTAATTTTCTTTGAGACAAAGCAACATGTTCTTGTTTCTTCTGTGTTGCTTCTGCCCAGTAGTAGAGAGAGATTGTGTGGCTGATAAAAGAGAAGCATTTAGGGCAGAAGCCAATTTTCTAAGAAGTGTCAACTCTGCAAAAGTAATGGAAGGAAACACATTTCAGAAAGTAATCAGACTCTGTATAAAGGGAAATATGTAGTTCTTTAGAAGTAAAGTCTCACAATCAGATTTTGTTTAAGTTTTTGATCCCTTAATTTCTTCAGAGGATTCTTATAAATTGCCTCCTACATCATATGAACAACAAATTGATAACAGCATTTATTATTAACAACTATTATTATTCTTCAAATGCCCTTGGACTTTTCCCTTATCTTTCCTCTCTTCATTTTTTTTTTTTAATTATGGAAAATTTCAGACATGTAGTAAAGCAGAGTAAAGATACTCAGGAACTACCTGGCTTCAACCATTATCTTTCAATCTAGAATGCTCTTAAGGGGAGAGCCAAGGAGATGGCAGATAGGGATTCTCTTATTAATATAAACGTGATTTTAATACTTTTATTTTGATATAACCTAAAAGAAATGAAAGAATCAGGCCTTTGTCCTTAATCTTGCAAATCTCAGCTAGTACTTTGAAATGTAAACTTACAAATGTGATAAAGGATGAAAAAAGTAGAGTTTTATTCTTTTCATGAGAAATCATTTTTTGAAGTAATTTTAACCCATATTAGAATTAAGTATAGCATAGCTGGGGAGGGAGGAAAGACGAAATGGAAGACATTTGTTTGTGGCTTTACGGAGCCTGATGAGTCTAGGGCAACCCTGAAGGTGGCAGGTTTGAGAGGGGGCAGAGGTCTAATCTAAAACAGGAGTAAATTAATTTTGTTGTGGGCTGTATAGTCACCACCATGAAATTCTAATCCTGCACAGTCCACTAGGGTAGCCAGTAACCACATATGGCTATGGAGCACCTAAAATGTGGCTACTCTGAACTGAGATGCTTGAAGTGTAAAATGCATACTAAGAAGACCTAGTAAGAAAAAACATAAAATCTCGCTAATAAATTTTTAAAGAGTGGTTACATGTTGAAAGAAAATATTTTGGATATATGTGAATAGATTAAATATATTATTAAAATTACCTTTACCTGTTTTTTAAAAAAATCTGGCTCCTAGAAAATTTTAAATTACACGCATGACTCACATTTTGTAACTTGTATTTCTTTTGGACAGCACTGTTCTAGACCCAACCCTGTTGTAAAAAGCTACTACAACGGTCAAGAATGGGAAGATAGGGAATTAAGGGAAGCAGTATGGTTACAAACTTACATTTAAAGTATCTTAGCATATCTTAATTACATTGTTTAATTTGAAATAGATGTGCTATATCTAGCTTTAGTGTGCACTTTATTTACTCTACTACCCACCCCCCCAAAAAAACCCCACAGAAAAACACTTTTAGTTTTTGCCTTTAAAGTGAGAGAACAAGGAATAGCTAGCTGGAAGGGACTAATACTCTAGTGTGCAAAGCTACAAAATCCTTAGCTGTGGCTTTTAGGGAACTATTTTTGAGTTCTTGGACTCTGTGCTATTCTAAAGATCTTCTTAAGACCTTCATTATCATTTGTTGTTGATTTGCCAGATGTTGCTAAAAATTACCTTATCTTTTTAACATGTCCTTTGCTTGTTTTTCTTCTTCCTGAGACCCTTGCTTGCACTTAGAGCAGCATTAACACTGATCCAAGCCCCAGTTTTGTCAGGGGACCAGAGTGAAGATCACCAAAGCATTCCTAACCTACAGTCCTTTATGTGCAATTCTGAAATCCAAAAAGCTCTTGAAACCGAAAGTTATTTTTATTAATTCAGTTGGTAGAGAGTCTGGGCTTGAGGGATGTCCCTGGCAGTCCAGGCAGTGGGTGCGGGTTCCATCCCTGGTGGGGGAGCCCAAGAAAACCAAAACACAAAATGGAAGCAGTATTGTAACAAATTCAATAAAGACTTTAAAAATGGTCCACATCAAAAACACTTAAAAAAAAAAAAAAAAGGAGTCTGACTTGAAGCAGTGTAAGACTAATTGTAGTCCCTGTTTATCCCCCTTTGTGGGAGTATGTATATGTCTTGCTGGAAAAATATTATCATGCTTGGCAATGAAGTGCTACCCTGGACCCAGGTAGAGGTGATACACCACGTGCATTGTGTTAGCCTTTCGGTATTTCAAAGAAGTCCAAATTCTAAAATAGAGCTAGCCCAAAGACTTTCAGAAAGGGGATTTTTGGACCTCTATTATCATCCCATAGAAATTGAAAATATTTTATTAACCATAATTCTGTATTTAAGATATTTATCTTAAGCACAATCTGGACGCAGTAATAGAGGTAAATGAGGTCTTCCTGAAATACAGCTTTGTTATGTCACTCTCCTTAAAGTGCTTTCAGAAGTTTCTTGTTTTCTATAGTTTTTCTTACCTGGAATTTCATACCTCCTATAGGGTGCTGTCTCTCTGAGTCCCTTCTTTCTACCTCAAAGCGTCTCTTTCAGAGTCAGTCAAACAAGACATCCATGACTGTGTCTTAACGTGTGTTACTTCTTTTATTCTGAAAAATCATTTTCTCTTCTTATTTGTCCAAATTCTTCTAATTCTTGAAGGTGGATTTGAACTCCTGCTCCTTCCTAAAGTTTTTCCTGATTAGCTGTACGCCAGAGAAGGGTGTATGTGTATGGTTTTAATGTAAATATAGTTTACTTCCTCAACCAGATTGTAATCGCTTAGCTAGAACAGGCCCTGTTGTAAACTTCTTAGCATTCATCATGCTTTTCATGTGATTTACATTTAGTAGATATGTTTATTAATGTTGTTTAATTTGGGGTGGGGAGTGGAGTTGAGGGTCTGGTAGAACCTCAGAAAGTATATTCCAGTCAAATTGTCAAACTGCTCCATTTTGTTTACTGTCTTAGTTACTGTGCATCTAAGTAGCATAAGCAAACAATAAAAATGGGGGTTGGAAATGGGAATAAGGCTGCAGGCCTGCAGTTTCCCACTAGTTGCCAGGATACAGAAAAGTCTGTGCTGTTTTTATTCAGCTTAAAACTGTGTGGTTGTTTGGTCTTTTACTTCCACATATCCTTTTATATTTATGTATTAATTTTTATTTTGAAGCACTATATTTTACTAAATTAATTAAATATAGCCATTTAAGTATAGCTGTTTACTTTTAGGGACTAAAGCATTTTACTAAAACAATAAAGGGCAAGAACCAGCATTTACTGAGCATCTACTAATCTGATACTGTGCTATATAAGTAAACATTCTTTTCTTTAATTCTTAAATAATTCAGTAATGTAAGTGCTCTCTCCCTATTTTACATGTGAGAAATTTCCTTAAGGGGATCTAGTGAGCGATAGAGCTTATATTTAAAATCCAAATCTGTCTAATTCTGCCAGAGTATTGTTTGCTAATCATAAGAGATTTTTAGAGAGCAGAAGAATGAAGAATAAATGCTAAATAAGAAAATGGTGACTTGTGTAAACCAGAAGAATCTTTTGGAATTATCTTTTTGTTATTTTTCTCACTGTGGTTTTCAGTTTCATTCTTTGCCCATTATCTAAATTCATAGCTGATCAGCTCTCTTTGTTTAAGTTGTTAATTTCTCAGAATGAACAAACAAGACTGTTGCAGGACACATAACTGAAAGAGGAGAGTTGGTTGATCCTGTAATATTTTTGAAGTAGAAATTTAATTTTATTTTTAAAAAGAAGTTCAGTATTAGGTAACTAGTGTATGCTTTTAGATCAGCAAATAAATTTTAATAGGAAGGCCAATATTGGAGCATAGTAATCAGCAAAATTAGTATTAATTTATTAAATGTAAGATAATAATTGATTTAATACTGAAACGAGGAATAAGGTAAAAGCAGACACGTTTTACTATACCATACGCTTGTAAGAAAGTATTATTTTAGAGTTCTGTAATACAGAATGTTTAGCAGTCTGTGTTAGATGCTCTCTGATAGGATGATGAACTCCTCCCCCTAATGGAGAAGATAGGTTTCCTGTTAAGTATCTGACATTTTAGATGAGGTAGCAGTACATTTTCTGGGAGATGCAGTGGGAAATATTGCAGTAGAAACTGATGAGACTTTAGACTAGAACTTTACATATTTGTAATTTTTCTGCATAAGGTAATATTAAAGCCTTAAGACTCGATGGGCTTGTTGAAAGGTGTTTTATAGACAGAGAACAACTCAGGAAATCTTGGAACATATCCAGCCAGGTTTGAAAAAGGAAAGAGGAACCAGTGAGATGAAGAGATAGAAAGCAGATTGTGCAGAAGAGCACAAGAGCAGAGAAGAACAGAAAAGTAGTCACTGATCATTTTCAGTAGTCATTTGAGCTGAGTCACAGATTGTCAGCCAGTAGTAGGGAGGTAAGGGAATGAATGGTAAGAGGTGGAGGCAGCAGCTACAGATCATTCAGAGAACATGGCAGCAAAAACAGAATCATTCAGCTTTTAAACACTGTCTCTCTAAAATGGTGGAAACTGTGTTAAAGGCAGAAAAGAAGGACCTTATGGAGAGGGAGAAATTGGAGATCCTGGGAAGGAAGGACATAGTATTGGGAGGAAATTCTTGCAGGGAGGGTAGAGGAAGGTACCAGAGTCAAGAGAGAATCTCCATATTAGGGTGGAGGCAAAAGGACAGAGTTTTAAAATAAGCTTCTCCCACCTAAAATGATGACTATTCTAAAATACGTTTAATAAAGGAAAGATTTTCACCCTGATCAGAGTTTCCAGGCAGTAATAAAATGGGGCCAGAAATTCTTTCTTGGAGCTCTGCTTTTAGGAGGGATCAGGAAAGTATCCATTCTCTAAAAGTAAGCAGTAGTATGCATTTTCACATGGATTTAAAATTTGGGCAAGAATACCT
Source organism: Lipotes vexillifer (assembly GCF_000442215.2). Lineage (NCBI taxonomy): Eukaryota > Metazoa > Chordata > Mammalia > Artiodactyla > Lipotidae > Lipotes > Lipotes vexillifer. The sequence continues at coordinate 615,313 of NW_006797390.1, forward strand.
TTCATTCATTCACATGGCTAAGCTAGGATCTGAGGATAAGAACTGTTATATAAAATTTTATTTCCGTTTTTAATAAGGTTTCTTGACTGTTGTAGGTCTTAGGAAACCTGTCTCCTTTTAAAGGTTTTTTAAAAAATAAATTTATTTTTTTATTTATTTTTGGCTGCGTTGGGTCTTCGTTGCTGCGCGCGGGCTTTCTCTAGTTGTGGCGAGCGGGGGCTACGCTGCGTTGCGGTGCACGAGCTTCTCATTGCGGTGGCTTCTCTTCTTGCGGAGCACGGGCTCTAGGCACACGGGCTTAGTAGTTGTGGCTTGTGGTCTCTAGAGCACAGGCTCAGTAGTTGTGGCTCACAGGCTTAGTTGCTCCGCGGCATGTGGGATCTTCCTGGACCAGGGCTCGAACCCATGTCCCCTGCACTGGCAGGCGGATTCTTAGCCACTGCGCCACCTTAAAAAATTATTTAACAAATATTTATTGAGTTCTCTGCCAGGCTCTTTAATAGTAGCTGTGAAAGACATAAATAGATGAATTAGGTTCCTGCTATTCTAGAGATTATATCCTAGTTATATATGAAAACAGATTATCAACCCTTTTCTCTGCTTTGTCATTTTACTCTTAAACACCAAAGTAATTTTAAGATAAACCGTAGGCATCATAAAATATATCCAGGAATGGTCTGTTGCAAGAAAATATGAATGTAAAAAATCTAAACTCATGTCTCAAGCAGAAATTATTAACTTTAAAAAGTGTGTAGTGTTAGAAGTTGGAGTAGTATTTAATTCTTTTTAACTATGTTTTTGACTTTTAAAAAACATTATATTTAAATATAGATTTATTCAGTTGGCTTAAGAGAAGTCCTCTTGTATCTAATATGCACAGATAAACATCCAACTAATATCTCTTTTCCATCAGATATAAATCAAATATTTATTGAGATTTGCAAGTGAAGAGACAAGAATATGGCACGATTTTGCTCAATTTTTAAGTATTTTGTTTCCAAGGTTTGGATGTTTGGGGAAGGTCAGCAAGTGTTTTAAAATTTTTAGAGAGGAGAGATAAAGATATTTGCTTGTCATTCCATCTAGGCATCACAGTATTGACTTACATGGAATATAATTTATGAATAAAAAATTAATACTTGTATAAGATTATGCCTGATACTTCTTTTTAGGTGGGTGTTGGCATGTACATGTTATTAGTAACAGAATAACATTTCTGAAGGCTGATTTGCCTGGTACACAGGCCACTTTAAATGATAGAAATGTTCTCAGATGAGGACTTGGAAATTGTTGCTTTAGAATACTTCCTCTGTCTTTAGAACAGAAGATTAGTACATGTTTCTGCAATGTCAGTGACAGATAAGATGCCTTTGCCACTTCTAGGGAAATTGCTGATGTTTACAATGAAAATGTCAGAATGAATTTAATAATGTTGCTATAGCAGAGGTCCCCAACCCCGGACCACGGACCAGTAGTGGTCCGTGGTCTGTTAGGAACCGGGTTGCACAGTAGGAGGTGAACCAAGCGAAGCTCCATCTGTATTTACAGCTGCTCCCCATTGGTCGCATTACTGCCTGAGCTCCGCCTCCTGTCAGATCAGCGGTGGCATTAGATTCTCATAGGAGCGCGAACCCTACTGTGAACTGCACATGTGAGGGCCCTAGGTCGCAAATATCATTAGCAGAGAGGTTTGACTGCACAGAGACCATAACAAATGAATTGCTTGCAGACTCATATCAAAACCCTGTCAGTGAGTGGCAAGTGAAAACAAGCTCAGGGCTCCCACTGATTCTGCATTATGGTGAGCTGTATAATTATTTCATTATATATTTCATATTATATTACAATGTAATAGTAATAGAAATAAAGAGCACAATAAATGTAATGTGCTTGAATCATGCTGAAACCATCCTCCTCCATCCGGTCCGTGGAAAAACTGTCTTCCACAAAACTGGTCGCTGGTGCCAGAAAGGTTGGGGACCGCTGTGCTATATAGGGTAGTTGGAAAGAGCTGATACATCCTAGTTACTTGAAACTTAGTTGCAGAGAGAGTATCTAGAGTTTTTTTTTTTTTTTAAACAAAATCAATGAAATAAAAAAATACACTAAACAGAAGGAGTTCTAAAAAAGACATCAATTCTGTATACAAGCTGTGTAACCTTATTTGAATCTTAGTTTCCTTAGATGTCAAACCGGCAAAACTCTCAGGATAAAATAAAATATGTTATAAAACACAATACGTAATAAAATAATATATGCAAAGGTACACTATAATTTGAAAACAAATGTACAAGCAAACTTAAGGTGATAATATTGTACTTTTAATTTTTACACAGTCATTTAATAGAGGAGGTGCATACTAAATCTAATGTTGCCAGAATTTTTAGAAGGAAGGGTAATAAAAGACTGGAGAAATAGAAGTAAAATATGAGCCTACATTGAGTCTTTGAAATCATTCTCATTAAATCAACATGTTGTCATTTTGTGAAAGCATTGTAATAGGAGTAACTAAGATGACACTTGGATTTTGATGTAGGCATAGTTGGTTTTGTCATTTTTACATACATTTGAAGAATAAGTACACATCTTTTCCTCTTCCTTCTCTTTAAACTTAAACTTGAAGGTTATGAATACCGATGGGACTGGGAGACGAGTGCTAGTGGAAGACAAAATTCCCCACATATTTGGGTTTACTTTGTTGGGTGACTATGTTTACTGGACTGACTGGCAGAGGCGTAGCATCGAAAGAGTACACAAACGAAGTGCAGAGCGGGAAATCATCATAGACCAGCTCCCTGACCTCATGGGCCTGAAGGCCACAAATGTTCATCGAATCATTGGTAAGTAATTCCACAATTCTCTTAGAGATTGAACCAGGAATGAGAAAAGATAGAGACAGTCAGCAGCTTGTAAAGTCAGCAGTGTAGATTGTTGATGTTTTGAGGGGATATACATAAATTCTTTGTGGTACAAGTACGTTTTTCTCAAAGTCTGATACCTTTTACATCATATCGCACGGTGTCTTGTAGTGGCTAAGGAAGTCAGTGAACAGCTTTTAGACAATTATCTTCTTTCTCAGGGACTATCATTCCATTTCCTTCCACCTCCCTACTGTCAAACCCTAAATGTAAGAACCAGAGAAATTAAATAAATGTCCGAGGGAAAATACTCCAAATCACTTTCTTCTTTTGGTTCCTGAAACCTCCAAATATATTTTCAGCATAGCACCAAGTTCAGTGATATTTGGGGATGACCTAGTGCTGGGCACCATGTAGATGGTCCATGAATAATTTTGGAATCGAGAACTTTCTTTAAAGTTGTTTATCCGGAAACAAATGAGAACTTTTAAGTTATCAGATTGATTGACAGGAATAACCTTTTAAATGTTGGCTTAGTACTCTGCCTACATAGTTTGAATCGAAGGGCTAAACTTAACACACACACACACCCCTTCATGAAAAGAATTTCTACTGTATGAATAATGCAGTTTACTTAAAGTTTACTGTGGGTATAAAGGAAAGTATTTTTGTCATACCTCTATTCCCAGTTGATCAGCACAAGAGTTTTGACCTTCTCCGTTTTCAACCTGGGCCAGTTCAGCACTCCTTAGGCAACCTGGTAGTCCCCACTCCTGGGAGGTCACCATACTGATGCCAGCTTAATCAGATACCCAATCAGCATAGAGCATTACCGATCAAAACTCTTGGGCTCAAGCCATCCTGCTTCCGAGTAGCTGGGACTATAGGCCTGCACAACTGTGCCTGGCCTTTTATTCCCTATTAACCCTCATAGTGCATGTTTATGAGATTACAACTGAAACTCTAGATTTGGGAGCAAATATAATCCTTGGTCTTTGTGAAACAAATGCTTAGTCATTTTAAATTGAAAATGTGTTGATTGTATCAATGTGTGTGTCCTTCTGTGCCCTTTTATAATTTTAGGTTCCAACCCCTGCGCTGAGGAGAATGGGGGATGTAGCCATCTCTGCCTCTATAGACCTCAGGGCCTTCGCTGTGCCTGCCCCATTGGCTTTGAACTCATCAGTGACATGAAGACCTGCATTGTCCCAGAGGCTTTCCTTTTGTTTTCACGGAGAGCAGATATCAGGAGAATTTCTTTGGAAACTAACAATAATAACGTGGCCATCCCGCTCACTGGTGTCAAAGAAGCTTCTGCTTTGGATTTTGATGTGACAGACAACCGAATTTACTGGACTGACATATCACTCAAGGTTAGCAAAAGAACTGGAATATTAAAACTGGGGGCTAAAAGGGAGAGCGTCTAGGATTTCTGACTCTTCGTGCTATTATCAACTTTCCTCATTACTTAATAGGCAGAGTTCTACAAAATCACTTAACTTTTTAAAGGAAGTCGAGGGAAAGGCCCATTCAGTATTTTTTATTAAGTATGTTTTAGTGCAAGATACTCTGCTTGAGTGTTCTAAATCTGCAAGACATAATCTTCCTCTACTCTGTTCTGTTTGAATATAATGAGTGACATTTTCTTCAGTTAGAGAGTAAGCAATTGTATGCTTCATATAAATGGCTTATAGAGACTTGACTCTAAGTTTATTTAAAAAAATTTGGGGGCGCCTGACTGAGGTAGAAAATGCCAATTATGAGTTACAGCATACCTTTTTTCCCCCCTAGAATAAATATTGAAAAGCACATTGAGTCAATAAGGAGGAGCTCCTAACCAGAAAATCTGGAGAGTAAGCTTTCCTTCTTCCAGATTGTTTTGGACTTGTTTTAGATATAACTTGTGTAAAATTTTGTCTCATGTGCAAAAATCATGGAATGTTAGAGCCAGAGTTGGATTCTAATGGTGTTCAGTAAAATCTGTTAAATGAGTGAATGAATGCTTTATCTTGGCTTTTATTGTGTGGGCTTGTAAGTTTCCTCATCTTGAAAATAACGATAATGTCTATCTTGCAGGGCTGTTGTGAGGATTAAGTGAGAAATTATATGTACACAAAGTACTTAGGATAGTACTTGCCATGAAGTAGCAGCTATTATTAATAGGTTGAATTATGACGGTTTTAATTTTTAGGGGATTCAAAGCTACAGTGGTAATGGTATGATAATAGTCATATGCACTTCTATAAGGTATCAGTATAAGGTTGTTGAGATCTTCAGTTGACACAGTGACATGGCCTACTCTCAAGTACCTTCAGGAAGCTGACTACCAGTTTAAAGTCTACAACATTCTGGTCACGTCTTTTTCACTTGATTACTAATAAATTTTACAAGAATAGTCATTCCACTGTTTTACTAGAATAAATTTCTGGTCCTTAAAAATTTCAAAACTTTCTCCCTGAATTGGCAATAAAACTTGAGGTCACAGTTGCATTTATTAGAGATTGACATCATTTTTTTTTCTTTGCTCATAAAATATGTGAATTGTATTGAGAAACTATGCCTCTGGCTCTTCTGGATCCTCCCACCCAACGAAAACCAAACCATACATTCCTTCTGGATGGTGTTCTGTACTTATGCCCTGTGACTTTTTTGTTAATCTTATTTTTGCAGACCATCAGTAGAGCCTTTATGAATGGCAGTGCACTGGAACATGTGGTAGAATTTGGCTTAGATTATCCAGAAGGCATGGCAGTAGACTGGCTTGGGAAGAACTTGTACTGGGCAGACACAGGAACAAATCGAATTGAGGTATCAAAGTTGGACGGGCAGCACCGACAAGTTTTGGTGTGGAAAGACCTAGATAGTCCCCGAGCTCTTGCACTGGACCCCGCTGAAGGGTAAACAGCTTTTTGTATGCATTCTTTGCAACTGCATTGTTCGTGGCCAAGTTATGGATTATATTCTTGATGTCTTAAATAATGCTTATTAGGAATTTGACAAGTCAACCATAGACAGGCTTTATCTTAAAACCATTAGTTGAAATTTCACTGATTTAGAGTTAATAATTATTAGCTAAATTTGACTTTTGTCATCATTAACATTGGGTGAAAAAGATTAGTGAGGGCTTCCCTGGTGGCGCAGTGGTTGCGAGTCCGCCTGCCGATGCAGGGGGCGCAGGTTCGTGCCCCAGTCCGGGAAGATCCCACATGCCACGGAGCGGCTGGGCCTGTGAGCCATGGCCTCTGAGCCTGCGCGTCCGGAGCCTGTGCTCCGCACCGGGAGAGGCCACAGCAGTGAGAGGCCCGCGTACCGCAAAAAAAAAAAAAAAAAAAAATTAGTGAAATGGATTAATAATTACATATTAACGATCATACTTATATACTAAGTAGACAGCCTTTTTAAAGGTGTCATCAAGTCTGTATTTGCTTTCACTCTCTCCCAAGTTACACCAGATTCCAAACCTATGAAAGTAAACCCACTGAAATAATGTGTGCTAGGAAATAACTGCATTTTACAGGCTCCATTCTAGAATGTTTGTTAATTCACAAATGGACAATTAGTTTGATTATTATTATAAACTTGGGGAAACTTTGATATTAAACAGTGAACCTTCTGATAAATAAACTATTTTTTTTACAACATGACATATTTTTCAATGGTCGATGATCCTTCTTACATGATTTAGCAAGTTTTAAAAAGCCAGCATCTAAGAAATCTGAAATTTGAAGAATAACTCCATTTTAAAAAGCAGACGTTACCAATGTGAACATACAAACATATTTACTATAGCCGTAATGAAAAATAGTTTCCTTGAATCAGTCAGTTCCATGGTTAGCTTGTTAGCCATGTAGTTAAGAAGGTCATACTGAAAGCACCCTCTCTGTGCTGACATGTCGTGATTGGGTTATGGTGATTTTTATTCTAAACATTAGTTACCAGACAGACATATTTAGTAGTTGGGACGAAGTACTCTAGTTTATGTGGCTGCTGGCAACTGTGAAATTTCTCCCACAGTTGTTTTCTCTTGGGCTCTTGGGGTATGCACGTGCCTGTCAGCTGACAAGTACAAATGCAAACAGGGTGTGCACGTGCCTATCAGCTGACAAGTACAAATGCAAACAAAGACCGAGACAACTTCAGTTTTCAGAAAAGCGTGTTCATACATTGCTACCAAATCAACCATCAGCTAACAGGCTGATGAGTGAATGTCTCCCATGGGTATTTGATGAGACCTGGCATGTGGAGAACATTCCTACTCCCAGTATTCAGTGTGTCTTGAAACTAGCACTACTAGTTCAGCTGAAAGGGCATTTGGCTAAGGATTAGCTTCTAGTTCTAGCGCTGCCATATGACTGGCTTGACGACATTAGACAAATCAGTCACACTTTTAGTGCCTTGGCCTCCTCATGTGTAAAAAACCTATACTGTTGAGCTGCTCTAAGGTTAAGGTGAAAAACTCAAAAGAGTACAGTAAAAGCAAAAGAGTATTCTAAAATTCCACAGGGGTTGTAGTAATAGTGTTCACTGACCAGCTGATACATTAAGGGGTCATTTGTTGCTCTTACACATGGCAGTATGTTACCTTGGACCATGTGACCAAATACATTTTCAAGCTTTGCTTTTAAATTTCATTTAAAGCCTATTAATTTTTACCCTTGATGTACTGCTGCAGCTTAGTTTGGGGGAGAGTTGATGACACAAATTGAAAAGAAGTTTAAAAATTAAAAAATTCAAATTACTTGTATTCAGAAATACATATATTTTGTTCTGAAGTGAATCAGGTTCTGAGACCAGAGCTTTAATTCTTTGCTAACTTCTTGAATATTAGTTTTATAAATGCAATGCTGCAATAAGGAAATCATTGGTTTGTTTCCAGTTCCTAGGTTTTGGATGGAACAAATTCATTGGAAAGACTAAGGAAAGCTGACTCACTTCCTTTTTAGGATATGAGAAAAAATATTTAGTTGAGGCTGCCAATATTCTTGAAAAAAATTATAGCTATGATTTTGTTTTACCAATTTCCTTGACTTAATGTATATTTTCTTTAAATTCATTTAGTTACTATGCATGAATATGATCCTTTCTCCCAAATAGTCAAAAATGAAATGTTAAATATCCACTGTTTTGAATTTAGATTTATGTATTGGACTGAGTGGGGTGGAAAGCCTAAGATAGACAGAGCTGCCATGGATGGAAGTGAACGTACTACATTAGTTCCAAATGTGGGGCGAGCAAATGGCCTAACTATTGATTATGCTAAAAGGAGGCTTTATTGGACAGACCTGGACACCAACTTAATAGAATCTTCAAATATGCTTGGTAAGCTGTACTGCTTTTGTTCAGACAGACAGTATATAATCCTTTCTGTGCAAAAATCAGTGGCTGCTATTTACCATAGGTTAGATACTATTAATAAAACTTCATATGAATGACTAGGTTCTTCCTCTGTCTCACACTGTATCCTATGTATTAATAGTGGGCCAAGTACTTGGATTCATATCTCTTTAATATGTGGAAATTTCATTACTGTTGGGCTTATAATGGAATTTATAACACCCTGGATATTCCTGAAGTGACTTTTTGTACCGGTAAAATACAATATATGCATTTCCATCCTTTTATGGAAGGAAAAATAGTTGAACTATAGACCTTTATGGAGGGAAAATAAGACCACAATCAAAATAGACCATTCACAGGAGTTTAAACAAACTCAGTGATTTGTAGCAAGAATATTAGTTTGAGGCATGGGGTCAGACTGCAGGTGGGTTGATTTCAGAGGACCAGTGTGGTTTAAGAATTGCTTTTAAAGGAATTCTTCTGTTTTAAATTGCTTACAAAAGTGATGTTTTATATGTTAACGTTTTATTTTATTTTTGCCAACAAGACTCTTACATTCTCACATATTTCATCTCTCTGCTTCTCCCCTTTCTACTGCCTTTCTGAAAACAGGACTCAACCGTGAGGTTATAGCAGATGACTTGCCTCATCCTTTTGGCTTAACTCAGTACCAAGATTACATCTACTGGACGGACTGGAGCCGACGCAGCATCGAGCGTGCCAACAAAACCAGTGGCCAAAACCGCACCATCATTCAGGGCCATTTGGATTATGTGATGGACATCCTCGTGTTTCACTCCTCTCGGCAGGCAGGGTGGAATGAGTGTGCTTCCAGCAATGGGCACTGCTCCCACCTCTGCTTGGCAGTGCCAGTTGGAGGTTTTGTTTGTGGATGCCCTGCCCACTACTCTCTTAATGCTGACAACAGGACTTGTAGTGGTAAGCTGCATTTCTCCCCAAAGCAATCTAGAATTAGAGGAGAAAGCAGGATTTTGAAAACACTGTAGTTCATGTTCTTTCTAGAGTAAAAAGTTGTAGAGGTCCAGAGTTGATCATTTGTTTAATAAAAGGGAAGGACCAAACGTGGAAAAATGCAAATTTTTGTTACTTTTATTTGTTTGGTGCTAACTAGTTGATGTTATGGAAAAATTGATACTATAGAAAAAGTAAGTCTTTTATCCTTGGGGATTAAATATGTATTGAAAAATTTACATAGCTTCTTTGAGAGAGACAGCAGACAGCACATGTGTGTGCTATACATATTTATTCATGATAAAGGAAGGGAAGGACAGTACAAACAGTACAACAAAGAGAATGTACAAAATACAATCTCCTTGTCCTTTGAAGTTCATAGAATAGGCTAAAGATGAAGAATTTAAGTGTGTAAGAGGCCAGGCAGAAAATGCTATGAGTAAATTTAGCCCAGTATGAAACAATAGTAAATAGATGGGGAAGGAAAACTGGAGAGCACATGCCCTGAACATAGTGAGTGGTTGCCACTTATTTCTAGCTGATGTTACCAGCTCTTCTCAGATTCACATGCACACAGAGACACACACACATACAGTGCTAAGAACACTAAAACACAGTGTGCCACAAAAGGTTGTTGGCTTGGGGAGTCCTGATTAATGATTCAAGTGTGCATGAACGCCCATGTCTTGGTGGATAGACAAGCACAAATTGGTAGATATGATAAATAGATCAGAAAAAGTAGATTCGTGGGAGAGAAGTAGGGTATGGTTCACTAAGTTAGAAGGTAACAAAATTGCTGTAGGATACTGGATATAGTGAACTATTGAAATTACCTTATTCTGTGCCTGAAAGTATAGGAGGTCACATAGGAAAGGATTTAGTCTGTTCTGACACAAGACTTCAGTTCTGAAAAAGAAAGAACATCAGTTTATAGTTTAATGATTTGGCATCTCTGTCACACGTTAGTTTTGTGTTTTACCAAAGCAAGTTACATAAATTTTTTAAGCCTTAATTTTTCTCATTTGTACAATGGGAATAATAATAGTAATTAACTTGTAGGGTTGCTATGAAAATTGAATAAGATATAATAACATGATTTGATGGCTGTGGAGAATGGATTTGAGGAGGAAAATTAAGTGGTTGCAGGGCAGTCAGACTCTTGTGATAATGCAGGTCGACCTAGACGGGGCTGGTGGCAGTCGTGATGGAGAAACGTCGATGGGTTCAAGGTATATTTTGAAACTAGAATGAACAGAACTTGTTAATGAGTTGTATATGAGGAAGAATAAGAGGGAGGAAGCAAGGATGACTCTTAGATTTTTGGTTTGAGCAGTTAAGTAGATAGTAAATGGGGAGGATTAGTTTTCAAAAAGAATTTAAAAATAATTTTAGGTTTGTATTGATTTTCCTATGGGAAATAAAAATATTAAATAGGTAATTGTAGGGACTTCCCTGGTGTTGCAGTGGTTAAGAATCTGCCTGCCAATGCAGGGGACATGGGTTCGAGCCCTGGTCCAGGAAGATCCCCCCCCAACATGCCGCAGAGCAACTAAGCCCGTGTGCCACAACTACCGAGCCTGCGCTCTAGAGCCCGCATGCCTAAAGCCCATGCTCTGCAACAAGAGAGGCCACCACAGTGAGAAGCCTGCACACTGCAACGAACAGTAGCCCTCACTCACTGCAACTAGAGAAAGCCCACATGCAGCAACGGAGACCCATCGCAGCCTTAGATAGATAGATAGATAGATAGATAGGTAGATAGATCAACAGAGACCCAACGCAGCCATAGATAGATAGATCAGTCTATCAGCAGAGACCCAATGCAGCCATAGATAGATCGATCGATAGATAGATAGGAAGATAGGAAGAAAGAAAGAAATTGTATAGAAGAATCCATAGCTCAGGGAGAGAGATGATGTTAAGAGGTTTTAATTTTAGAAATGCCAGCATGTATTTAAAATAGGTACTTAGGGAGAAAGTATAGACCTGGGGTCAGCAAACTTTTTCTTTAAAGAGCCAGAGAGTAAATATTTAGGCTTTGTGAATCCTATAGTCTCTCTCACATTTATTCAGCTCTGTACACTGCAGTGTGATAGCAACCATAGATGTTACATTTTTAAAATGTGGCTCAATTCTGATAAACTTTATTATAGAAACAGGCAGCAGGCCAGATTTACCTTGTGGGCCATAGTTTGCCAACTCTAGTGTGGTGAAAAGAAGGGGTCTGGTAACCTCAGGAACTCTGGTTGAGGAGAGAAAGCTCGCAGTGGACACACAAAAGCAGCAGCGAGAAGGGCCAGAGGAGAACCAGGAGAAGATAGTGACACAGAAGGCAAGAGAGAAGATTGTTTGAAAATAGAACTGTGTTAATGCTGTTGACAGGTTGAGTAAGGTGAGGCCTAAAATAGTATCCATTGGATATTTGGATGAGGTGGTTATTAGTAACCCTGAAAAAAGTAATTTCAGGGAGGTAATGGTGAAAGATGGGAATAGATCAACAAGTGAATGGAGAAAAGGAAGGGCTGGTAGTGTATGTGTTATGTAGACATCTTTTTTAAGAAGTTTAACTTTGGAAGGAGAAAATGGGGGTAATAAGTGATGGAGACAGAAGAATATGGAAAGACCTTTTGAGGTCATTATTGTTCGGGCTGATTTTACCAGTGTGTGCCAGTTGGTGAGTGAAGGTCTTGAGAAATCAGTGCTGAATGTCCCAGTGTCTGTCTTTGGCTCTTTCTGAGATGATTGGCAGTGTTTCAAGAGGCTTCCTGTTGCGTGTTCTTTTTATAATGAGTACTATTTAATATTTGTGCACAGATGTATTAGATTCCAAAGCAGATTACAAGAGTTTAACACAGAGTACTTGCCCTCAAAAAGTTTTCTAACATTGTGTAATTTACTCCTAGACCTGTGTTTCAAAAGCTAAATCAGATCATGTTGTTACTCTGCTCAAAACCTCCCATTTCGCACGGTGTGAACACCTAGTTCTTATAATGGCCTACAAGTTCCTGCATGATCTGTACCCCACACTTCGCACCGCCCCCCACTTTGCTTCTCTAACCTCAGCTTTTACCATTCTCTCTCTTGCTCTCTCCATGGCAGCCACACCAGCCTCATTGCTGTTTTCAAATATGCCAGTTACTCCTACTTCAGGACTGTTACACTGCTTATTTCCTCTACTTGGAATGTTCTTCCTGCAGATATTTGCATGGATATACTTCACCTCCAAGTCTTTGCTTAATTGTGACCTCCACAGTGAGACCTGATCTGCCCGATTTAAACTTGCACGTCATCCTTCCACCCTATCTAACATTGCCAGTGCCCCTTACCTGCCTTTTTTCTTTTTCCTGTGACACTTAATCACTTTCTGATATACTGTATAATTTATACACTCTATTATTTATATACTATAGCCTCTTTATTATGCTTATTACTTGTTATCTGTTTACTGGAATATAAACTCCATGAAGCATCATTTTTTTCCTGTTTTTCCACTGATGTATCTTAGGTGCCTAAAAAAGTGTTCGGTAAATAGTAGTCATTCAAGAAATCATTGTTAAATAGAAGAATGAAGAAGCAGGACAGGATTTGGAAAAACATGTGCTCTTCCATTCAGCAGCAGCTTTGTGACCTGGGAAAAATTACTTAACCTTTCTGAGCCTTTCTTTAGAAATGACTTAACTGTTCTGAGTTTGCTCACCTAGAAAATGGAGTAATTTGGGGGATTGGATGACATCTGGTATGATGTGTGACATCTTGGAGTTCCTAAATAAATGCTTGTTTCTTTTCTTTCCCAGTTTTCTGAAATAATTTTATTTCCTTACTTTCAAAATCATGGCTACAGGGCTGTCCTTAGTTATCATCATCTCATGCTTGTTTCTTCATTTGTTTACTCATTTATTCTTTCAATGAATATTTACTGAACACCTAATCCACACTGGGCATCATTTGAGCCAGTGAAGAATGTAGCACTGAATAAAATAGACATTAATCCCTGCCCTCATGGAGCTTACATTTCAGTGGGACAGATAATGAACTAAATAAGTAAACTCTGTCATGAGTTAGATGGAGATGAGTGTTATGGAGAAAATTAAGAGCAAGAAAGGGTGGGTAAGAGGATCACAGTGTTAAATAGGGTCATGAGAGAAGTCCTGACTGTAAAAGTGACACTATGTCCGGAACTGAAGGAGGTGAGGAAATGAGCTATGCTGGATATCTGGGAGAAGACCTGTCAAGCAAAAGGGAATAGTAAATGCAGATGCAAATGCAGAAGGGAATAGCAAATGCTAGGGGGAAGCGTGTCTGGCATATTAGAGGAACACCTAGGAGGCCAGTGTCTCTGGAACACAGTGAATAGAAATTAAGTCAGAGAGGAAGCAGGAGGCCAAATTGTGTAATCCCTTGTTCAGTACTGAAGTGGTTGGCTTCTATGGAACCTTTGTGCAAACTGGGAAAAGATGTTTCCTCTGGGCAGATGCAGCTGCATAGGTGCTTGACTTGGCTAACGAAGTGTGGACTGGACTTCAGTCCCTACTTGGTGCCTTTGGCACAATGCACAAATGGCACAGTCAGACATGGTGGGCTTGGCCTTGTCATTTATGCTGTTCTTACACCAGAGTAGTACCTTTCTTTAAGCTTTGGGTGAACACTTGTGTCATCAGAGGAGAGCTGAAGAGCTTCCTCCTACCTCATCCTCCAACTTCTGCGTGTGGCTGGCTGTCTTCGTTGTGGGAATGCAAAACAGAGACAACCTCATAGGACAGTTTTGAAAGCATTCTGCAGGAGATGAGGGAGTGGTGGTTAGAGGTTACATAAATTAGGATGGATTTAGGCTTACAAAATTGCATATCCTTTGTCACTTTCGTAAATAAGTCAAAACATCAGCTTCCTCTTAGAAATATTTAGCCAGCTGTAATTATTAATGTCATCCATAGACTTTGAAACAAGCATTTATTTGGAGCCATATTTGGCTTTGTCTTAATCTACATTTCTAGAACACCTAATCGTGGAATCTTATTAAAGGTTAAAACTTGACTCAAAAAAAAAAAAAAGTACCCAGTGAAACATACGTGGAGCCAAATATATATTTGATTATTTCCAAGGCAGGAAAATTTGACACCTGAAACTGTGGGGTCTTTCTTCTAAGTTTCATTGTATGTCTTAGTATAAGCGGTGCTTATTTTGTTGGAAATTTAGAATTCAGAACTTTTTTTTTCTATTTTCTTGATTACAAGAATGTAGTACTGCCCAAAAAAATTCTTAAAAAAAAAAAATAGATGGGAAACTTGTTAACTACTCTGCTGTGACCTGTATTCTTACTGCTTAAGGCATGGGTTCTACTAAAATTGCTGAAAGTTGTTAAATCAATATGTTATGGACTCCAGGTAATGGAGAGTTCCAGTGGGATCATTGGAATACTTTCTAAATCTTCCAAGCTAGGTGTGGACTTTTAGCCAGTGACAAACTCAAAGCCGAATTTCAGTGTTGTGAATACCAAGTTTCTTTGTGAGAACCAGTGAGTTTCTTTGGGATTTAAGCCAGTATACATTTGGGTGTAAATGTAAAGTCAACCAGGGAACCACAGATAATGGAGCTGTGAAGAATGGGGTTTAAGGGGAAATAAAGCAGGGAGTTCTGTCTTGGCCATTTATGTTTATATCCCTGAGAAGGACAAAATTCTCCTGGATTTAGGTGGTGACTGAGCAACAAGAGTATAATTACAGAATTTTTACATATATTTTAAATGAAGATTTAAAAAATGCTGTTAGACTTTGAAGTTGTTGGTAGCACTGCCAGATGCTGTCCTTTTCTAGATTAGAGATGCAAAGGCCTAGTCCCTGGGAAAGGGAAATGTTGTCTCTGTTGCATTTTCCCATTTCATAAATTTAGGGCATCACCTTAAGTGGGTGTTTTTTTTTTTTTACTGGCTCCCTCTCCTTGCAACCCACTATGCAAAATATTAAGCCTATATCTGCAACCAGTGAGGGTTGGTTTGAATCCTACTAATACCAAGTTTATTACTGCTACTACTGATAATAATAAACAGTAGTTATTTTTACTTGACATTTACATAATGCCTTACAATTTTTTGTTGAGGTATAATTGCCATAATGCCTTACAGTTTTTAAAGTATTTACACATATGTTGTAAAATTTTTATAGCAACTCAATGAGCAGGACAACATAGCTATGACCTTATTTTAGAGTTGAGTAGATTTTGACCCAGAGAGGTTTAGGGCCTTAGTTAAGATCAAGTGACTAAATAGTGTGAGAAGTGAGACTAAAACCAATCTTGAAGTTTCTTCTTTGACCTATGGAGACCCAGGCTTCCTTCCACCTACAAGAATTGGTTATGGAGGAGTTAGGATTATTTACTTGGCAGACAGGAGAATTTTGTCTATCTTTATTAAATGCTTCATTAAAATCAAGTGTCCTATGATACCGCTGTGGACAAGACAGAGAAAAAGTGGCTAGTTGGCTGTTATCATGGGGTAAATTCATAACTGGTTTGGTAACCAGAGTGCCGATCAGTGTTACCTCTAAGAGAGTTTCTGGAGGCATTCCAAAGGGTTTTGTCTCAACCGTACCTTTTCAACATACATGTCTGTTTTGTATGAGATACAGACAACAGGCTGATCAGATCTTTGAGTGATACAAGACTTAGGGTAACTATGTTTCCTATTTGCTTTTTTCTTTCTTTAAGCTCCAACTACTTTCCTGCTCTTCAGTCAAAAGAGCGCCATCAACCGCATGGTGATTGATGAACAGCAGAGCCCTGACATCATCCTTCCTATCCACAGCCTTCGGAATGTCCGGGCCATTGACTATGACCCACTGGACAAGCAACTCTATTGGATTGACTCACGACAAAACATGATCCGAAAAGCACAAGAAGATGGCAGCCAGGTAATTCAGGGCTGTGTTCAGAATCCAGTTCTTCTGCCTAGTAATTGGACCAGCCAACCATCCTATTTTACTTAAGTCTTGACTCCGCTTGTGTGTGTGTGTGTGTGTGTGTGTGTGTGTGTGTGTGTGTGTAAAACTGAAATTCTGAACCTAGCAGCTTTTTTCCCTCCTAATGATCTTTGAGTAAACAATTGTTTGGTAATTCTATTTGAATGAAGATTGTGTTGTATTAAAATAACTTATGCTCATATAGTAGTATGACTCTCAGTGCCACCCGTATCATTTATATAGTTTTTTTTTTTAATTCCATTTACATGGAGTGTTGGAAACTTTGAAATCAAATACAGATCTCAGCTTTGTCACTCATTAGGATTCTTAATGAACTTTTTAGCTGAAAGGAATGTAAAAGCACATAGCCCATTACCTGTTACATAGTGGGCACTCAATAAATAATAGTTCTATTACTAGTTAACTATTATTTAAAAGGTTCAGAGGATGGGAAACATAAAACACAGTCTCAGTAAAATTACATCTAGGATATGTTATCATTAGTCTAATTTTTTTTTGTTTTTGTTTTGGTAACTATTATTTGGTGACTATGGGATAGGAATGAAAATATTATCAACATGTCTTATCTGTGCTTACATTCTAGTCATGATTTACATACCACTGTCCATAATTCTTTGCTTTCTTTCTGTGTCCAAGCAGTATTAGACCGGGATTACTACAAATAATTATTTGTCATTTTCCTTTTAACAGTAATGTTAAGTTGCGTTTTTAATGCGTTAAAATTTAGGGAGATTAGATTACTTATTTTTCATGTCTTGTCTGACAAGAGCAAGGAGATAGTGTATTTAGGGCTGCCGAGGATCATTTAGGGGTATAGTTGTAGCGGTATACTACAAATGCACTTTACACGGTGTAGGCCAGGACCAATAGGCTGATAACTAGTTGATAGAAATTATAGCTGTTGTTATACAGGTGAGGACATAGCAAATAAATGAGATAGCCTTATTAAGGAATGTTACCTCAGAGATGCCGAGTAAATAAAATATAATTTATTCAGATAAAACAGATGAACAAAGCCTCTCTTTTTGCTTGGCTTTGTTTAAAAAAAAATTGGGGGGTTGTAGATTTGAGGATTAGAGAAGGACATGACTGATAGATGTGGTTTGTAGCCCTGACTAATTGCTATTGTCTCTAGAGCAGAGTTTCTCAACTTCCGCACTGTTGACATTTTTGGCTGGATAATTCTCTGTGTGGAGGTCTGACGTGTACATCATAGGATATTTAGCAGCATCCCTGGCCTCTCCCCACTAGAAGCCAGTTACACTCTCATAGGCGTGACAATCAAAAATGGCTCCAGGGCTTCCCTGGTGGCACAGTGGTTGAGGGTCCGCCTGACGATGCAGGGGGCGCGGTTCCTGCCCCGGTCCGGGGAGGATCCCGCATGCCGCAGAGCGGCTGGGCCCATGAGCCATGGCCGCTGAGCCTGCACGTCCGGAGCCTGTGCTCTGCAGCGGGAGAGGCCACAGCAGTGGGAGGCCCGCGTACCGCAAAAAAAAAAAAAGAAAAAAAAGTCTCCAGACATTGGCCAGTGCCCCTGGTGGAGGCGTTTGCAAATGCAGAATCGCCCCTGGTTGAGCACCACTGCTTTAGAGGTATTTCTAGAATGTGGTTCTAGCCGCAGTTGTCTCTAGTTTACAGGGACAGCTGCCACCTTCTCGCTCTCATTTCTGATCAGTGCACTATCAGCTTCTTAGAGCAACTAATATGGCCTCAGCTCACTCTACTGCTTTTTGTCGTAATAACCAAAGGGAACATTTGAAATGTTCACTAAGAAATGTCGCTTGAGACTTCCTTCTCAGGTGTGTGACCACGTAAGTATAAGTATTGTGAGTGATCTCCTCGGAGCTATCTGGCTTGGAATCCAATTTTCTGTGTGTGTTTCTTTTTCTTCCCTTAGGGCTTTACAGTGGTTGTGAGCTCAGTTCCGAATCAGAACCTAGAAATACAGCCCTATGACCTCAGCATTGATATTTATAGCCGCTACATCTATTGGACTTGTGAGGCCACCAATGTCATTAATGTAACAAGATTAGATGGGAGATCGATTGGAGTGGTGTTAAAAGGCGAGCAAGACAGACCTCGAGCCATTGTGGTAAACCCAGAAAAAGGGTATGTTACTAAGGTGGCATCTGAAACCCTCATCAGCCTTCCTTTTCAGCCCATGTATATTTTTGCTTTCTCTGATTTTACTGTCTAGAATTTCCTTCACTGCTTTTATTCTAATTTCTACCCATACCTCCAGGACTGTTTGAACTGTAACATCCTCCGTGAAGTTTCCCTTGATTTGCCCCACCCCCAGCCAGATGTGACATTCTCCTCTCTCAGATACCCACCGCTCTATGTCTGTACCTCTCTAGTTATACTTAGTCCTTTCCAAATTACCTTATACTTAATTGTTTTTCAGTCTTATGTTTTCTATTAGATTTTAGGTTCTTTTATGATAAGAACTAATATGCCTTCTTTCATTTAATATAGAGCTTTGCATTTAATAAATTATACTTACTTGAATCTGAATGAATGATAAGGAATTCAGCAGGGAAAGTAGCTTACTTCAAAGGAGTTGCAGGAAAGAGATGAACTATAGAAGTTAAATATAAGAAATGATTCATATGACTTATTTTCAGTTATGAAATTAATAGAGAAGAAATTTAAAATTTTGTGTCCAGATCTCTGATTACTGCTATTTTCTTTTATTTATTGTATTGTATTATTCCAAAAGCATAAGGCTGCCTGTGTCTAACACTGTTTTATTAATTCCTTAAAGTTAACTCCCTAAGAACTTCGGTGCGCCCTTTGTTGCTATTATTGAAATTAATATATCCCATGACCTTCAAAAAATATGTTTTAAAACATTTAAAATAAGATCTTAAAATATTATTTTACTTCCTTTTGTCTTAATCAACAGCAGTATTCTCATTTTGTGTGATTTCTTACTTTGGTAAACTTATAGTTTCCTCCTTTCTCTTCAGGTATATGTATTTTACCAATCTTCAGGAAAGGTCTCCCAAAATTGAACGAGCTGCTTTAGATGGAACAGAACGGGAGGTCCTCTTTTTCAGTGGCTTAAGTAAACCAATTGCTTTAGCTCTTGATAGCAGACTGGGCAAACTCTTTTGGGCTGATTCAGATCTCCGGCGAATTGAAAGCAGTGATCTCTCAGGTACCCAAGAAATGTGTTTCCTTATTTTGATTTGAGTTATTGAGATGATTCACCAATAGCATTTGTATTTTCCTTCTGTTGTATTATTTTTGTACACATTTCTTTACAGTTTTATTCACTAAGAATAGTCAGCATCAAGTTGGTTGAGAAGCACTTTTTCTTTAACCATCAACATGATTACTCCATTTTTATGTAATAGCTTGCCAATTTTCTTGATTTGGGCTCCATAAATAATATGTTTCTAATGCATCTCTTCTCCTTTTCTAATTCTTCTGCTCTACTTTGTCTTATCTCTGGCCTGAATTCTAGCCTATGATTAGTCTCCTGCCTGCTGATTTTTCCCCCCTGAAAGTTTACACACTGTTCCTAAATTAATTTTCTGAAGCATGGTTTCTAATCATGTCACTAACTATACTAAAAAAAACCCTTCAGGGTACTCTTATAACCTGAAGAAAAAAAGTCTGGTTGAATGCTTAAGTTGGTATTTTCCTTTCACAAACTCATTCTCAAACTCAAATGATCTTAACATTCCTGGTATGTTTTAACGAAATTAAATAATTTGTTTGTCTTCAAATATACTTTTTACTTTCTCATTTCTCTGTGGTCCTCTCTTTACAATCATGTTTATTCCCCTACCCCCGATTTCTGAAGTGCAAATACTCTGTGTGGTCTCACTAGCGATCAGGGAAACGAAATTACAATAATACACTATTGGGCTTCACTGGTGGCGCAGTGGTTGAGAGTCCGCCTGCCGATGCAGGGGACACGGGTTCGTGCCCCAGTCTGGGAAGATCCCACATGCCGCGGAGTGGCTGGGCCCGTGAGCCGTGGCCGCTGAGCCTGTGCGTCCGGAGCCTGTGCTCCGCAATGGGAGAGGCCACAACAGTGAGAGGCCCGCATACCACACACACAAAAAATACACTATTTCTATCTATCAGAGTCATGAAATATGATGTTGATTATTCCTAACATTGGCCAGAATGGTAGAAAATGGCATGCTCTCGTACACTTTTGTAGAAATGGAAATTGGTAGAACCTTTTTGGAGGGCCATTTGCTGGTAAATGTCTCTTTCATATAGCTGTCTTACAGAAACACTGAACCTGTTGTACAACGGTGTTTGCTGGGCATTATTTGTAACACTCTATCACAGAGAAATACATTCTAGTATATCAAGGGTATGAAATATTACCACCACTCAGTAATTATTACAGTCATTCAGTAGATCTGTGTGTACTGACATAGAAGGATGATTTTTAAAATTAAGTTGTATAGTAATGTTTATTAAGATTTAGTTTTATTTAAAATTTAAAACTATATTATACACACACACATATAAATACACATACACACACAAACTACATACTATATATACTGGCAAATTGCCTCCAAAAATGTATGTACTACACACACACACACACACAGACAATATGTATACTATTAACAAAAATATAGGTATGTATTTTTGTATATTCCTTGAGAAATATGCAAACACATAAACCTTGAGAAAGGTGTGGAAGGTTAGCATACTAATATGTTAAGAGTATTTATTTCTGTATCATTTAAGTTTTATATTTTTGCATATATGTGTAACTTGTTTAAAATTTTAAGAAATTCTGTCTTTTCAGGTTCAAATGCCTCCCTTCCATTATGCCTTCTTTGATTCCAGTCATGCACTCACTTTGCGTGTGTATGCACCCACCTTGCATAGTATGTTCTTTCCCTTACCTGATCACCTGTATCTCTTATATCCCCTCTCCTGTGTATAATAGTTACTTATTATATCAGTGTTATAACTTTTTCTAGTATTTAAGGTGGGTTTTCCCCCTTCTTTCCTTCTCTCTTCGTTTATGATGTTTATTTTTTGTTATAACAGCGCCACATGTTTATTAAAGACAGTTTAGCAAATAAAAAAATCCAGAACACTATCATTATTTATTTATTTTTAAAACATCTTTATTGGAATATAATTGCTTTACAATGGTGTGTTAGTTTCTGCTCTATAACAAAGTGAATCAGCTATACATATACATATATCCCCATATCTCCTCCCTCTTGTGTCTCCCTCCCACCCTCCCTATCCCACCTCTCTAGGTGGTCACAAAGCACCGAACTGATCTCCCTGTGCTATGCAGCTGCTTCCCACTAGCTACCTGTTTTACATTTGGTAGTATGTATTAGTCCATGCCACTCTCTTGCTTCGTCCCAGTTTACCCTTCCCCCTCCCCATGTCCTCAGGTCCATTCTCTACATCTGTGTCATTATTCCTGTCCTGCCCCTAGGTTCTTCATAACATTTTTTTTTCTTTTTTTAGATTCCATATATATGTGTTACCATACAATATTTGTTTTTCTTTTTCTAACTTGCTTCACTCTGTATGACAGACTTTAGGTCCATCCACCTCACTACAAATAACTCAATTTTGTTTCTTCTTATGGCTGAGTAATATTCCATCGTATATATGTGCCACATCTTCCTTATCCATTCATCTGTTGATGGACACTTAGGTTGATTCCATGTCCTGGCTATTGTAAATAGAGCTGCAGTGAACATTGTGGTACATGTCTCTTTTTGATTTATAGTTTTCTCAGGGTATATGCCCAGTAGTGGGATTGCTGGGTCATATGATAGTTCTATTTTTAGTTTCTTAAGGAACCTCCATACTGTTCTCCGTAGTGGCTGTATCAATTTACATTCCCACCAGCAGTGCAAGAAGGTTTCCTTTTCTCCACACTGTCTCCAGCATTTATTGTCTGTAGATTTTTTTGATGATGGCCATTCTGACTGGTGTGAGGTGATACCTCATTGTAGTTTTGATTTGCATTTCTCTAATGATTAGTGATGTTGAGCATTCTTTCATGTGTTTGTTGGCTGTCTGTATATCTTCTTTGGAGAAATGTCTATTTAGGTCTTCTGGCCAGTTTTGGATTGTGTTGTTTGTTGTTTTGATATTGAGCTGCATGAGCTGCTTGTAGACAAAAGACTATCGTTATTCATGCTTTTTTTGTCTATTCATATTTTATTGTTTGTTTTTCCACCCTTAATTATGAAATGGTTCCAACATACAGAAAGTATAGAATTTCTACCATCCATCTTTGTCAAATCTTAGTGTTTCAACAAATAACACATAAGGGAATCCCCATAAGGTTAACAGCTGATCTTTTAGCAGAAACTCTGCAAGCCAGAAGGGAGTGGCAGGACATATTTAAAGTGATGAAGGAGAAAAACCTACAACGAAGATTACTCTACACGGCAAGGATCTCATTCAGATTTGACAGAGAAATTAAAAGCTTTACAGACAAGCAAATGGTAAGAGAATTCAGCACCACCAAACCAGCTTTACAACAAATGCTAAGGGAACTTCTCTAGGCAGGAAACACAAGAGAAGGAAAAGACCTACAATAATAAACCCAAAACAATTAAGAAAATGGTAATAGGAACATACATATCGATAATTACCTTAAAAGTAAATGGATTAAATGCTCCAACCAGAAGACACAGACTGGCGGAATGGATACAAAAACAAGACCTGTATATATGCTGTCTACAAGAGACCCACTTGAGACCGAGGGACACGTACAGACTGAAAGTGAGGGGATGGAAAAAGATATTCCATGCAAATGGAAATCAGAAGAAAGCTGGAGTAGCAATTCTCATCTCAGACAAAATAGACTTTAAAACAGAGACTATTACAAGAGTCAAAGAAGGACACTACATAATGATCAAGGGATCAATCCAAAAAGAAGATATAACAGTTGTAAATATTTATGCACCCAACATAGGAGCACCTCAATACATAAGAACAAATACTAACACCCATAAAAGGGGAACTCGACAATAACACAATCATAGTAGGGGAGTTTAACACCCCACTTTCACCAATGGACAGATCATCAAAATGAACATAAATAAGGAAACACAAGCTTTAAATGATACATTAAACAAGATAGACTTTATTGATATTTATAGGACATTCCATCCTAAAACAACAGAATACACTTTCTTCTCAAGTGCTTATGGAACATTCTCCAGGATAGATCATATCTTGGGTCACAGATCAAGCCTTGGTAAATTTAAGAAAATTGAAATCATATCAAGTATCTTTTCCAGCCACAACGCTATGAGACTAGATATCAATTACAGGAAAAAATCTGTAAGAAATACAAACAGCTGGAGGCTAAACAACACACTACTTAATAACCAAGAGATCACTGAAGAAATCAGAGGAAATCAAAATATACCTAGAAACAAATGACAGTAAAAACACAATGACCCAAAACCTATGGGATGCAGCAAAAGCAGTCCTAAGAGGGAAGTTTGTGGCAATACAATCCTACCTTAAGAAACAAGAAACATCTCAAACAACCTAACCTTACACCTAAAGCAATTAGAGAAGGAACAAAAACCCCCAAAGTCAGCAGAAGGAAAGAAATCATAAAGATCAGATCAGAAATAAATGAAAAAGAAATGAAGGAAACAATAGCAAAGATCAATAAAACTAAAAGCTGGTTCTTTGAGAAGATAAACAAAATTGATAAACCATTAGCCAGACTTACCAAGAAAAAAAGGGAAAAGACTCAATAGAATTAGAAATGAAAAAGGAGAAGTAACAGCTGACATTGCAGAAATACAAAGGATTATGAGAGATTACTACAAGCGACTCTATGCCAATAAAATGGACAACCTGGAAGAAATGGACAAATTCTTAGAAATGTACAGCCTTCTGAGCCTGAACCAGGAAGAAATAGAAAATATGAACAGACCAGTCACAAGCCCTGAAATTGAAACTGTGATTAAAAATCTTCCAACAAACAAAAGCCCAGGACCAGATGGCTTCACAGGCAAATTCTGTCAAACATTAGAGAAGAGCTAACACCTATCCTTCTCAAACTCTTCCAAAATATAGCAGAGGGAGGAACACTCCCAAACTCATTCTACGAGGTCACCATCACCTTGATACCAAAACCAGACAAGGATGTCACAAAGAAAGAAAACTACAGGCCAATATCACTGATGAACATAGATGCAAGAATCCTTAACAAAAGAGTAGCATACAGAATCCAACAGCACATTAAAAGGATCATGCACTATGATCAAGTGGGTTTATCCCAGGAATTCAAGGATTCTTCAGTATACACAAATCAATCAACGTGATACACCATATTAACAAATGGAAGGAGAAAAACCATATGATCATCTCGATAGATGCAGAGAAAGCTTTCGACAAAATTCAACGCTCATTTATGATAAAAACCCTGCAGAAAGTAGGCATAGAGAGAACTTTCCTCAACATAATAAAGGCGATATATGACAAACCCACAGCCAACATCATCCTCAATGGTGAAAAACTGAAACCATTTCCACTAAGATCAGGAACAAGACAAGGTTGCCCACTCTAACCAGTACTTCTCAACATAGTTTTGGAAGTTTTAGCCACAGCAATCAGAGAAGAAAAAGAAATAAAAGGAATACAAATTGGAAAAGAAGAAGTAAACCTGTCACTGTTTGCAGATGACAAGATACTATACATAGAGAATCCTAAAGATGCTACCAGAAAGCTACTAGAGCTAATCAATGAATTTGGTAAAGTAGCAGGATACAAAATTAATACACAGAAATCTCTTGCATTCCTATACACTAATGATGAAAAATCTGAAGGTGAAATTAAGAAAACACTCCCATTTACCACTGCAACAAATAGAATAAAATACCTAGGAATAAACCTACCTAAGGAGACAAAAAGACCTGTATGAAGAAAATTATAAGATACTGATGAAAGGAATTAAAGATGATACAAGTAGATGGAGAGATATACCATGTTCTTGGATTGGAAGAATGAACATTGTGAAAATGACTCTACTACCTAAAGCAATCTACAGATTCAATGAAATCCCTATCAAACCTCCAGTGGCATTTTTCACAGAAGTAGAACAAAAAAGTTCACAATTTGTATGGAAACACAAAAGACCCCAAATAGCCAAAGAAATCTTGAGAAAGAAAATCGGAGCTGGAGGAATCAGGCTCCTTGACTTCAGACTATACTACATAGCTATAGTAATCAAGACAGTATGGTACTGGCACAGAAACAGAAATATAGATCAATGGAACAGGATAGAAAGCCCAGAGATAAACCCATGCACACATCATCACCTTATGTTTGATAAAGGAGGCAAGAATATACAGCGGAGAAAAGACAGTCTCTTCAATAAGTGGTGCTGGGAAAACTGGACAGCTACATGTAAAAGAATGAAATTAGAACACTCCCTAACACCATACACAAAAGTAAACTCAAACTGGATTAAAGACCTAAATGTAAGGCCAGAAACTATCAAACTCTTAGAGGAAAACACAGGCAGAACACTCTATGACATAAATCACAGCAAGATCCTTTTTGACCCACCTCCTATAGATATGGAAATAAAAACAAATGGGACCTAATGAAACTTCAAAGCTTTTGCACAGCAAAGGAAACCATAAACAAGACAAAAAGACAACCCTCAGCATGGGAGAAAATATGTTCAAGCGAAGCAACTGACAAAGGATTAATCTCCAAAACATACAAGCACCTCATGCAGCTCAATATCACAAAAAAACAAACAGCCCAATCCAAAAATGGGCAGAAGACCTAAATAGACATTTCTCCAAAGAAGATATACAGACTGCCAACAAACATATGAAAGAATGCTCAACATAATTAAATCATTAGAGAAATGCAGATCAAAATGAGATACCATCTCACACCAGTCAGAATGGCCATCATCAAAAAATCTACAAACAATAAATGCTGGAGAGGGTGTGGAGAAAAGGGAACCCTCTTGCACTGTTGGTGGGAATGTAAATTGATATAGCCACTATGGAGAACAGTATGGAGGTTCCTTTAGAAACTAAAAATAGAACTACCATACCACCTTGCAGTCCCACTACTGGGCCTATACCCTGAGAAAACCATAATTCAAAAAGAGTCATGTACCACAGCGTTCATTGCAGGTCTGTTTACAGTTAGCCAGGCCATGGAAGCAACCTAAGTGTCCATCGACAGATGAATGGATAAAGAAGATGTGGCACGTATATACAATGGAATATTACTCAGCTATAAAAAGAAACGAAACTGAGTTATTTGTAGTGAGGTGGATGGACCTAGAGACTGTCATAGAGAGTGAAGTAAGTCAGAAAGAGAAAAACAAATATTGTATGCTAACACATATATATGGAATCAAAAAAAAAAAAAAGAATGGTCAGAAGATCCTAGGGGCAAGACAGGAATAAAGATGCTGACCTACTAGAGAATGGACTTGAGAATACAGGGAGGGGGAAGTGTAAGCTGGGACAAAGTGAGAGAGTGGCATGGACATATATGCACTACCAAACGTAAAATAGATAGCTAGTGGAAAGCAGCCGCATAGCACAGGGAGATCAGCTCGGTGCTTTGTGACCACCTAGAGGGGTGGGATAGGGAGGGTGGGAGGGAGGGAGACGCAAGAGGGAGAAGATATGGGGACATATGTATAACTGATTCACTTTGTTATGAAGCAGAAACTAACACACCATTGTAAAGCAATTATACTCCAATAAAGATGTTAAAAAAAAATCTTAGTGTTTGGCCATATTTGCTTTTGAACTTCCCTTCCTCCTTCTCTCTCGTGAAAAAAAAACATTAGGGAGAATTTGAAGCTGTTGTGTATCCCTCCCCAATTCTGTTTTCCTCTCTGTTTCCTCAGAGGTAACTTTTGATGTGTTCCTTTGCCATGCATGTTTTGCTTTCTCCCTCTCTCTCTCTCTCTCTCTCTCTCTGTATTTTTTACCATGTACACTCACACACTTAAACTTTTTTTCACTTTTTAAAATTAGTATAAGTAGTCTCATGTATTCTTTTGTCGCTTGCTTTTTTCAGATATATCATGGTTTTGAGATGATCTCTCTTGATCCACAAATCTGTGTCAATTATTTTCAATGCTAAATAGTATTTCATTGTATGATCATTTTACAGTTTCTCTATTCTGTTATCTAAACTGCTATTTCCAATTTTTTGCCATTAAAAGCAGTGCTGCAGTGTATATTCTTATGTACATATTTGAATATTTTTTTGTGGCCTAAACTTAGTAGTGGGATTGCTGTGTAATGTGGTATGTGTGTATTCACCTTGAATATATCTATTCAGATTGCTCTCCAAAGTGATAATATCAGTTTAGAATACCCACCAGAAGTATATGAGTTTCTCCTCCAGTACTTGGTACTTTAGACTTCTGAGTTTTTACCAATCCAATAGTTTTAAAGGTATATCTCATTATTAATAAAATATGCATTTCTTTATTTGAATTTGAGGTTAATTTATTGGTCATTCATATTTCATCTGTGAATTGCAATTCGTAGTTTTTGCCCATTTTCCTCTTGCTGATTTCTAGAAATTCTTTATTCAGGATGTTAATCCATTATCAAATTACATACATATTGGCAGAGAATTGTTATGTTTAAGGAATTCAGTCTTTTCATTCATGACTGTGGGGTATCCTTCCATTTATGTCTTCTTTAATAATTTTTGGTATGCCTTCATAGTTTCCTCTATAGAGGAAGATATGTATTACATAAATCTTTCAGTTTGTGATTTACCTTTTCACTCTCCCAGTGTCTTTAGATGAAAAAGAAGTTATTTTTATTGCAGTAAAGTTTATTAATTTTTCCCTTTATGATTAGTGCCTTTTATGTTACATTTAAGAAATCTTTGACTTCTGCATAGTCACAGAGATACTTTCTTGTGTTTTTTCCTAAAATGTTTTTGTTTAACTTTTCTTATTTTAGATCTCTAATACATTTGGAATTTATTTTTGTGTATGGTGTGAGACAGGGGTTAAGTTTTATTTTATTTTCCACATTACTATTTGATTCAACACTGTTTCTTTTGAGAAGACCATCCTTTCCCTGCTGTTCTCTCCTGTCACCTTTGTTATAAATGAAGTGATTGTATTAGTGTAACTTTGTGTCTGGACTCTAATCATCCCTTGGTCACTTTGTCTTACATAGTATTATATTGTTTTAATTATTAAAACTTTATAACAAATTTATCTGGCAGTGTACATCTTTATTATTTCTTCAAGATTACCGTGGCTACTGTTGACACTTTGCATTTCCATATACATTTTAGGATCAACTTCTGAGTTTCCACCAAAAAGCAAAAACCTACTAGAATTCTGTCAGGTTTGATTTGAATTTATAGGTCAATTTAGGGAGAATTGTTATCTTTATAATATTAGTCTAGATTCTAAACCATGAACATGGTATATCCTTCATTTACTTAGAACTTTAATTTCCCTCAGTGTTTTGTAGTTTTCTGTGTAGAGGTCTTGCCTGTGTTTCATTGGAATTATTCCTTGGTATTTAATGCTTTTGAATGCTGGTAATAAAGAGTAGTCTAAATATTTAATATTTCATTTTCTGGTTGTGGCTGGAATATAGAAATACAGTTTTTCCCTTCTTCCCCAGTCTGGTACATTGTGCTTATTCCCCGGGACCTTGCTAAATTAGAATTTTCTATGGTACAGAATCATTTGTCTGCAAATGAGGAGAGTTTTATTTTTCCTTTTCCAGTCCTTTTTCTTTGTTGCCTTATTATACTGACTGGGACTCCCCAGTACAATATTGAATAAAATAATAGAATCCTTAGATTTTTTTGTTTCATTTTGTTTTTGTTTTTCATGATTTGGGGGAAGGATTCAATACTTCTTGATTAGGTTTTATGTTTGCTAAGGTTTTTCTGTAGATAACTTTTAAAAAGCAGATTAAGGAAATTCTCTTCTGTTCTTAGTTTGCTAGAATAAATCAAACTTGATATGATACATTATCCCTTTTATATATTGCTGGATTTGATTTGCTAATGTTTTAAGATGTTTACATCTTTGTTCATTAGAAGGATTACCCCATAATTTTCCTTTCTTATAATGTACTTGTTGGTGTCTTGCCATCAAGGTTACATTGGCCTCATAAAAAGAAATGTTTCCTTTTTTTACGTTTTCTGAAAAAGATTAGTATAATGTTGGTAGGTTTTTTTCCCCCCTTCCTTATATGTTCACAGATACTCGTATACTTTTTTCATGGGATATCTTTCTACTTAGTATTTTTAGCCTCCTACAGAGCTTTTATACTAGACTGCGTTTAGTATATGCTTAGATTGTTGAATAAATATGTCTTTTCATTGCTGATTCCAGAGTTTTATAACTGCCATCAGAGTAAATCAGTAGATCTGGGACCCTCCAGCAACACTGTGGACCTCTTATTTTCCCTAGTTGTCCAGTTGAGGCCGTCCTCCCACTAACACCAACTAATCTTCTTTTATTCACTCTTAGTGTTACAGTTTAAATTTAATTTTAATTTTCATCAAAGTAATACATGTAGATATAGAAATCAAATGGTTCTAATTGGCCTACAAAAACCAAGTCTACTGCTCTACTCCTTCCTCCTCTCAGTTCCTACTCTCAGAGGCATCTCTGACAGTTTAAAATAACTTGTTTAAAACTGCTGCTTCATGATTTTTAATTTTTAGATACCACAATTTGACTTCTTTTAATGGAAGATAATGATTTTGCTGTCTTAAACCATATATCCCTAACATACCTATATGAACTCTCCTTGCATCCTCCCAGCTTAGTTATTCATAATTTTTAAGTTCATAATTATTTGTTATTTATGGCTATCAAAATATTACTCTGAGCTACATTTCCTTCTGTAGCTTTATTTCTCTCTGAAATTAATCTTATCTAATGTAAATATTGTTTCAGTATATGCAGATGCATCAAGCAATCCATCTTTTTTTCTTTTTAACTGAAGACGTACCTCCTGAATTTCTTTATCATCTTGCTCCAGTCTGGATTTGCTTGCTTTCTAGGCCAACTTTCTTTCACCATTATCCTGGGAATGTACTTGCCAGTCTCCTTGGTGCTGAACCTGCTGTTTCCCAGATTCCGTGTCGTTCGTTAATTCCTTTTTCGTGATAGATCACATCCTCTATTAGCTTATTGAGAGGAGATTCATAGGAGGCTAAAATTCTTTATCTGTTGTCTGTCTGTTCTCCAACTTGTAAATTTTATGTCGCTTTTCTACTCCTCTCTCCCATTTGTCCTTATGGGTTTATGCCTTCATTTTTTACCATCGTTTTACTAGATGTTTAGGAGGGAGCTTAAGTAGACTTGTGTTTAACCCACCATGAATCTGAATGTTGACTTAGGTGGTGCCTTCTCATCCGTAATATCTCCCCACTTTTCTCCATTTATTAAAACTTAGCTTTATGTTTGCCTCTTTCCTGGAACTTTCCCTGATATTTCCAAAGTATTAAGCTAATGTCTTTCTTTGATCAAACACTTAAGGACCAGGGAAAAGTTCTGTAGCTATTTGACGGATGATTAGGAGGAAGAGAGAAGGAATTAATGTATTTTATTCTTCTTGAATGAAGGAGAAGCTATGGGGGTGGGCAGTGGGGCACAGATTCAGCACACTATGTGAAAGAACTTTCTCCTAGTTCAGCAGTAGAATAGGCTGCCTCTTCAGAGTCTGGATGTTGTAGAAATCTTATTTTGAGGTGAAGCTTGAATCAGGTAACCTTTGAGTCCTTTTTCCTGTGTTCTGAGTGGCCCGGTGGGTGAGGGTGGTGGTCTTCACAGAAGCCTTGGGTGTGCTCAGCAGGTGGGGGAAGCTGAGAACACAGAGCTCTCGGCCCACCACCACCACCACCACCACCACTGTTTTTGTGTGTTATACATGGTAGAGAGTTTCATAAGACTTAATTTGAAAGATGGACTGTGCTTTTTTTTTTTTTTTTTTTTGGCGGTACGGGGGCCTCTCACCGCTGTGGCCTCTCCCGTGGCGGAGCAGAGGCTCCGGACGCGCAGGCTCAGCGACCATGGCTCACGGGCCCAGCCGCTCTGCGGCACGCGGGATCCTCCCGGACCGGGGCACGAACCCGTGTCCCCTGCACCAGCAGGTGGACTCTCAACCACTGCGCCACCAGGGAAGCCCTGGACTGTGCTTTCAAAAATTTTTGAAAGCGACTCAAGTGCTTTTCTACATTTCTATGAACTTAGTATCTACTATGTATTGGACGCTTATTTGCTCTTGATTGCACTTGGATGTCTAGTCTGTTACCTGTTTTCTGATATGTATATATCTTTTCTTCTCAGATTGAATTTTAAGTTTTCTGGTAGAGAACTTATCATATTTTCCTTTTCAGTACTTTAAAAATCTAACTGGTTTTCAGTAAATAGTTGTTGAATGTATGCCTTGACCCACATGCATCATTTCTGTTGAATGTTCTCCTTTCCAAGGTGCCAACCGGATAGTATTAGAAGACTCCAACATTCTGCAGCCTGTGGGACTAACTGTGTTTGAAAACTGGCTATATTGGATTGATAAGCAGCAGCAGATGATTGAAAAAATTGACATGACAGGTCGAGAGGGTAGAACCAAAGTCCAGGCTCGAATTGCCCAGCTTAGTGACATTCATGCCGTAAAGGAGCTGAATCTTCAGGAATATAGTAAGTGTTGGTGGTGTACTGCTAATCGCAAGATTCATGTTGTAAGAAATGATATAAAACTAAGATGTTGTTTTGTGTCTTATTTCTTTAAGATTTTCATACACTTTTAGTTTTGCCTTTTTTTTTTTTTTTTTACACTTTTCATGTTTTTAAAGCCTTGTATTCACCTGGGAGCTTTTTCATATGAAATACCTTTTCCTCATGAAACAGGAGTGGGGGAAAGGAATGGTATTGCTCATTTTCAGAAATTTCCCCAGGTATAGCAAGGACTCTGCTTGTCATGTTTTTTCTCTCTCCTTCAGCCCTTTTAAGAATATTGGTATACAGCATATATTTCTTTTGTTCCTTGTACATCCCCATGGTTTCAACAAAAGCAAAAGTTACATTTATATAATGATGACTGTAGTTATCATGGAAATAAACCTATTCTTAAGCAAAAGCAAAACAAACTAAAAATTAGTGTGTAAACTTAGAGAAGACTGTGTTTAATAAGAGCTTGTTTTTTCCCCCTCTTGGATAAGTTTTTCAATTCTGGCTTAGAAAAGTGGCCATAAATTCTTTTTTTAATCTTACTGAAAACTTTTGAAAATGACTAGTCATCTTGGCCTAGTTAACGTGTGTTTATGTAATACTGTTAACTCTTGTTAATATGTGTCTGTCATCAAATGTGCCTTCCTAGCAATCACCACTATAGGTCTTATACAGTATATCAGGAATGCAGATGTTAAATGGAGGACTGAGAGAAGTATTGAAACTCCTTAACTTCTTGGCACAATGCTTCAGAAATGAATTGGAGTATGAAAGGAGGGGAGAGGAATGAGAGCACCGTACCTTGTTCAAGTCTTCATTGTGTTGTCACTGTTCATGAACTTAGAAGTTAAGTTAGGAGGTATCTGAGATTTAGAAAGTTAGAATTGTTGTCATTCTATGTTATAACATACAATTCATGCTGAATATTTAACAGAAATAAGATAGAGATGATGTAATGGCTAAGTTATTTATTTATTCAGTTGATATGAACATTTTATTGCAGAAGAATCTCATTGAAGGTTTTCAGAATTTCAGGGGGAATATCTTTAAAATTCAACATTTAAATATGGTTTTATATTTAGAAAAACTTTTTTTTTCAAATTTCTAATAACATTAAAGAAAATTGTATTGCTGTTTATGAAAAGTGTCATGAATTAAAAGGTTGAGAAAGTGCTCTATAGGTTGTACATCCTAATACAAGGACTGGGATGTCTGCTTTGTGTGATACTACACATATGTGTAGTATCACACATCTGCTCATTTGTACAGAGCTGGCTCCCTCAATCTCATCAACACACACTGAAGCAGGACTGATGTGTTACTGAGAAAAGAGTCATAATAAATGGGTGGCTACTGGGATGACAGCTGTCAAGTTGCTTTTGACACGAGCTAAATAGAAAAGTCAAAACAATGCTTTCATTAAATACAACTTATGAGACAGACTTTGAAATGTGCCTGACAGTGTATTTATTTAATTTAACCCAAATATGAGGAAATTAAACATTTGTAACATTGCAAATTCTTTTGCAGTTGACCAAGCAAATAATTTTGATTGTCTCTGGGTGGTTAGATTCATGTGAACTTGTTTTTTCTTCTAACAACTCTAATTTTCAGCAGGTTCCTCATTGGAGTATACTTTTTGAGTGAAATCATCTTATTTCTCAGAAAGGTAGAATTTCAGAGTTAAAAATCTTTAGAAAAATTTTTATATTTTAAAGAGAATAATATCCAAGTTTCAGCATTCTCCCTAGCAATTTTTTTAGTTTGAATAATCAGCTTTTCTTATTCGCAAAAATTAACATGAGCTGTACCGTTACCTTACTTTAAATACTGTAAAATATTTTATGTATAAATATGTAAAGACAGTGGTTAGATATAAGTATTTTGTGTTTTAAATTGTTGTCCTCCTTATAGATTGTGTAGGGATGGGGTGAGAAATTATACTGTGTGGAAATAAAATTCAAAGGGATTTTGCATTTGGTTTTGTTGGTAACTCAAAAATAATTGATTTTGGCTGGGCTCTTCTTCCTTCTTCCTCCCTCTCTTCTTTCCTTTTCTTTTTCCGTTCTTTCTTTTTCTTTCCTTTCTTTTTTCTCTTCTCTCCTCTTCTGTGCTCCTCTTCTCTTCTCTTCTCTCTTCTCTTTGCAGGACAGCACCCTTGTACTCAGGATAATGGTGGCTGTTCACATATTTGTCTTGTAAAGGGAGATGGTACTACAAGGTGCTCCTGCCCCATGCACTTGGTTCTGCTTCAAGATGAGCTACTATGTGGAGGTAAATATGTTATTATTTTTTTCTGAAAGTCTAAATGCCAGTCATGTTCCAAAACTTAGTTTAGCATTCTTTGATTTGACAGTGAAATTGCTTTCTCCTAACTTGATTGCTCACTTATATTTCATTTTCTGCACTATACTAGGCTTTTGGATTCTTCTAAGAGTGAATTCATCATGACAAGTGATAGGTGTAACCTAACCCTGGGACTAAGGCAAAAGGGGAAACTCATAACTGTGAATGAATCTATTTCCTAATAAAAAAGTAGCTTTTCCCACCCCAAAGGGTAACAAGGTGAATTAATTCTACCTCCTATAGTCTCCATCCACTGAATCCTAGATTCTATCAGTTTATATGTCATTTGCTGGGAGTGTATCCAGTGAAAAGAATACTATTTTGTTCAGTTCTATCAGCAGTTCCCTGTTGTTTCTCTTACTTACCTAGCCAAAAAAAAAAAAAAAAAATTTTTTTTTAACGATATCACTGAGTAGTAATAATGTTGTAGTGAAATTGGTTCAGTCACTCATGGGACCGTAACAGATTGGTATATTCCTTTGTTAAAGCAAAGTATGGTAGCTTCAAATGCCATTATAATATTTTTTCCCTTAATTCAGAAATTCTCCTCTCGGGGATAATTCTAAGTTAATTCAACTGAAGGAAAAAGACTATTCTCTACAGTGACAGAAATTTAAAAACAATTTCTAATGATAGGAAAGTTAGTAAAATCACTGAGTTTATATAGCTCTTAAACATTATGAGCATAAGCTGATGTAAAAATGTAGCCAAAATTTGGTGCATGTGGAAAAAAAAATATTAAAATTGCGTTCTCTACTGTGATGAGAATTACGTAAAAAACGTATTTCTGTGAACAAAGATTGAAAGGGCTTACACTCAAAATATAAAAATTATTGATAAGATGGTATTATAAGAATATTTTATTCTAACTTTCCTTTAAGTTTAAAAAAAAATAACATGTATTGAGTAGCAGCTATGAGGCACTCTGTTTGGACTGCAGAAGATTTGCAGATCTTTGACACAGAGCATACAGTTTGGTCGGGGAGATCAGATATGTGCATAGTAAAAGTTAAGCTCTGCTACTTGAAGTATCTCTCCCCAAAGTAGCAGGCATTACACAACAATGTGAATATATTTAGTGCCACTGAACTGTATATTTTAAAATGGC
Source organism: Lipotes vexillifer (assembly GCF_000442215.2). NCBI lineage: Eukaryota > Metazoa > Chordata > Mammalia > Artiodactyla > Lipotidae > Lipotes > Lipotes vexillifer. Next base: position 650,611 of record NW_006797390.1, read on the forward strand.
TAAAGTGGTCGACTTGTTACATATATTTTACCACAATTAAAAAAGAAAAAAGCGGGGCTTCCCTGGTGGCGCAGTGGTTGGGAGTCCGCCTGCCGATGCAGGGGACACGGGTTCGTGCCCCGGTCCGGGAAGATCCCACATGCCGCGGAGCGGCTGGGCCCGTGAGCCATGGCCGCTGAGCCTGCGCGTCCTGAGCCTGTGCTCCGCAACGGGAGAGGCCACAACAGTGAGAGGCCCACGTACTGCAAAAAGAAAAAGAAAAAAAAAAAAAAAAAGCAAGTGTTTCCATGTCAGGGTACCAGATTATTGCTCTAATAAGGCAAATCCTAGAAAATATCCTAGAAAAATATGCCTTTATGTAATGATAACGTAGGTAAAACTGAATCAAAGATACTACCTTTCATTTAGAAAATGTCCTGTAAAAGACCAGTGTTTTTTTCCTTCACATTTAGTGATTGTTTTTAATGTATATATTAAATGCATAGTTTTATTAAATGCATTGTTTTTAACAAATGTGTACAATGGTGTTACCAACACCCAAATCTAGACATATACGGTGTTTTCATTAAGAAAAGTTCCCTGTGTCCTAGCAACCAGTTCTCTTCCAGAAGTAACCATTTTTTTGATTATCATCCTAATAGTTTAGCTTTGCCTGTTCTTGAACTTCATATAAGGAATCATGACGTACATACTGTATGTCTGGATTCTCTTGTTTAATATAATATTTTTGAGATTCATCCTTATAGTGGAGTGCATCAGTCATTTTTATCTTTCTATTGCTACATAGTATGTTTCATTGTATAAATAAGCCACAGTTTATTATTATTGTGTTGAGGGACATTTTAATTGTTTTCAGTTTTTGTTATTAAGAGTGAAACTGCAGTGAATGTTTTTATACAAGATTTTTCTTGTGACTTAATATTGATTTTACAGTGGAGGTAAATGAAATACAGAATCTTAATTCCTCTGCTTGACCTTCAAGATGTGTTTTCATTTCAGCCTATTTTACCAACCCATCTCATTTGTATTTCTGCCCAATCTGCTCACTTTATTTTTGTGTGGCTGTTTGGAGTTCGACATCACTGTGGCATGTTCTGTTTTGTTTTGCTTCTGTGGATTTTCTTGTGGTATGTCAGGGATGTATTTTTCTTTTTGCCTGCACATCCTCAATCTCTCGTTTTCAAGGTGCAGCTGATGAGTCTTCCTCATGATCTCTGAAACCTTCACTAGCTGTTACTGTTGTCCCTTTTTCTGAATTGTAGCACTTGTTAGCACCATGCAGCACAGAGTTACATAATCATTTGTTTTATATTCATTAGTGTGTTCCTAGCCTCAACCAAATTAAAAGCTCTTTAAGGACATGGACCATATTTTATCTATTTTTATTCTCCTTGTGATCTGTTACAGTGCTCTATACATAATAGGCTCAAATTTCCTCTAAAAAGTCCCTCAAATTCTCCATGTAAAATGTTCACTTGTAATCTCTATTCTCTATCCAATATTCTGTATTTTAAGGATAAAAGGTTTTCTGATCCATAGTTACATAATAAAAGTTCTGTTCTCTAGAGAATTTACTAACAGACAAGTTTTTAAAAGGAGTCAGTGGGCCTGTGATACAGTGGTAAAGGCAATGGGCTAAAAGTAAGGAGACTGCCCTTCTAGTCCTTTTTTTAAATCACTCTTATTCATAGGAAGCTCTTTGACCTTGGTGATCACTTAGCCTCTCTGAACCTCAGTTTCTTCATTTGCAGAACAAAGAAATTCGGGTTGAATGACAGTTCTCAAACTGGTCTCAGCATATTTTTACATTTTAAAGAACTGCTAAGGAGAGCTTTTGTTTGCATAGGTTATATTTATCTGTATTTACCGTAGTAGGATTTGAAACCAAGAACTTTAAAAAATATTTGTTAAAAAATAACAATAATAAACCTTTACATGTTCTCAAATTAAAACTTTTAAGAAAATTAACTGTATTTTCTAAAGCAAATAATTTTAGTGAGAAATATCGCATTATTTTTACATTTTTGTCAGTCTCTAATGTTGGGCTAGATTCTGATGTCTACTTCTGCATTCAGTCTGTTGTAGTACGTAGTTTTGTTGAAGTACATGAAGAAATTTGGCCTCATACAGATATGAGGAAAATGGAGGACTATAATACAGTCTTTTCAAATAATTATGTACATTTATCTTGAATTCTACACCAAATCTTGACAAGTGATCGTTTTCTATAGGTTTAGTTGTAATGTGGAATTTGAAACCATTTCAGTTCACTTTTCATAGTCTCATGTTGAGATCTGTTAGTTTATCTTGTGCTCAGAATGGATATTTTACCCATTCACTATTTTGTAACCTTACACCTTGGTCATTTGGAAATATTAGAATTCCATTCATAAATTCCCAGATCTTCAGATTTTGATGTGTTTCATTATACAGTATCGAAAAAAATAACATTAATATTACCACCAATCTCATCATAAAAATATTTAAGTACTAGGAGTCTGTCAAGTTTAGTTTTGGATATAGGTCTTCCAAAATTATAATTTCTGATTGAAAGTTCCAGTGTTATAATTTGCCACAGAAGTACAGTGTTATTATGATTTGCTCTTGTTTTCCTTGAAATAATTGACTCACTGGTTCATTTTTTTAAAACTTCCTGCCAGATACCCAAGTGCAAACATCGATAGTTTATCTGTCAGTTGTTCTTTCACATCAGAAGGGTGTTCCATTTTAGGTTGCGTTTATTGCTCAGAATGCTTTCCCTTAATAAGAAACCATCATGCTGAGGTATGCAACACGAGCTTTATACATGCTTCCCATTTTGTCAGACAGTATTGAGGAGACATGTACTAAAAGAATTGATTTTAATGTAATTAACATTTTTACTGATTCATCAAGAACATTCTTAAATGAAACTGGCTTCCCCATTGCCCCCCACCCCTTATGTATGTGACTGTAGAATGCAGTGACTACTAGTACAGTTTGGTGCCATTGCCTTGAATCTGCTAAGGTGCCAAGAGTTTTACCCACCATTCCTTTTGTGGCACCAGTGCAAGTGACATGTTAATATTATTATAAAATAGTTTTTGTCAATTCCCTGAAAGAGGTCGCAGGTTAGGAACCCCCAGGGGTTTGTACACCATTATTTGAGAACCTCAGGGCTAGAAAAGTTATGAATTCTAAGGTAACTTTAAAATATTTGGAGGTCGATGATTATAGTGATGATTCCCAGATCGTCCCAGATCGATTATAGTGATGATTTCCACATGATGATCTATGTGTGAGATTATAACAGATTGCAAATACAGTAATCCTACTTGAATTATAGTATACGAGAAAGCTTCTGCCTTATAGTTTTGCAAGTTAGTGAATCTAAATGAACTACTATAAAAATTATATTTCTTCTCTGATTCAGTGAGAGACACTTTACAAGTTTTATCTATTATGAAGTGTTTTGTACATGCTAATTATTAAATGGACTTCACTCAGGTGTAAATGTTTGTACCTCTATGTGACTGTGATTGTGTTTTTGTCACTCCCCTCCCCCTTGTTCATTTGAAGAACCCCCAACATGTTCTCCTCAGCAGTTTACTTGTTTCACGGGAGAAATTGACTGTATCCCTGTGGCTTGGCGGTGCGATGGGTTTACTGAATGTGAAGATCACAGTGATGAGCTCAATTGTCCTGTGTGCTCAGAGTCCCAGTTCCAGTGTGCCAGTGGGCAGTGTATTGATGGTGCCCTGAGATGCAATGGAGATGCCAACTGCCAGGATAAGTCAGATGAGAAGAACTGTGAAGGTATCTGAAATTCCTAGGCCTGGTTATGGAGTCCTTTTTCAATTAAGTTGTTTGAAATTCAGAGTATTGCTTTGGCTCTTTCAGTGGTAGATTTGGGGTTTTTCAAGTGTATTTGACTTTATTATTTCTAAACATAGTAGCATGTTCTGAATTGCTTTAATTCACTTAACATACGTAAGGTTTATATACGTTAGTAAGCTTTGCAAGTTGAGAAATGAGGCCAAAACATTAGACCTTCAGTATGTAAAACTAGTCCTTATTTCCAATGAGCTCTCAGTTAGTGGATTTATTTATTACAACGTAAAATAATTTCATATTTTCTTTTATCTGCTAACCTTTAACACAGTAAAAAACAACCACAACAAAAACAAGAAAAACAAATTCTCTGGAAATTTTTAGTGTCCAGAAATGCGTGTAGAATTCTTTAATTCTTGACAGAATTATTAGTGAAAGATGAAATTTAGCATAAAGGACAAAACAGGAAACTTTGTGCTGGATTCCTTTGTTTTCTCTTTTCTCTCGACCAGTTGAAATCCCCAGAGAATAATCTGTAAGTTTTCTCTAAAAGTACAATTTGTTTTTCATTTGCGCACAGAAAGCACTTTTTTTTTTTTTTTTGCGGTATGCGGGCCTCTCACTGTTGTGGCCTCTCCCGTTGCGGAGCACAGGCTCTGGATGCGCAGGCCCAGCAGCCATGGCTCACAGGCCCAGCCACTCCGCGGCATGTGGGATCTTCCCAGACCGGGGCATGAACCCGTGTCCCCTGCATCGGCAGGAGGACTCTCAACCACTGCGCCACCAGGGAAGCCCCAGAAAGCACTTTTTGACTTTTCCCAGAGTTTACATGGTAGCAAAAATAAGAAAACTATTTGCATTCTTTTCCTCAGTGCTTTGTTTAATTGATCAATTCCGCTGCGCCAATGGTCAGTGCGTTGGAAAACACAAGAAATGTGATCATAATTTAGATTGCAGCGACAAATCGGATGAACTGGATTGTTGTAAGTATGACTAAAACCTTGTTTATTACTTTTAAGGGAGAAGTTTTAAAGTACTTTTCCTTGTCTTTATGTGTGAGGTTCACTTACAACCAATATTTCCGTATTAAGAAACAAGTTATTAAGTTAGTTATTTGTACCAGGGATTTCTTACATTTTATATTTAATAATTTCTTAAAGACAATAGTTTTCTTACGTACAAAAATCTTCACAGAAACATTTAGTAAAGCATCAGAAAAGAATATTGTTTTGCCAAAACTAAAGTTAGGAAATTCTCAGTTTAGAGATGTAGAAATCAATCAGTGGTCTAAATAAACTTAAGAGTTTCTGAACATTGGTCCATGTTTAAAGTCTCCCATTTTTTTTCTGGGTAGTTTTCTACCAGTGACTTTAAGAGCTTCCTTAAAATGCAGCCTGAGGATACTTGAGCCACCATACACCCCTAGGTCTAGAGACCTTAGGCTAAATAACCTGTGTTTCTTCAGGGTTCATAACTATTGACTAATGTCCTAACATAAAATATATCCCAAATTGACAAACAGTTCTGAATGGAATTCAACACAAGCCAGGTCTACCTACCCTGTTTGTGGAGTTTAGACAGAACTCATTTTAAAGCTCTTTAATCTTTAACAAAGACTTTAAGCTGGTATTTTTACAAAATTCAAATGGGAGACTCACTAAAATATTTGGAAACTATTCATTTATTCAGCAAACATGTGCTGAATACCTACTGTGTGCTGAGGATGCATGGTACCTGTACCAAGGAGGTAGTAGTAAGAAGAGGGATTTTTCTTTTTCTTTTTTTTTTTTTTTTTTTGCGGTACGCGGGCCTCTCACTGTTGTGGCCTCTCCCGTTGTGGAGCACAGGCTCCGGACGCACAGGCTCAGCGGCCATGGCTCCCGGGCCCAGCCGCTCCGCGTCATGTGGGATCTTCCCGGACCGGGGCACGAACCCGTGTCCCCTGCATCGGCAGGTGGACTCCCAACCACTGCGCCACCAGGGAAGTCCCAAGAAGGGGGATTTTAAAGCCAGGCAGAGATGGATTTGAATTCTAACTTCACCGCTTACCAGCAATTATTTGCTCTTGTTAGGCCTCAGTTCCTCCATCTTTAAAATGAAGATAATATTTAGCATGGCTGTTGTGAGAAAATTAAATGATTTAATGTATATAAAACATACAGCTTGGATCATAGTAGGTACTTGATAAAGGAGTGTGATAAATGATATTAAATATGCTGTAATAGAGATCTGTACAAGGATTAGCACAAAGAAGAGAGTAGTCAGATCTTTAGGAATGAAGATGGGTTTCAGGGAAAACGTCTTAGAAAAATGGTGCATAAGGTTGGTGGGTGTTGGTCAGTGAGTAGCGTTACTTATGCGGGTAAGTGGAGAGATTGCATTCCAGGCAGAGGGACTGCCCTGTCCTGCTCAAAACCAGAGTGAAACAAGCACCTTTGAGAAGTTAACATGTAAATTGGACTGCCAAAATACAGTCTCCTGTCTTGAGGGGTGTCAGCTGGAGATAGCATATGTAAAGGTGAGATCACGAAGGATTTTACTTTTCCTCTAAAGAGTCTAGAAAGTTTTCCAGAATAATGGAGAGCCATTGAAGAACTTAAGTGAAGGACTGGCATGGCTACATAATTGTGAAAGCTGTAAAGCAGATGCGTTGGAGGTGATAAGATTATGGCAGGGAAATTTTTTAGATTGGTTTTAGATTTGAAAATTTTTTGACCACATCAAGAGGAATACAAAGATGTGTGTACACACAAATGAAAGTGTCATACAGCAGTATTTACCTATATTGTGTGGAATGCATTCTGAAGTTTTCTGTTTCAGAATGCTGGTTTCAACCCACTTAAGTTGTTTTTACCATCTAATGACTTGCAGCCTATAATTTTAAAATGCTTTGGAGGCTATTGTAGTTCCAGCAGAAGATGGTGGAGGTCTAAATCAAGGGGAGCAGTGGTGGTGGAAAGGAGGGAGGGGATAGATTTCAAAGTTATTCCAGAAATAGAATAAAAAGGGTTTGGTAACCACTTAGAGTTGATAAGTCTAGGTTGACTCACAGGTTACCTCATTGAGTGACTGGAGTCATAAACTAGAATATATGTCAGAGACTAAGAACCCAAGTATCATTTTGTATCTTGACTGTGGATGTCATGTTTAGCTGATGTAGATCTTTAATTAGTTTATTTTTGTTTTAAATTTAATTTAAATTCCTTTAATTTGCTACAGGTGCCATCATTTATTTATGATCTACCTTACCCCTGGAGTCTAGGAAACATTGACAAATGATGGTGACTATGAGTTCAGTTTGGATTATGTTGCATTAAAGTTGCCCATTGGGTATCCTGTTGTAGCTATTCAGAAAGTTAACTGTATGGGTCTGTAGCTCAAGAGAGAGAGATGGGCTTTTTAGTTTATTAATGTTAATTACAGCTGAGGCAGTAGATGAAATCTAGGGGGAGTAAGCAGCGGAGGAAAGTAGCAGGTGGTAGACAGAACTCTGGAGAAGCACCTGCACTTGAGGCAGACAGAAGAGAATGAAGCCAACAAGAGGAAACAGAACAAATAATCAGATGGTAAAACCGAGAGAGCGGTATCTTGGAAGGATCAGGCATTTTTGAGAAGAGAACAGGAGTCAGCAATATCGAATGTATAGAAATGTCAGTGAGAAGAAGAGTTTATTGACTACGGCAAATAGGAGAACTTTGACCTTTGCAGACTAGTTTCATTGTGGTAGTGAGGACAGAAGTCTAATTTCAGTGAGGTAAGATGTGACCCAGAGACTAAGAATTGGAGATGGTGAGTGTAAACTGTTCTTTCTTGAAGGTCGGCGTTAGAAAGGAATGCCAGTGCACTGAAAAAGAATGAGAAAGATGGGCTGTTGCTCACAAGGACTAAGGAGTCTGCCTCAGAGTCCATAGGTGATAATACGGGACTGGCAGCCCCTACATATTATGTAACTTAGTGATGTTGTTTTCTCTCATTTCTTGGATTTAATCATAGGGTGAGTTAGCTATGTGGATGGTGCTTTTGAGGCAAGATGAAGCAGAAGGAAGGTGTTTAAAGGATCTGCAGTTGTGAAATATAGTCTGACTATTCAGAATGGAAGGATTTTCCTTCTGAATAGAAGAGTAATGCTCTGAATCTGATGAGCCCTTTTGCTATTTCCCTCTACCTCCAATATTGATGCCCTCTGCTTCTAAAGCCTCAGATAGCTCAGGGATTCCATGAATATAGATGCCATGGGCATCTCATGCTCTGGCTTTTCTTTCTGAGTCCTCGGGTACTCAAGTATCAGAGACCTTATATTCCTTGCCCTCAGGCAACTAGACTCCCCCTTAAGGCGGCGGTATATCGGGCCTGAGAGCTAATGCTCATCTGTAGCTTCTACTTCCTCTTCACTTTCAGACCTAAAATCAAGCTCAGAGCTGATTTGGGCTTCTTTACCATTCCAGGTAAAACATTTGATGACTTTTCCAGGTCTATCCCTTCTGACCCTAAAATTTTCTCTGAAATTCCAAAGTAACCTTATTGATTTTTATGATATACAGAATGAACTAGGATAGATTTTATCTATATATGTTGTTTTAAGCTTCTTAATGGTGTTTAAATCTATAATTAACATTTTTATTATTGATTTACAATTATACTTCCCAATGTATTGTTCTGTGTCTGTTTTCACTTAAGGATAATTCGTTTTGATTCCTAACAATGACATTTATGTATATATCCATGGGGCATGATGTATATGTATTCACAAAAGAGAAAAGTGTTTATGAGTTGTCATCATTAGCCTCACATTCTGCTTGCAAGCCTCTTTTTAATTACTATTTTGAACCTACAGTTGTTTTTCCATTATGTAATTGTACTGCATTCCCATTTTAGATCCAACTGAGGAGCCAGCACCACAGGCCACCAATACAGTTGGTTCAGTTATTGGAGTAATTGTTACCATTTTTGTGTCTGGAACCATATACTTTATTTGCCAGAGGATGTTGTGTCCACGTATGAAGGGCGATGGGGAAACCATGACTAATGACTATGTAGTTCATGGACCAGCTTCTGTGCCCCTTGGTTATGTGCCACACCCAAGCTCTTTGTCAGGATCCCTTCCAGGTGAGCTGAGACTGATCCATTGAGAATCAAGTCTTGGGTTCTGGCAAGATTGCCACGTTTCCATTATGGAAACAGAATACTGCCTACAGTCTATGTCAACGTAGACCGCTTTGGGCTTAAACAATTATAAGAACAAATGTTCTCTTTTACTTTTAGCACCTTCTCTTTACACAGAAGTCCTTAGGTATGGTTTGGTAGAAATTGCCAGAGGATATAAAGCAAATATATGTACATACAAGCATTTATATATAATACATTTACTGCATATACTGCGTTTCTGGATGTGCTCTACTGAAAATGAATCAACCGGTCATTTGGTGAAAAGAGTTATAAACCACAATTCTTTAGGTTCACTACCAAGAGACCTCAGTACTACTGAGCCCAGGAATTAAAGGAGGCCCCAAAATGGATGAAGATTCCTTTTCAGCAAACAGAGCTTTAGAAATACCTGAGTGATAGCAGGGAGGTATATGTCATCTCATGTTTTCTCCTAACTTCGGTGATGACATTGGGAGTAGGTTTTGTTCAAACATAGCCAAGTTGCCAGATGTTCTATACTTGAGAGAGACCATATTGCTCTGGGGACGTACAGCTTTCATTTCTTTCTTTTTTTAAAATAAATTTATTTATTTATTTTTGGCTTCGTTGGGTCTTTGTTCCTGCAAGTGGGCTTTCTCTAGTTGTGGCGAGCGGGGGCCACTCTTTGTTCCTGTGCGCGGCCTTCTCATTGCAGTGGCCTCTCCCGCTGTGGAGCATGGACTCTAGGCGTGCCAGCTTCATTAGTTGTGGCTCGCGGACTCCAGAGCACAGGCTCAGTAGCTGTGACGCACAGGCCTGTCTGCTCCGCGGCATGTGGGATCCTCCCAGACCAGGGCTCGAACCCGTGTCCTCTGCATTGGCAGGTGGATTCTCAACCACTGCACCACCAGGGAAGCCCCAGCTTTCTTTTCAATGCATTTTGGTACCCTCAGTGAAAAGAAGCGTTTCTTGTGATGAATATGGAGAAAGAGATACCAGGCCAAGAGCCCTGTGAAAATAAGAACTTATTCTGGATGTTAACTCTAAGGAAACATGTGATTTTTAAAACTGTTAATGATTCCTTGTTACCATACCTAACTTTGTTAGTGGAATTTGGGAAGTCATTTTGAAAAAATGGAATTTCTTCTTTAGCATTGTAGTTGTGATTCCAACAACATTTGCATCCAGTAGATAAAGCAATAATCTTCCATACAGTGAATTTATGCCCTTTAAAATGGGTTTAGTTTTCTTTTGAGCAGATCTATTACTTAGTCTGCCCTGCTTTGTAGCCTCCACTCTCCCCAGTTCATTCTTTCTCAGATCCTTTAAGAGGTTGAAAACCTCTCAGTTTAAAGGGCTCTGCTTCCATTCTGGGGCAGAGGAAGGGCTGGGAGCTATTCTTGGCCTTGTTCTAGGCCAGCTCTCAGTGGAAGTGTCCACTTCTAGGGAACATTTGTTCCTCTTTTCCATTAAGTGTTTTCAATTATTATTGGGAAAAGAGGACATAAATTGTTTTAAAGCCAAACTATTTGACAATTGGTATCTGTAATTCTAGTACTGAATAAAATTATTTCATGCATTTTTATAGATCTTATTCAACTTCAGTATTATCCTTCATTTTAGGAATGTCTCGAGGTAAATCAATGATAAGCTCCCTCAGTATCATGGGGGGAAGCAGTGGACCCCCTTATGACCGAGCTCATGTCACAGGAGCATCGTCAAGTAGTTCTTCAAGCACCAAAGGCACTTACTTCCCTGCAGTAAGCAGTCTGTTTTCCTTTGTTCACTTTGAATACTAAGATAAACAGGATCTTAGATTTTTAACTTATTTAAATGTGGGTACTCAGTGATGGTAATATAAAAAGTTTTTTAGTATAGAATTTAGGTATATAAGGCTCAAAGGATTTACCACCACGTGAGCACTTAGAAATCTTTCTTTAAGTTTACTGTGTAGCAAACCAGCATACTTGAAAACACTGACGTTAATTTCATATACTGGGTAAAAGTAGAACTATTGAATAGTACCTCCTGAGAGGCTAAGGACCTTCATTCCATGACCTCCCAAGAGAAGAAGTACACCTGGTATTTCTCCTAAGTCAGTAATTTTTCTGAGTTAAAAACTCAACCCAGTTGTGCTACACTTAAACCAGTGACTTGTAGATTACAGATTTCCTTCTCATCACCTTGTGCTATTCAGCCATAATGACATTGTGTCTTAGGGGTGGAGAGCCACAATCCTGAAGTACTATTCTAGGTCAGTTCTTTGAAATAGGATTGTGCCACTAGTGTCACGGAAGGTAATGTGAACAGAGATGAAGGAAAAGAAGTTGAAAAAAAGGCTAATAGTCTCTTGTCTGGAACAGACTATTCTTATTTCAATAATTTGATTATTTTTCCTTTTAGATTTTGAACCCTCCGCCATCCCCGGCCACAGAGCGATCACATTACACTATGGAATTTGGTTATTCTTCAAACAGTCCTTCCACTCATAGGTCCTACAGGTAATACACATCCTCCTCCAGCATAAATCGAAGTATTTATTAGAAGCAAGTGTTCTAGTTGTGCGTTTGCTGTAGCCCTGAATGAATGGATGATGGTCACCAGGAGAGAACAGGCGTCTTATGTTGGTCATGCGGATATTGCCCCTGCCACAAATCCTTTTCTTTCAGGGCATTATACGTTTTTAAAGTTGAAGTACAGTTGATGTACAATATACTGTATAAGCTATAGGTGTACAGTGTGGTGATTCACAGTGTTTAGGGGTTATACTCCATTTATAGTTACTGTAAAATATTGACTATTCCCTGTATTGTACAGTATATCCTTGTAGCTTATTTTATACCTAAAATATTATACCTCTTATTACCCTGCCCCTAAATTGCCCCTCCCCACTTCTCTCTCCCCAGTAGTAACCACTAGTTTGTTCTCTGTATCTGTGGGCCTGCTTCTTTTTTGTTATATTCACTAGTTTGTTGTATTTTTAAAATTCCACATGTAATTGATATCGTACAGTATTTGTCTTTCTCTGTCTGACTTATTTCACTTAGCTCAATACTCTCCAAGTCCATCCATGTTATTGCAAATAGCAAAATGTCTTTCTTTTTTATGGCTGAATAGTATTCCGTTGTGTGTGTGTGTGTGTGTGTGTGTGTGTGTGTGTGTGTGTGTGTACCACATCTTCTTTATCCATTCATGTGTTGCTGGACACTTAGGTTGCTTCCATGTCTTGGCAATTATAGTAATGCTGCTGGGAACATTGGGGTGCACATATCTTTCCAAATTAGTGTTTCCATTTTTTTCAGATCTATACCCAGGTGTGGAATTGCTGGGTCATGTGATAGTTCTATTTTAGTTTTTTGAGAAACCTCCATACTGTTTTCCACAGTGGCTGCATCAATTTGCATTTCCACTGACAGTATACAAGGGTTCCCTTTTCTCTACATCCTGCCAACATTTGTTATTTGTGTTCTTTCTGATGATAGCCCTTCTGACAGGTGTGAAGTGATACCTCATTGTGATTTTGATTTGCATTTTGCTGATGATAGCAGTGTCAAGCATCTTTTCATGTGCCTGTTGGCCATCTGCATTTCCTCTTTGGAAAAATGTCTGTTCGGATCTTCAGGGCACTCTACATTTTTTAAAGAGAGTCAAAAATGCTGTCTTTTAAAGTATTAAGGTAGAGCCCCCGGGCTTTGGCAGTATTCTAAGGAAGTTACCCCCCAAAGTGACTTGATTGCAAAAAGGTTACTGCTGAGGTTAGGTTTGATTGATAGTCTTCAGTGGAATATTGGGATAAAACTAAGGTTGGGAGCGTTACGAGAACTCTAAAACAGCAGGAGTATTAAGGGAACAGAATTTGAGAAGAGTTGAGAGAAGCTTAAGTTCACCTCTTGCTTACATATGTTATTACAATCTGGAATGAAAAGTTTCTCATATAGTTGCATGGAATAAATCATGACTCACTAAAATAACTGAAATGTATTTGTAAGCCAGAAATGGGAGGATTATGCCTTTGTGCTGATTCGTGAGGCTGTAGAAGAGCATAAGGATGAGCAAGTTAAGTCCTCGTGTGTCATATTTCATCTTATTCGAGAGGCCAGCAGAAAGTCAAAAACTTACACTCTCTCTTCGCTTGGTGCCCAGTGTTTATTGGCATCCCTCAAAGTGCCTATTATCTTCGAGATCAGGTGTTTTCTAGCATTCCAGTCAGATTGCCCTGATATATAACCTTATAGATGTGTAGAAAGCAAGTGGAAATTGTTTATAGTATCTCATTCACAATTCTCATTCAGTTTATGGATAAGATAGGCTTGGCTCTGAACTGATTGTTTGTATGTTTTATTGTAAATGTTGCTTTCCCCTACCACAGGTTTGTTCTAAAAAGCCAAATAGAAAGGCAGAAACCTGAAAATTGAAAAAACAAAAGGAAAGACCTAAAGTTTTACTTTTAAAAAATTAATTTCCTTAAGTTGAATAAAACACTGTTTGGTTCAAGTAAACATAATTGCATCAAAAACAATTCTTATTTAACCATTTCCCACATCTCAAATTAAGCCCAGTTTATTTCTTCAGAGTGAAACTTTTTATCATTTGTTGAAATTTTTGTCTAACTTAAAGTTTGTGGAACTTAAAAGAATTTTGTTAATTCTATTTCCTTTCATTCTCTCCTCTTTTTTTTTTTTTTTCCCCATGAAAATGGAATTTGGGCCTTTTAAATGTAGGGCCAAGAAATTTCTCCAAGGCTCGCCACCTGATTGGACAGAAAGATAAGACCTAAAAAATACTATGACATCATGTCAGTACTGGTAGTAAAAATGCTTGAGAACCTGCTTGGCAGGTCATGTAACTTTTGGTCTTTTGCAGCCATTTCTTTTCATACCACTGAGGGCTTGCCTCACATGGCTTTTATCCTGAGGTGTTATCTGGCACTCTGTATCACTAGGTATTTTAGAAATCGTTACTTCAGTTTTACACTTGCTCTTGCCCTACTCTTGCAGTCATTTTGTCTGATGGGAAAGCATATAAATAAATCTTGATTGAGATAAATATGAAATAAGATCAGCTTTACTATACTTAGACTATGAATGGTATAAGAAGTTATAGATAGAAGTAGAAATGATAGAAAAGCCAGCAATTTGTCAGCTCTTATTTTCACTAGTACATTTCTCTCTTTCCAGTGCCTTTTTCTTTAGTTAGCCACGCCACAGACTTGACTTAACAGCTATAGATTACTTGAAAAGTTAGCTTAAAAGGTGTAAAAAATAAATTAGGACTCTGAAATACATATTAGAAAATTCACTGGTCCTGTATGGATACCTAGAATTTATCATTTTGATGTTCAGTTAGAGCGCCACTCTTATATGACAATATGCTTGTCTACATACAGGGAATCAACACTCCTTCCCCCAAACCACAGCAATTTCCCTTTGCTGATAGTAATAATAATGGGATAGATAAGCTCCTTAGGCTGTCTACCAAAATTCAGCCTGGCTTGTACAGTATTTGAGTTGTAAAGAGAGAGTGAAGTCTTCAGACATCATTAAATTATTCATCAGGTAAATCATAGATCGTTTAAGGAGTATTGAGAGAATGCTAACATGTTTGAGTAAGGTAAGGTAATAAAGACCCATTCTCCTCACAGATCATGGAGAGGCAGAAATTGGTGAGGTCCACTATATAGACTAAATCCAAAATGTATAACTGAGTGATTTTCTAAAGATGACCATTAAATACAACTTTGAATAGTTCTTTTTTATTCTATGATGCAGGGTAACTTAAAGACACAAGCACACACCCAGAGGCTAGAATGGGTTCACCTCTGCATTCCCATTCTATCCACTTTTAATTGCCTCTAATCACATTTTATCTACAAATATGAAACACATGCTATCTTCCTCCTCCAATCTGCCATGGAAAACTGCCTCTTGGTTGGTGCAGCCTTAAATTGTAGTAGCTTATCGTCTTGCAGGTGAGGTTTGCGTTTAATACCTCTGTATTCTGATAGAGAAAACCACCTCTCCGGAAGCCTGACTCAGCCTCTCCTGATTTTCTCCCTGTGCCAGCTACAGGCCGCACAGTTACCGGCACTTTGCACCGCCCACCACACCCTGCAGCACAGATGTTTGTGACAGTGACTACGCTCCCAGCCGGAGAATAATGACCTCAGTGGCCACAGCCAAGGGCTACACTAGTGACTTGAACTATGACTCAGAGCCTGTGCCTCCGCCTCCCACGCCCCGAAGCCAGTACTTGTCGGCAGAAGAGAACTATGAAAGCTGCCCACCTTCTCCATACACAGAGAGGAGCTACTCTCATCACCTCTACCCACCGCCGCCCTCTCCCTGTACAGACTCCTCCTGAGGAGGGGCCCTCCTCCTCTGACTGCCTCCCACACGAAAGTGTAAACACGAAATCGGTTGAGATCTGGAGGGGGGGAGGGAGCTCTTCGAGAAGGGTGAGGCAGACCATGTACAGATAAAAATTATAAATGGGTTAGGGCATACTGGAGATATTTGTACAGAAGGAAAAGATATTTATATATTTTCTTAAAACAGCACATTTGCTGCTTGTGCCATAAAAATTTGTATAAAAAGTAAATTTGTACTAAAAGTTTTATTTTTGCAAACTAAATACACAAAGCATGCCTTAAACCCAGTGAAGTGACTGAGTACAAAGGAAACAGGAATAATAAAGGCATCACTGACCAGGAATGTCTGGGCTTTATTGATACCAAAAAAAAAAAAAGAAAAGAAGAAAAAAAATTAAAGTCCATCTCAGAGCAGCAAACTATAGATACTTGGAAGTAGCCAAATGGCCTTCATGTTAACTAACATTTGAAGGCCAGCAGATTTAAGAAATGAAAAAAAAAAAGAATTAATACTAACTTTGGATAAAGGGCTTTGTTTTCTCTAGGAATCCAACAATTTTATCGAGGAAAATAGATATTTATAAAAATCCATTTGGGGTGCTGCTGTTGTGGGAGAGATCAGCTGTCTGGTAAGATGCTATGGGGCCGTTTGTTGTGCAAGTCTTCTGTCCCTACCTTAAAACTCACCCCTCTGTCATATATTAATTTTTTTCCCTGGGTGTTTTCACCTTGCTTCCTCCCCTAGCAGTATTGTAGGGTATTTTGCCAAAATACCATAATTTATTCACAGTTTTTTATCTGAGGATTGATAAAATGGAATTTTCTAAATTAAGGTTTCATTTTAATATTTCTACCAGCTCCATACCCCAGTCAGCTTAGCTCTTCATTTGGACTCTGCTGTGTTCGCATAACGATCAAAGGTTAGACATGTTACTGCTCCTCTTTACTTCCAAGATTGTTTTAGTGCTCATTAAAATGTCTTTGTACAACACATATAGAAAATGTTTAAGAGTTACAAATTTAACCATTATGTTTTTGTTGTAAATTAATCATATATCCTTGCAGTACTTTCAGCATATAATATCACAATATGAAATCATTTTTATATGTATCTTTCCTAGTAAACCATTTAAATATGTTCCGGTTAGAGACAATCTATTTAAAAAGAGAATTTTTTTTATTATCTTTGGGTTTTCCCTTTATTAACTGTTGGTGACATTTTCATGTTCTTTAGGCCAATTTTTCTCAGAATGATCTCTACATACATACCTCTTCTAACGTGTGACATGAGTTTAATATCTTTCTGTTACCTAATGTGAATGTTAGATTGTTTTCAAATTATCCATGAATTATTATAATCACCTCATATATTTTTTATGTCTTCTCTTTTATTCCATGATGGATTAAGACGATTTAACAAATTTAACAATATGGATTACATGAGAAGGCAAACTGTTAACTTCTCAGCTGTCAGAACTTGGGTGGAGGGGAATATTGGAAGGCTCTTATGTAATCTGCCTGACCTGTGTGGTACTGGGGCTGCTTCATCTTCAGCTATCGGGGCTGACCTGTGGAATGATTCTAGCACTGCTCTGCCACCTTGCCAGAAGTTGGTTTCCTGCTTTTTACATGTTTCCAGAATTTCTCTGCTAAAGTTGAATGTGTTTTTAAACTAATGTATTTTTACCTTAACAGATGTTGGTCAGTTGTTATCGAATGATTTTTTTTTTTAATTCTGTTTTGTTGAGGCCTCTCTGGATTTCAGGACTGAAGAGAAAACAGTGGAAGAAGGGATTCAGAATTTTGGTAGAGGTGAACTAACTGTTTAAGCAATTTAAAAATATACCTAAGTAATCTTTTTAAAGAGAAAAAAAACACGGTTTCAGAGTAATGCTTAGATTATTGGGAGTACCTTATATGAATCAGGTGCACTTGATTTTGCGTATAAATAAATGGTAATCCATTAGTATCTTGCATTTCAGTCAGACGAGTGTTAACTCTTCCTGTTGATGGAACAGAGTGCTCAAGTTCTAACAATGGACATTGAAGGTGCGTTCTGTGACACACAAGGGCGCTTGATGCTCAAATGAAGTTGGAAAGGTTAGCAATAACTGGGTATCACTTAGAATTTGAGAATTCTATATGTTTACATTTTTTAATGTGCATCTTTATCTGGTGGGCTTCCCGTGTGGAAACTTGCACTATAATGAACTAAGAAGAATATTGCCTTGTTATATCTCAGTTCAAGTGCTTGTACTGCGATGGCAATGGCCTCTTCTTGCAAAATACTAATTTGAGTGCCAGTTTGTTTGAAATTATCTGAAGGCAGTTCAGCTTAATCTCAGAATCCTCTTTCTTGGTATTTGAGATGGATTCTTAACATTTTGGGGAGTACCTTTCAAACGAGAGAATTGTCAAAATTAAGGAAAGATTTATTGACCCTCAGATTATATGGACAGTTAAGCTTAAAAGTAGACTATCTTGATTATTAAACACAAGATCTTTAATTGGAAGATAAAAAACTAATATATGAGAGCACAAATCAGGGGAAAAAGGGAAAAAGTGTTTTGAATTTGGAGTATTGCTAGATTCATTATCCATGCTGGGGGGCAATGAATAAAATTTCATTATATTCCTTAAATGCAAAAGTATTCATTGTGATTGTATGAGGTGAAGTACGCCCACTTACTGATGTCATTAAAATTATCTGAGAATTGAACTTCAGCATAGCATGCTTTCTGTGCCCTGTAGTAAGCTATTCTTCACTGAAGTGGTCTTTTATAATTCTGAACTTTTATAATCTTGAACTTGGCTCCTGCAGAGCCCTGGTTTTCTGAACAGTGGCCCAAAGGATTTTGTTGCTTATATCAGATAATGGCATATTCACAATGTAAAAATCAGTTAAGGCATAGAATTTTCTCAGTATTAATTTTTCTTTCAGGAAATTTTGTTACGCCTCTGACACTTGCTATAACTCTTCTAACTAGCATATCATGAGATATTATATGTTAAGCAGAAAATTATCATTATTTTAATTTTAATATAAAAGTACTTTTGTGATGTACCACCAAGAGCTTATCTGACCCTTCAATAAGTTTGAGAACAACTATTCTAAAGGGTTGATATGTATTTGGAAATGAAGTCTTTACAGTACATTTTCATCTAATATAGGCCAGTAATTGGGGGTGGGGGCTTTTTTTTTTTTTTTTTTTTTTCCTTGCGTTATGCGGGCCTCTCACTGTTGTGGCCTCTCCCATTTGCGGAGCACAGGCTCCGGACGCGCAGGCTCAGTGGCCATGGCTCACGGGCCCAGCCGCTCCGCGGCATGTGGGATCTTCCCGAAACGGGGCACGAACCCGCGTCTCCTGCATCGGCAGGCGGACTCTCAAGCACTGCGCCACCAGGGAAGCCCAAGGGTGGGGGCTTTTGAACAGTAAAATTTTAAGATGATTGAGGATTATATGTTTTCATCATTTAAAATTACTCCAAAGTCAATCATTTGTATACAACCAACTCGTTTGATATTAAGACACTGTTAAGGTATAAAAATCGCCACCATCCTTATTAGGTAGCAGTTAGTTTGGAGGGGAAATTTTTTTGTTTTGCTGTAAAAGCTCATTAATGAAGAATACTTCACGTAGGGTTAGTAACTGTGACTTAATCTGTTAATGAACTGTGTATATTTATGTGACCTGATAGCAGTAATCATAGTATAGAGACTGTTTACTTTTGGTACAAAAGAAAGGCTTGCTTTAAGCAAGCAAACCTGGCTCTGTGAGAGGTCTGCTGCTATTGTGTCTCTGTCAAGTCCTGTGCCTCGACTAGATTTCTTAAAAGTGTAGTTTTTGTTTTTTGTTTTTGCGGTACGCGGGCCTCTCACTGTTGTGGCCTCTCCCGTTGCGGAGCACAGGCTCAGCGGCCATGGCTCACGGGCCCAGCCGCTCCGCGGCATGTGGGATCCTCCCGGACCGGGGCACGAACCTGTGTCCCCTGCATCGGCAGGCAGACTCTCAACCACTGCGCCACCAGGGAAGCCCAAAAGTGTTGTTTTTAAAATTGCTTTATCTCTTGCAGGGGGAAGCTTGCCACTTCACTGATTTGCATGCCATAAAAGCAGCATGTTGGTTATTGCCATTACACATCTTACAAGATTCAGAAACAAAACTCTTGGCCTTTTCACGCCCCCCAAGTATGTCAAACTTTTAATAAGTGTAGTACTTCATTCTGAATAATGACATGAATAGTATGTCTGGAGTGTGGGTATGAGTATGTGATTATCAGATGGCTGACAAATGTTTGAGCATCAGTAAATGAGACTGTACACTAAGTGCAGACGTGAACTGAGTCTTGAAGAAGTTCATAATCAAGCATTGTTTAAAACATGTTCTCAGAATTCTTAAACTCAAGAAATTTAATTTTATTTGGTACCCCTTTCCTTATCCCAAACCTAAAATGAACCAAGGGAAATAACAGGTGATTTTACAAAGTACTAGTAGCATATGGTTGGTTTCTGACTTCTGGGATTGCATCATTTCACAATAGGCTCAAAATTTAGCTTTTGAAATTCTCAAACCTTTGAAGGACTTTGGACCCTAAAGCATAACATTTTACTGTTATAATTTTAAAAGATTTTTTTAATTGTGAACTATATACTCAGGATATTTGTTTGATTGGATTCTGCCTTTTGTTAAACTAAGCCTATACCTGAGCGGAGAGGGAGGCAGATTCTTTGGTTAATCTAGATGATTTAGAATGAAATTACTGACCTCACCCTTCTTCAGTCAAGGTAAACTTTACTGGTTTTTTGTTTTTGGTGTTTTTTTTTTCATAAGGCATTCTTAAACCATTCTTAAGTTATTGCTGAAAAAAATCATCATGACTTTACAGGTAGAATTATAAACTAAATGATATCTTGTACTCAGAAGTGGAATATAGCCCTAACAAAAACTAACTTTTAGATTTCCCATTACTTAGGGTTTGCCCAGTAGTTAACACCAAAGAGTTATACAATGTGCTTTGGCTTAACTGTCCATTCTTTTTTTAAAAGAAAGAAGTTTTTTTAATTATTAAAAAAAATTTTTAAGTCAAATATAAGGGCAGGGATATAGATATATATATAGATAGAGAGATCTCTATGTATATGTCTCTCTAAATATCAATGCCTAAATATGAATATTAAAAAAAATAAAGCAAAGAAAGTCTGATTAAACCTAACATTACATGAAATTAAGTATTTGGGCTTCGTTGAGGACATTTTATTATAAGAGTAAAGAGGATACTGAGATGCTTAAGCTGGACTAGCCTTATTTGCAAGTGAAGGATCTGGTGCTGCTTTCAGATGTTTTATCCTCTGTGTTTTAAAATTTTTTCTTAAGCTTTAATCTTCGTCATTGTCTTAAAGTCAGCTGGTGTTTCTTGTTCATGGACTTTGGTACGATGGTGCTTTGCAAGGATGTATTTATATTTTAATGACCAACATTTGGTCAGCCCTTGTCCACTATTCACTTCCCCCTTTTTGTAAAATAAGTGCTTTAATTTTAAACTGTATAAAAATACCTTGTATAAATCCCCTTTTTGATTATTACAATAAGTTGAGTTGTAACAAATGAAATGTTGATTTTTATAATAAAACAGTGGAAAATACAAGTGTCATTTCTTCAGCAAGAAATTAAAACAGTTCATTGTGCTTTGCTATGATATATGAATGTTGTGTTTCAGACACAACAAAACCCACCTTTATTGTTTGCATTTCAAATAAAATACAACTTTGGAAGAGAGGTTTGAGAACAGCTGTTGCTTAGTGCAGTGCTGACAATACCTGTGACTGGGAACAGAATAAGGAAAAGTTGGGTCTGCTTACCCACTGCACAGCAAAGCCAATCTACTGATACCGGGTTGTGGTGAAGGAAAGTACAGCATTTATTTGCAGGGTGCCAAGCCAGAAGAATGGGCAGTTTGTGCTCGAAAGACCCAAACTCCCTGATAGCTTCCTGGAAAGAGCTTTTTTAAAGGCGGCATTTGGGGTAAGAGCTGCAAGGTGCATGACTTCCTTCTGATTGGTTGGTGGTAAGGTAACAGAGTGGTGTTTCAGGAATCTTTATCATTAACCTTGTGGTTCTAGCCAGTCTGGGTTCTACATGCTTGTGGTTAGCATGCAGTCACCATTCTCTACTTGGGTTGGGGGGCTGGGAATCTTAGTTTCTACAGAACAGCTCAAAGATATGCATCAGGTTGTTAGGTATATCCCTTGAGAAGGAACTAGGATTCTGTTTTACCACTGAACTATTATCATTGCTTTTCTTGCTTAACTGCTTTTCCTTTGTTTCTGAATTCCCTCTCCCCTAATTAGTAGGAACTCTGGGAAGGCTTAGGAGACTAAAGCCTCTTTCTACAAACAAGAAACAGGAGACAGGAGGGCTTTTGTGCTCAGGAGGGCCCCACAGGGTCCTGCTCAGTTTCACAATTTGTGCTTCTGATTGCTCTTTTTTTGTTGTTGTTGTTTTTGCGGTACGCGGGCCTCTCACTGTTGTGGCCTTGCACGTTGTGGAGCACAGGCTCCGGACGCGCAGGCTCAGCGGCCATGGCTCACGGGCCCAGCCGCTCCGCGGCATGTGGGATCTTCCCGGACCGGGGCACGAACCCATGTCCCCTGCATCAGCAGGCGGACTCTCAACCACTGCGCCACCAGGGAAGCCCTGCTCTTGTTTTTATAAACTCCTGGAAGGAGTCCTGATGTGGCCTCTGAGCCACCCCCTTCTCCTCCACCAAATTATCTTTAAAAATGAACTTGCTTTTCCTGGTGCAGAGCCCAATATGATATGATGATATTGAAGGGTAGCAGAATATACCACTGCAAAATATGCCGCTTTGGCATCTTGATTATTTTGATCTGTAGGTACTTAAAAACCAGCATATGCAGAGAAAAGCTGTCTCTGAATTCCCCTTATCTGCCTAAAGACAGATCATCTGAAAGCAACACAATTGTCATGAATGATAAATCCCTTCCCCGAGAGTTTTATCAACCAGGTAAAATTGACGTCATGGGAGAGGAGACTAGAAGTGGACACGTTGGCCAGACAAACTTTGTCACAAACTATCATATCTCCTATGTATTTCTTAAAGGCCTATTCATCTTTCCTAATAATTCCTTAAGAGGCCTACATCCTCTCTCCCCTTTCCCTGTTAAAGTGGTATTTAAGCCTGAATTCTAAACCACCTTAAGGAGTTACTCATTTTTCTCTGGGTATCTCCTATGTATACCTAAGGTATACATGTTAATAAACTTCTGGTCTTTTTTTCCCCCCCCCTTATAAATCTGTCTTTTATTGTAAGAGTCTCATCTAAGAACTCAGAAGGGTGGATGGAAAAACCATTGAGAACTCAAAAACTACCAGATCCCTGCTTTAGTCTGAGTTTACTGTTTGATAGGAAGAGAGGAAGCTGCTTTTTTATTAGGCAGTAGTTGAGTTCAAACATCAGGTGGTTAGATAGAAACCAAGTGGGTTTTTTTTTTCCTTAATCAGTATATTTTAAAATTGAAGTATGGTTGATTTACAGTGTTGTGTTAATTTCTGCTGTACAGTAAAGTGATTATATTCTTTTTTTTTAGTATTCTTTTCCATTATGGTTTATCATAGGATATTGAATATAGTTCTATGTGCTATACAGTAGGACCTTGTTGTTTTTTCTGTTTGTTTTCATCTATTTTATTTATTTTTTATTTTTGGCTGTGTTGGGTCTTCGTTGCTGTGCACAGGCTTTCTTTAGTTTCGGCGAGCAGGGGCTACTCTTCATTGGCAGTGCGTGGGCTTCTCATTACGGTGGCTTCTCTTGCTGAGGAGCATGGGCTGTAGGCACGTGGACTTCAGTAGTTGTGGCTCACTGGCTATAGAGCGCAGGCTCAGTAGTTGTGGCTCACGGGCTCAGTAGTTGTGGCTCGCTGGCTCTAGAGTGCAGGCTCAGTAGTTGTGGCGCACGGGCTTAGTTGCTCCGCAGCACATGGGATCTTCCCAGACCAGGGATCAAACCCATGTCCTCTGCATTGGCAGGCAGATTCTTAACCACTGCGCCAGCAGGGAAGCCCAGGACCTTGTTGTTTATCCATTCTGTATATAAAAGCCTACATCTTCTCACCCCAACCTGCCACTCGATCCTTCCCCCAGCCCCCTCCCCCCGGCAACCACCAGTCTGTTCTCTATGTCCATGATTCTGTTTCTGTTTCATAGATAGGTTCATTTGCGTCATATTTTAGATTCCATATATAAGTGATATCATATGGCATTTGTCTTTCTCTCTGTGACTTACATTACTTAGTGTGATAATCTTCAGTTGCATCCATGTTGCTGCAAATGGCATTATTTTGTTCTTTTTTATTGCTGAGTAGTATTCCACTGTATATATGTACCACATCTTCTTTATCCATTCATCTGTCGATGGACATTTAGGTTGTTTCCATGTCTTGGCTATTGTGAATAGTGCCACTGTGAACATAGAGGTGCATGTATCTTTTTGAATTATAGTTTTGTCTGGATATATGCCCAGGAGTGGGATTGCTGGATCATATGGTAATTCTGCTTTTAGTGGAAACCTAGTTTTAATGTAAAAGACTTTCCTTACTAGATGCTTTTGAAAAAATGAGCTTACCTAGGCTTCTTTGCTGACCCCTGTCTTTCTCTGGAGGGGAAACAAAAATCATTTAAGTTGTGCTGTTGCCAGTTGAGTCAAAGAAGGGAAAGGCGGAACTATGGTTGGTTTGCCTGATTTTAAAGGTATGCTGTAGAATAAGGAAAACAGTGAAAAGACTAATTCAAAAAGACACATACAGCCCAGTGTTCATAGCAGCATTATTTACAGTAGCCAAGATATGGAAGCAGCATAAGTTTCCAGCAAGTGAATGGATAAAGAAGATGTAGTGTGTGTATACACACACACACAGACACACACAAGGGAATATTACTCAGCCATAAAAAAACAGTGAAATTTGCAACAATATGGATTGACCTGGAGGGAAGGTATTACGCTTAGTTAGTGACAAATAATATATGCTATAACTTATATGTGGGAATCTAAAATATGAAACAAATGAATATAACAAAAAAAAGAAACAGACTTAACAGATATAGAGAACAAACTAGCAGTTACCAGTAGGGAGAGGGAAAGGGGGAGGGGCAAGGTAGGGGGAGGGGATTAAGGGATACAAATCACTATGTATAAAATAAATAAGCTGCAAGGATATATTGTATAGCACAGGGAATATAGCCAATATTCTATAATAACTTTAAATGGGTTATAATTTTTAAAATATTTCATCACTATGTTGTACACCTGAAACGAATATAATATTATAAATCAACTATACTTCCATTAAAAAGTGAATAGGGAATACAGTGAGTTGTTTTGGGTTCTTCTTTCCCCAGATAGGTTTTCTTTTTTTTTGCAGTACGGGGGCCTCTCACTCTTATGGCCCCTCCTGCCACGGAGCACAGGCTCCAGACACTCCGGCCCAGCAGCCATGGCTCACGGGCCCAGCCGCTCCACAGCACGTGGGATCCTCCCAGACCGGGGCACAAACCCATGTCCCGTGCATTGGCAGGCGGACTCTCAACCACTGCACCACCAGGGAAGCCCAGAATCTTTTAAATTTTAATTCTTTGCCTTGTATGTGATAGCATTATTTCTGTAAATTTAAATCAAGGATGAATTAGTATTCACAGGGTTCAGGACACACTACCCCAAAATATGGCACCTTGGCATGTTGAATATTTTAAGCTGAAGGAATTTGAGAAATGGGATGTTCAGAAAAGACTCTCTGATCTTCCTGTGAAGCAGGTATAAACCATCATGTGAAAGGTGCCCTCCCTTTACCCGGAAGAAAGACACACTGAGGAATCTGAACAGGCGTTGCTGAGTTCTCCCAGTTTACTACTCTGCCCTATCATATACTCATATACTTAGCTCATACTCTGCCCTATCATATCTTTCCATGACTTTCCACTCTTCATCAAACCCAGTGAAAGAACAGGTGTAACCATCTTTTGGATCTTCATTTCCTTATGAGGGCTCCCATGTCACATAAAACAAACACATTTGTATGCTTTTCTATTCTTAATCTCTTTTGTTACAGCGGTCCCAGTAGAGAACTTAGAAGATATCTTTCCTCCCCTGTACTGGTTTCAGACCTCTGGATCTATTAATTTGTACCATCGTGCAGTCTGTACAGTCCATCGTCCACCCCAGAAAAATTTCTACCTGAGATTTGCATTTGTAAATTCAGATTTAATTACCATATAAAGCCAGTCTTCCCCAATAAAGAGGCTAAAAATAAAGGATAACATTTGTTAACATTTAACCGGCATTTACTGTGCACCAGGTGCTGTGGGAAGTATCCCATTTTTTTCCACAAAATAATCACTGTTTAATGACCAATCTTGACAGGAAGTGCCCAATTGGAGTATGAAAATTCTAGTGTAAAACTTTGATCAGAGACAGTTGGCAGTGGATGCAGGGATAAGGACACTGAGTTGAGATTTAGACTGTAATCTCTGTTCCATTTTAATTAATTGCCAAGACATGTCTGAAGTCATTTATTCTCTGTATTTGTTGGTATTCGTCTCTAGTAGTTTTCTGAACCTTGACTCTTCAATCAGCCAGTTCCACCACCTGTTCCAGAGAGCTACTTGTACATAAAGCATTCTAGGCAATGAATAGTAGTATAGGGAGGCCACACAGCTATGTAGCATCCTGTTCTGTGTAGATCCCTGTTTAATGCCTCCTTCCTCCTGGCCCCTTCTCTGGTCTTGCTCTGCATTCCAAAGGAATTTATAGCTCTCAGAAGAGACAACACAAGGCCTATCATACCGTAAAAGCTATATGGCAGACAAAAGTGATTATCTTTTGATAATCAAAGGGAGCTTTTTGACTTGATTATTCTACCAAAAGCTTCCGCTCTACAATTACCTAATTGTATGGTCCTCAAGATGCTTGCGTTTTGTCCAGTAATTATAAAACCAAGTTCCCATGCCGAGTTGGATTAACCTCTCTATCTAAAACGTTATTCCCTTTCTTGTCTTGCCCCTGTTCTCCTCAGGATTGAGAAGTGTCAAAGAAAAGGCAGGATTGAAACTGAGCAGAGCCCTGCGGGGCCTTCCCAGGTGCCAGAGCCCTCCGTGATCTCTGTTTCTTGTTTGTAGCAAAAGGCTTTAGGCTCCTAGGCCTTCCCTGAGTTCCAAAAAGTGGGCACAAGTAGTTAACTAGGGAAGTGAGGGCATACAGAAACAAAGGTAAAGCAAACAAGAAAAGTAATGATAGTTTAAACAGTAGTTCAGTGATAAAAGACAGTCCTAGTTCCTCCTCAAAGGATATACATAACAATCATACATATCTTTGAGTTGTTCAGCAAAACTAAGATACCCTTCCCTGCCTGGAGGATGGTGACAACATGCAGACCACAAGTATGTAGACCTCAGAAGATTGGAATCAGAAGGTTGATGATTAAGATTTCTGAAACACCACTCTTAGCTCACCATCAACTAATTAGAAGAAATCATGCACCTTGCATCTTTCATCCCAAATGTTGCCTTTAGTAACCCTTCCCTGAAAGCCATCAGGGAGTTTAGATCTTTTGAGCATGAACTGCCTGTTCTCCTTGCTCGATACCCTTCAAATAAATGCTGTACTTTCCTTCACCACAACCCCGTGTCAGTAGATTGGCTTTACCAGCAGATCCTAGTTGGATTTGGTGACCACAAAGGGACTCACCATCCCATGTGGGTGTCTCACCTGTGGCACATCAAACCCTGGCTTGTGGTCTCATTCTGTCCAGCAGCTGCCTTAGCACATTTGTCTCAAGGACAGCCCTGAGGCTTGCCACTGACTGAGTGTCATTGATGCACAGCACTTTTGATATTTGTGGTAAAGGAAACAAGGCATTTGAAGGTTGAGGTACCTGGTAAGTAGAGGAGTCTTGTGTGTGATGATACCAGGGTATTCTTCCCTATTGTGTTACCTTGACTGGAAGTTTCCCTTTGGGTTTGGGACTTGGTCATTTGACTCCAGTGTCTGAGCAGAGCACTGCTTTAATTGAATTTTCCCTTTTGGACTGAGGAGTGTCTCTGGCCATTTAGCACCACCTGGGGCTGTACCTGGGAATCTCCCGTTTGGACCAGGAGTCATACACCACAATCTGGGACAGTAAGAGGAGGCTTCTCACTCTCAAGTTAGGGAAGTGTGACCTTAAGGGACCCCATTGCATTGGTTTGTTTCTTTTGGCACACAGCCTGGGAATGTCTGACAGTACCAGCCATGGATAGTTTATGATGGGTAACCAGAATTCTGTTATATCTTGTAGATCCTTAGGGTCTGTTTTGCAAAGCTGGGAGATCTTCAGTTATGCATCCATGAAAGAAAAAAGTGTTTTCATTTTAATACTCCTTGGCCTCATTGCTCCTTAGGATCTGGAGAACAGTGGGCCCTAATGGCTCTCTAATTTATAACATTATCTTTCAAGTAGAACTTTTGTAAAAGGAAAGGAAAATGGTATGAAATTCCTTATGCAAAGCCTTTTTATACTGTTGTATCAAAGTAAGCCTTTTGGAATTGGTTTGGCTTTGAGCCTTTTGGAACTCGTTTGGCTTATATTTTGAGGGGGTGTGTGTGAGTGTATATTTGTGTTAAAGAAGGTGCAGTGTTTCCACTGGTGGACATGAGAAACAAAAGTTCATTTCCTAAAAATAGCCCTTTAGGATGCATCCTACAAAATTAGACCACCCTCAGTTCGGGTGGCCATGGTGTTCTTTAGACTCCAGAGAAAAATGATGAGGATGGAGCTCTTTTGACATTCTAAAATTTTTTTTTTTCATATCCTGTGAGAGGAAGCAGTCTTTCTAGGAGGAACTTGCATTTCTCCCCCTGTGCCTTTGAGATATAAATGTTCTAATTGGGCTCTCAAATTTTATCTGACCATCTCCAATTCCTGTGACTAAAGAAAAAAAAAAAAAGGAAAAAGAGGGATTTTTAACTCAAGTAGGAAACAATGAGATCTGTGTTTATATGGATGTATGTATGTGTGTGTACATTATAGAGATGATATGTTTTTACCTCTGGATGATATTACCAAAATTAATTTGTAAATGATCTCTATTTAATTGGCTTAAAGGAAAGTAAGCACTTACATAAATTTTCAGACTTAGAAACTAACCTGATGAATTTTAGGTTCACGTGATCTGGGAAATATTTAGTATTAAATTAATTTTTGGTATTAAAAAAGTTTATTGGTTTAATATAGGCATGTCTTTTGAGTCATTAAGTAGAATACTTTTATTATACCTAGGTTTACTGAGAGTCTATAAGATTTTGTTATTCCTGTTACAAAATTTGTCAGGAAAGAAAATAACTTGATATGATGGAACTTTGAAGTAAATGTAAACGAGGTAGTAGTTTTTTTGGATCAACTCTTCGGGAATAATTATGTTTTGCGAATGTCTACTTAGAAATCATCTCTCCAGGTGTTGGTAACTTAAAACTCTTTACAGAGTTTTGCTAAATTAAGTTAAATGATGGAAATTTATGGAATATCTAAGTCATTTCAAATAAGATAAAATACTGGAACGTTAATTGTTAAACAAGTCTAAGTTTACCTACTTTTGTCTTCTTGTGAGAGAAAAACTAAAGATGTTTGGGTTTATTAGACACGTCTTGTACCACAATGAGGAAAGAAATTATGAGGAGATGTATATTTCTAGAGGTTATAGAATATATTCATAAGTTGGCCAGTCAGGAAATTCTGGTATGTTCACAATTGTTTACTTCTTGGTTTTCACTAGAGATTGTTTTTGGTGGTTAAAATTTGTAATATATATGTATATAAAGGTACTAAAATAGTAAGGGAAACATTTCAGTATGCAAGGAAAGTAGGTGTGTTTTCAGTAAAAGAATGTATGAGAAATTGAAATGCATTTTTTTAAGGGAAAAAAAAGTAATTTTGTCCTAGAGCTGATTATTTCCCAATGGGAAAGAAAATAAGGGATAAACTAATATTGATATAGAAAGTTATAGATTTATGAAAACAAAAAAGAATCTTTAAAAGGAATTCTATGTGTGGTCAGGACTAAGATTAGAATGAATTTAACTGAGTAAAGTTTAAGATTGAAGGTAAAGCGGTGTAAAACTTGAATTGGGTTTTCTCTTTGTGTTAAGAGAAAAAAGTTTTATTGGAATATTGATCAGCTTTTGATAATAGATTGTAAAGTTTCTTAACTTTTTAAGTAATTTATACTTTCTGTATTTGCTCTTAAAATCTCTTATTGTCACTTTGGTTAAGTAAATAAGTATTGTTTCACAGTGACCTATGATCCTATTTGACCAGGTGTTTTGAAACTTTTTTATATTTTTGACAAACTTTTCTAATATCAAATTCTAATTAAAGTACTTTTGATCTCCAGCTAATTTTGGACTGCTTCAGAGAAACCCTAAGGCATCTCAGAGAGCAATATTAAAATAATTAGGATTATTTGGTATGTTAAATTACTTGGGAAACATTGTCAAGTGATTGGTAATAAATTTTCTTAGTTTATAGTGTATGGGTAAATGCCCTTAATATAAAGGTTTTAGAAGTTATACGA
This sequence comes from Lipotes vexillifer, assembly GCF_000442215.2. Lineage (NCBI taxonomy): Eukaryota > Metazoa > Chordata > Mammalia > Artiodactyla > Lipotidae > Lipotes > Lipotes vexillifer. The sequence continues at coordinate 680,530 of NW_006797390.1, forward strand.
AATTTTTAAAAATCTGGTATGCTCTGATATAATGTTATCAGTCATAATTCTAGTTGTTATCTTAAAATGTTGTCTGTCACAGCAGTAACCGAATTTCTTTGTCCATTGCAATGTAATCATGTGTTTAACTGTGCCTTTTCAAGTCTTTTGTCATTTATAGACAATTATCGTTGTACTCTGATGCTTTTACCAAAAAAAAAAAAATGCTTCATCTTCAAGAAGATTCATAGAGAGGACTTTTTGACAAGTACAGGTTTTTGATAATGTTCAGGTCATACTGCTGAACTGGGTAAGAAATTAAAGAATTCTAATGGAAAATATGATGGCTTCATAAAACTGTTAACACAAGGATTAGTTACATAGGACTGAATGATCTGGTGAACGTGGTTATAATTTTTATGGGTTTTGTCTGAAATATTACTGGCTTTTAATCTGTGTTTTCCATATATAAGGAAACCTTTCCCCTCAAACTAATTATGGCTTTTAATAACTTGGTAAATTATACCTTTGTAAGTAGGATTGAAACATTTATCATTTTTCTTTTCTTTTCTACCTGATTTTATCTTTTCTCTCTACCTGAATCCTTCAGAAATTGGAAACTTGTAGTTACCAAGCAGCCTTATCAGATGAATAAGGAAGGCCACCTCCTGACTGATGCAGGAATCTCAAGATATTTTGGGAACTTGAAGAAGAGAGGGATTCACCCAAATCTATAGATACCGTAAGTGGAATCTGACAAGCCCTTGGCACAGGTTTTCTGGCCTTGAGAGACCTTTTAAAGTTCCAGCACAGCCAATTAAAAAAAATCAGTGTGATCAATTATAGCTATGTAAATAATCAGACCAAGTTTATAGAAACCAGACTTATTTTGCAGACACATTTTTTTTTAGTGAGAAAAAGATTATGTTTCTGTAGATATTAAATTCTGGTTTTGTTCATTGAGGTCTGTATTCACTGTCTAAGACTCACCTCCCAGATAGTTTCTTGTTCTGTTACATAATTGTAAAGTTTAACTGAATTATTTAAAGGACACTTTGTTTCTGAAGCTTATCACAACATTCTATCTTTGGATGAAGATCAGATGCCCCATGACCTGCACCAAGGAGATTATAAATACTGAAAAAGGCATCATTTAAAGGACTGTCTCCTAGATAAAAGTACCTGGTACCATTCATTACCAGGTACTCTTAACTAGCTTGTGCACAGCAAAACTAAAGAGAATGTCTCTTGAATTCATGTTTTTCCCATTTAAGAAGGGCCTCTGCATTGGACTCGTCTATAGAAAGGACTGCTGACCCCAAAACCCAGACCCACACCAGGATGAGAAGACGACAATGGCAATGGTAGGCAGCTGACCCAACAATCTGGACCAGGCCTGTGAGACCAATTCCACTAATTTAATTGAACTGTTTACCAGGTGTGTGTCTCTCTATCAACATTGAAAGTTATTGTTTTACTTCTAACCATACTGTTGCCCTCAATGTTTAGAATGGTAAGAAAATTATCTAGTGAAGTTGTCACAGAGTATAACTACTCAAGACTTGTTTCACTGCAAGTCTGCTAAAAGTGCATGTACAATGTTTGTGTTATAATTCATTATAATTGAAAAAAAGTATAGCCTATAGAATGTTTTTCCATGTTTTGCTGTTACACTATGTGTGATTAATTTTCCCCCAACATGGATAACTAGGCGTGTGTGTGTGTGTGTGTGTGTGTGTGTGTGTGTGTGTGTATGTATATATATTTATAGAGGAGGCCTAGCCTTGAGGGACATTATGAACCCAGGGCAGGCAGCAACCACCCTGGCACTGAGGGACAAATATTTTGATCTATCAAGAGACTTGCAAACAAAAGGGGAAATGATGGAAGAAATCTTCACATGTTGAGGTATGGGAAAGTCATTCTGGCATGATTCAACTTGAACTTTATGCTGACCAGAGTGGCCTGTTTTATGGCCGGTCAAGCATGCATTGTACATCTGCTTTGGCCATTGGGAAGGGGAATTCATTTGAAAGTCAGAATGGTGTGGTTGTGGTTCAGGCATCCAAGGTAGAGCTGGGTGGCCCTTTTGGTTGTGGTTGCAGACAGGTTCCTGTATTGATGAGAACTTGAATTTTCTGAACTCTGTCAGACTTGGGGATGCCACTAACCATTCTCAAAACAGTGTCTGCTGGAAGCTTCCACTTGCAACCTTATGGTCTCAAAAATTCTCCTCTTATAATAAAATTTTTCTTACTTTGGGAATAGTAACAAATGAGACAGCTCAAGCTGTAGCCTCCCAGCAGAAAGCACTAGATTCTTTAGCCAGAATAGTACTGGACAATAAAATTGCTTTAGATTGGATTTTAGCAGAAAAAGGAGATGTATAAATGCCAATCAGAAGTTAAAACTTATTTAGATAAAACTAGGCAACTGGCTACCTGGCTGTAAGTCTCCCCAGAAGTGCCAGGTCCAGACTGGTTTTTGGAGTTATTCTGAATTCTTCAGGGAATGCAATCTATTTTCCAAGGTTTATTAAAATTTGAATTGTTACTCCTCCTCCTACTTCTAATTGTGTCTGTTGCACCAAAATGGTGGACCAAGGGACTAAGACGTTAATCATGCAAGATTTAAATCCAGAACCTGGGACTTGGGAATATTTCCAATTTGCTGTCCATTCCCCACATTGAGGCAGGACCAAACCCTGTTTCATCAGGAAGTAGCCAGAGGAGTCGTCACACCATTGCCTCAAAGCTTTGGGGAAAGTTAGAACAAGAGTGGGGATTAAAACCAAGTTCCCCTAAAACCGAGTTCCCCTGCTGAGTTTATGATTAACCTCTCTATCCAAAACTTTATCCCCGTTCTTGTCCTGCCCTGTTCTCCTCAGAATTAAGAAGTATCAAAGAAAAGGCAGGGTTGAAACCAAGCAGGACCCTGCGGGGCCTTCCCAGGTATTTACAAAAACCCCTCTGTGTCCCCTGTTTCTTGTTTGTAGAAAAAGGCTGTGGTCACCAAGGGCTTCCCTAAGTTCCAAAGAGCAGACTCAACTAGTTAACTAATTAAGGAAGTGAAGGAAACTTCCTTAGGAAGTTTTCCTTCCTTAGGAAGGGAACAAAGGAAAAGCAGTCAAACAGGAAAGTAATGATAGCATAAACAATAGTTCAGTGATAAAACTATGTCTTTCAAAGGAATTTGTCTTTTTTAATTGTTTTCAATTTATCGGCATAAAGTGCATCCCTTATCCTTTTAATGTCTGTTTTCACTTCTGACATTAATATTTTTATTCTATCTTGGTCAAAGTGAAGATTTCAAAAAATCAGCTCTTGTTCTAATTTATTTTTCTCTAGTGTATGTCCATTTTCTATTTTACTGTTTTTTACTCATTATTTCCTTCCTTTTACTTACTTGGGTGAAGCTTGCTAGCTGCTTAAGATGGAAACCTAAATCACTGATTTTAGACCTTTCTTTTCTGATACAAGTATTTAAAGCTATATATTTCCTTCTAAGCATGCATTAACTGCACCCCACAAATTTTGATACATTCATTAACTTTCACTTCAAAACATTTTCCAGTTTTGCTTGTGATTTCTTCTTTGAACCACGGATTACATAAAGGTGTGTTTAATTTATAAATATTTGGGGATTTTCCAGATTTTTTTTTTTAGATTTAATTCCATAGTGGTCATAGATACTCTGTGTGATTTTAATCCTTCTAAATTTATTGAGACATAGTCAGTAGGCCAGATTATCTATAATACTGGATGTTTTATGGATGCTTAAGTAGTAGTCTTCAGTTGTTGGATGCAGTTTTCTATAAAGGTCAATTAGGTCAGTTTGGTTTATATTGTTATTCAAGTCTTTTATGTCTTTACTGATTTTCTATCTATTTCAGTTAGCAAGAGAAGCGTGTTGAAATCTACAACTATAATTGTTTTGTCAGTTTTTACTTTATTATGAGTTCTGTATAATTTAGGATTATTATATCTTCTTAATCTTAATTAAAAAATTAAAAATAATTTTATTATTACATAATGTCCCTCTTTGTCCTTATATTCCTTGATCTGAAGTCTACATTGACTGATATTAATATACCCATTCCAGCTTTCGTATTAGTTTTGCATATATTTTTCCATTCTTTTACTTTTAACTTCTCTTTCATGTTTAGACATAAAACAGTACAGTTGCGTCTTCATTTTTATTGATTCTATTTTTGCCTTTGATTTGGAGTGTTTAGCTATTTCCATAAATGTAATCATTGCTGTGATTCAGTTCATCTACTGTCTTACTATTTTCTTTTTGTTGCAACTGTTCTTTATTCTCTTCTCTTGAGTATCTTTTAGTATTCCATTTTATTTCCACTATTGACTTGTTAGCTTTGCTCATATATGGTCATTGCTGTATGATTTACAGTATGCCTCTTTACCTTAAGTCTAGCTTGAAATTATACACCACTTTGCATATAAGAACCTTACAACAGTCCGTTTCCTTCTCCCCTTCCAGTCCTTTGTGTTTTTATTATCACGTATTTTGCTTCTGAATGTTATGTCATGATACATCGAGGTTTTTTTGTCTTGTTTCTTTGTTTGTTTGCTTTAAACAGTTACCTTTTTTAAAAATTTAAAGATGAGAAAAAATATTTTAACTTACCCACATACTTATTGTTTTTTGGTGCTCTTTATTCCTTTGTATATGTCTGAGTTTCTGGTATAATTTTCCTGCAAGCTGAAGAGTTTCCTTTGGTATATCTTATACTGTTTGTCTGCTCATAACAAATCCTACTTTTGATTGAAAAGGTTTTCATTTTGCCTTCATTTAAAAAAATTATAACAGCTTTATTGAGGTATAATTGGCATACAATAAACTGCATGTATTTAAAGTATACAGTGACAAGGTAATGAATAGTTCCATCACCCCCAAACACTCACGTCTCTTTGTAATTCCTTTTTCCATCCCTCCCTGTTTCCAAGCAACCAGTGATCTGCTTTCTGTCACAATAGATTAGTTTGCATTTTGTAGAATTTTTTATGAATAAGCCTATACACTATGTGGTGGGCTCCCCACCCCACGGCTTTGGTCTGAAGTCTTTCACTTAGAGATTCATCCATGTTACAGGATATACCAATAGTTCATTATGTTTTTAATTGAATAGTATTCCATTGTATGGATACACCACAATTTGTATATCCATTCATCTGTTGATGAACATTTGGGTTGTTTTCTCTTTAGAGCTTTCACAAATAGTTACTTCATTTGGTACAAGTTTTGGACCAAATTCATTTGCTTTGAGTAAATTCCTAAGACTGAAATGGTTGGGTCATCTCATAGATGTTTGTTTAGCTTTTTAAGAAACTGCCAAAATGTTTAACATTTTGGCAATGTAAAATTTTACATTGTTTTTCTTGAGTGAACTTTGGTAGTTTCTGTCTTTCAAGAAAGTTGTCCATTTCATGTAAGTTGTCAGATTCTTGGCATAAAGTTTTGTATCATATTCTTATTTTCCTTTTAATATTTGTAGAACCTATAATGATGTCACCTCTCTTGTTCCTCATATTGGTAATTTGTGCCTCTTCTCCTGATCAGTCAGATTAGAGATTTTATTGTACTGCTCAACAAACCACTTTTTGGTTTCATAGATTTTCCACTATTTTTCTGTTTTCTATTTGATTCCCCTCCCCACTTATGCCTACTCTGCATTTGCTTTTTGTAATTTAAGGTACAGGCTGAAGTCATCAGTTAATGACCATTCCTCTGAATATAGGTGTTTAGTGCTATAAATTTCCCCCTAAGTAGTACATTAGTGGCTCTTATAAATTCTGGTATGTTGTGCTTTTATTTTCTTAAGTTTAGATTTCTTCTTTGACCCATGGGTGATTTAGACATCGCTTATTTAGTTTCCAAACATCTGAGGGGTTTTCTAGATATCTTTCTGTTACTGATTTATAATTTAATTTCATTGTGATCAGCAAACATATTTTGTATGATCTGAATCCTTTTAAATGTATTAAGATTTGTTTTATGACCCAGAATATAGTTTTACTTTGTAAATGTTCCATGTGCAGCTGAAAAGAATGTGCTTTCTACTATTGCTGGGTGTGATGTCAGTTAAATTTTATTTATTTATCTATTTATCTATCTATCTATTTATTTATTTATGGCTGTGTTGGGTCTTCGTTGCTGCGCTCAGGCTTTCTCTAGTTGCAGCTATCAGGGGCTACTCTTAGTTGTGGTGTGAGGGCTTCTCGTTGCAGTGGCTTCTTTTGTTGAGGAGCACGGGCTCTAGGCTCATGGGCTTCAGTAGTTGTGGCTCACAGGCTATAGAGCTCAGGCTCAGTAGTTGTGGCGCATGGGCTTAGTTGCTCCATGGTATGTGGCATCTTCCCGGACCAGGGCTCAAACCTGTGTCCCTTTCATTGGCAGGCGGATTCTTAACCACTGTGCCACCAGGGAAGCCCTGTGATGTCAATTAGATCAAGTGGGTTGGTAGTGTTGAAGTCTACCATATCCTTACTTATTGTCTGTTTACTTGTTCTATTAACTATTGAGAGAGATTGAAATCCCCAACTATAATTGTGAATTTGTCTGTAGTTCCTTGGAATTCTATCAGTTTTTGCTTTGTGTATTTTGAAGTTAATACTGTGATTTGCTTTGTGTATTTGAAGCTGTGATATTGTGATTTATAATAATAAATATATATTTGATCTTTGTCCCTGTTGCTGGTACAGAGCTGCTAAAATCTTTGGAATTTTCTTAGTGGTGAGAGCTATAAAGTTATCTTTTTGTTAATAATATGGTTAACTTTGGAAAGCCCGTAGGTAACCTTGGATGGGGGCTGGTTTTCAGGGGAACCATCTATCTGCTTAGAGGGGTGGGACTGAAAGTTCCAACCCTTGACCTCCAGGAAGAGGAGGGGGGCTGGAGGTTGAATCAGTTGCTAATGACCAGTGATTCAATCGATCGTGACTCTGTAATGAAGCCTCCATAAAAACCCAAAAGGACAGGGTTGAGAGAGCTTCTGGTTGATGAACCTATAAAAGTGCTGGGAGAGTGGTGCTCCTGGAGAGGGCATGGAAGCTCTGCAGCCGTACCTAGCCCTGTGCATCTTTTCATCTGGCTTATATCCTGAGTTATATCCTTTTATAATAAACTAGTAATCTAGTAAGTAGAATGTTTCTCAGAGCTCTGTGAGCTGTTCTAGCAAATTAATTGAACCCAAGGAGGGGGTCATAGAAACTTCTGATTATAGCCTGTTGGTCAGAAGCCCAGGTGACAGTCTGGACTTTCGATTGGCATCTGAAGTGTGTGTTGTTGGGGAGCCAGTCTCCTGGAGCTGAGCCCTTAACCTGTGGGATCTGACGTGGGTAGATAGTGTCAGAATTGAGTCGAATTGTAGGATACCCAGGTGGTGTTGGAGAATTCTTGGTGGTGTGGGGAAAAAACACACACACTAGAAGATATATAAACATTACAATTGTTAGGTCCTCTTGATGAATTGACCCCTTTATTATTATTAAATTGCATTAATACTAATTAACACTAATATTAACATTCTTTGCTCTGAAATCTACTTTGACTGATATTAATATAGTCATTCCATCTTTCTTTTGATTAGGGTTATCACAGTATTTCTTTTTACCTTCTATTATTTTTAACATAATCATGTCTTTGTATTTAAAGCTGTTTTATGTAGGCTGCATATAGCTAGGTCTGGATATTTTATCTAATCTAGTGATCTCTGCCTTTTAATTGGAATGTTTAGACCATTTTCATTTATTGTGATTATTGATATGGTTTGGTTTAATATTCCAACACCTGCTATTTGTTTTCTTTTTGTCTTATTTGTCCTTTGTTCCCTTTTTCCTCCTTTCCTGCTTTATTTTTGGATTATTTTTTATGATTACATATTATCACCTTTGTCAACTTATTAGCTGTGAGTCTTGTGTAAGTGTATATGTGTGTATATGTTTTATTGATTTTTTTTTTAGTTGTATAGTATGTATTTTAAAATTACCACAGTCTACTTTCAAGTGAAATTATACACTTCACGTATAGTATGGAATCTTACAATTATACTTGCATCTCTCTCTTCCCAGCCCTGCACTTATTGTCACACATTTTATTCTACATATTATAAATCCTACAATTATTTTTCCTTTGAATGGTCCATTATCTTTTAAAGAGATTCAAATAAGAATAAGAGTATTTTATTGTATTTATCATTTCCAGTGCTCACTCTTTTCTGTAGATATAAATGTCTATTTGATATAATTTTCCTTCTGCCTAAAGGACTTCCTTTAACATTTTTTATAGTTCAGTTCTGCTAGTGAGGAATTCTTTTTTTTTGTACTTCTCAAAAAGATCTTTATTTCACCTTCCTTTTTAAAATCATCTTTTTGTTGAGTACAGAATTCTGTGCTGACAGGTTTTGTTTTCTTTTCATACTTTAAAGTTAATACTCTTCTTCTATCTTGTATTGTTTCCCAAGAAAAGTTTGCTGTCATTTTTATTTTTGTTTCTCTGTATGTAATGTGCCTTTTTCTCTGGCTGCTTTTAAGATTTTTTTTCATCATCACTGCTTTTGAGCAATTTATGATATGCCTTAGTTTTTCTGCCTGTTTTTGTGTTTGGCATTCATTGAGTTTCTTGGTTCTGTAGATTTATAGTTTTCATCAAATTTGGAAAATTTTCACTCCAATTACACATATATTAGGCTGGTAGAAGTCATTTCCCAAGTCACTGTTGCTCTGTTGTTTTTTCCCCCAGTCTTATTTCTCTGTGTTTTATTTTGAATCTATTGGTATGTCTTTAGGTTTACTTATCTATTCTTCTAGAATGTCTAGTCTGCTGTTGATCCGATCCAGTATATTTTTCATCTCAGAGTTATAGATTTCTTCTCTAGGAGTTTGATTTGAGTCATATTTATAATTTCTATGTGAGGTTCTGTGTACTTCACACGTTCAGTCTTTCCTCTGGCTCACTGAGCATATAGAATACAATAAAGATGGTTTGTGTCCTTGTAGAATATCAGCTATATCGTCTCTCTTTTTTTTTTTTTAATTTTCTCATTATGGGTCTAATTTTCCTGCTTCTTTACACGCCTTGTAATTTTTTTTATTGGATGCTGACTGTGAATGTTACCTGTTGGGTGTTGGATAGTCTTGTGATCCTTTAAAGATTCTTGAGCTTTGTTCTGGAACACAGCTAAATTACTTGATAACAGCTTAGTCCTTTTGGTACTTGCTTTTTGCTTTTGTTGGAGAGAACCAGAAGTATGTTTAGTCTAGGGCTAATTTTTTCCCGCTACTGAGGCAAAATTCTTCTGTGTATTCTGCCTATTGCCATGTGGATTTTGAGGGTTTTCCATTCTGGTTAGTGGAAATAGGCACTGCTCCCAGCCCTGTGTGCGCCTGGAAGAGTATGCCACTTAATATTTTCAGGCGTTTCTTTCCCAAGCCTTGGGTAACTTCTTGATATGCACACGTTGATGAGTATTCATCTGAAAACTTGAGGGGAACTGTCTGCAGATCTCTGGAGCTTGATGTGCCATCTTCTCTCCATTTGCCCTACAAACTTTAGCTGCCTTAGCCTTCCTGGACTCCCAGGCTGTATCTCCTCTCTTCAGGGAGAGTGCTGAGCCCTGTGTGGACTCCCTTCCTTGCAGCGTGACCTGGGAACTCTACCTGCAGTAATCTACGGCAGTCATTGGGCTCACTTTTTTTCTCATCTCTCAGGGACCAGTCCTTCATTACTTGATGTGCAATGTGTTGATAATGTGTGTTTATATATATATATATATTTCATCTGTTTTTCAGTTGTTTTTAGCAGGAGATTAAATTCAGTTACGAGTACTTCATCTTGGCCAGAAGCTGCAGATGATACTGGAACACTTGGAGAGCTTGTTAAAACTACACATACCTTGGGCCATGCTCCAACCTTACTGATTTACAGGTTATAGCGGTGAGGCTAGGGTGTGATTCTGCAAATGTGCACTAAAAATATGCCAGGCATTAGGTATACAAAGTTAAATTAGACATAATAGTTGTTTATAAAATAATTTATAATCCAGTGCAAAAGACTCATTTTTATGATACAATGTATTAGGTATAATGTCTCTATACAGGGTGATATGGAACATCCTTATGAGGAAAGGCATCCAAATATAGTCTCCTCTTGGTGGCCCAGGGAGGGTTGGCAAATGCTTCCTGGAGAAAATGAAGGAATGGATTTGCAAAAAAGGGCTAGAATTAGTTGGATCAGGGAAAACGGGGGAAAGAGGACCGACAGATGAGAACAGTCCAAGTGGGGAAAATGTTATGAGGCTCAGAGGTACAAGGTTACATAATACATTTGGGGAACTGCAAACAGTTTGGAATGGAGAGGAGGTGGTCTCTAGTGTCTCCATCTGTAAAAGGAAACTCCTTTAGCCCTAAAATTTGTGAGTTTCAATGTAGGGGGAAGAAGGTAAAAGAGAATAACTCATTTTAATCCACAGTAGAGTAGTGAAGCATGTGATAATAGATAGCTCCAATTTTCCCTTGAAGCTGAAAATATGTCTGATAAACTCATTCATTTATTTGTTCATCAAAGGTCTGTTAAACTCCTACTTTATATCAGGCTACGTGCTGGGTGCTACGGAGCCAGAAATTTGTAAGACTCTAATTTGATAGTATTTTTAAAAATTATTTTGTGTCTTAAACACCTACTATGGAACATACTTCACTTACTAAAAAGCCTCATTCTGAACAGTATCAATTTCAGAAAAACTATCAGTGACTGCTTTGAAAGCAGAGAAAGTTTTCAGCTTAGCTGAGGGCAGCACATAATAGTGGACATAAGTGAATACAGCACTAAATACCAAGCACTGTTCTAAGCGCTTGATATAAATTAACTTATATGATCCTCACAGAAATCGTATACTCTTACTTACTGGTTATTTTAACCATAAACATACTCTTTTGACAGTTATCTTTCTGCATATTTATTTTACCAACCACTAATCATTACCGTAAAAAATAACAAAGGCCTAGAAACCTCGAGTAGAGGTGGGGTCACTGAGATAGTTGAGGGTGACAGGAATAGTCGTTTTCTGCCAAATGGAAGTTTTTCAAACTGCCAAAGAATTCTCCAAGAGAAGTGAGTCAAAAAAGCAGATACGGGGCTTCCCTGGTGGCACAGTGGTTGAGAGCCTGCCTGCCGATGCAGGGGACACGGGTTCGTGCCCCGGTCCGGGAAGATCCCACATGCCGCAGAGCGGTTGGGCTTGTGAGCCATGGCCGCTGAGCCTGTGCGTCTGGAGCCTGTGTTCCGCAACGGGAGAGGCCACAACAGTGAGAGGCCCGTGTACCGCAAAAAAAAAAAGCAGATACGGCAGTCTCTCCCCAGGCTAGTGGATACAACAGTAAACTCAGGAGTCTCTGAGCTCTGTCTACCAACACAAACAGCCACATGGGTCTAAAGGTAGGCTTGAAACAATGTCATTATCAGGCCATCTCAAGTAAAGTTTGGAAAATAAATAGTACTGGAAACCAAAGAGTAAGCAAATGCACCGTTTATCATTTCACCCTCATGAGGTCAACAAACATCTGTCCCGCACTTTCACTAAAGTGGCCGGCAGAGGCAGGGTGATGGCTTCTGTTCTAAGCATTTGAATGGAAAATTACCACTTGTCTAGACTTCCTTACACACTCAATGGAGACCTGAAAACATGGATGCCGAGGGCCATGCTACTAGATTCTATGAGCCAGAGATTTCAAGGCCTCTCCTGATGCCTCTTGATGTGCAGGAATAATGGTTTTGCAGATTTTGATGGTCCATCTGCCTTGTCCATTTTTGTTTTCTCCCATAGTCTGTGCTAAGACTGATGTACACAAGACCAGAGTTGGACCGTGAGTATTCCAGATTACAAATCCTCTGATGTTTCAGTCTACTTCTTCATGTGATGTCCCAAGTACTTTTTCCTAGAGGGGGGGAAAAAGAGAAATAGATTCTTAAAATTCCAAGTTTGATTCACTGTTGAAGTGAAAACATATGCCTGTTAACTCTGCTTTCTTATCCCAGGCATGACCCAAGGCTTGGAGACCATGTTAAGGTTGGGGGAGGGTTTGGAAAGGTGACTGGCATCCCTGGTATGCCTGAAAGGAAAACTTTATCAGCTAAGGACTTATGTTACACACCCAGGGCTAACCGGCTAGATGGGAAAAGTCTTTGATTCTATGGTTAAATTCGAAAGAGTAGATACTGAAAGGTTGATGACTATGGAGGTTGCAAACCTCTTCTTTCAAAGTGCTGTAGAAGGGGTGAGGTTGCCAGGACCACGGGGTAACAACGTGAATGGTGCTTCAAGTGAAGCAAAAAGGCCAAGGAATAAATTAAAATCAAATGGTGGCTTGTTTGGCATGCTTTGTGGATAGAGTCGCTATTCATTCATTTGATCGACTCATTATTCTACAAGTATTGGCTGAACATCTATGACTTATGTAAAAGTAATGGAAACTATGAGAGAGTAAAAGGGGCATGAAATACATAATTCTGCCCTCACAGATTTGCAGTTCCGTTGGGAAGATAAGATGCACTCCTATGAAATGTGGACTACTAAGATAATTAGGAACCCTGAGCTCCTGGAAAACGTGTGCCTAGGAATAGGTTTTCTCCTTCCGCACCACACTACAAGGACACTCCAGAGAGCCACTAACATCCCTGGGGCAATGGAAGGCTTGCCACCCAGATTCATCTCTTTCCTGTTCAGGGAGACTGAGCCACCCGCCTCCACACTTTCATAGTTCGTATCAACTCATAAATATTCTTTCAGCAGCATCCTTTATTTTTTGCAACTCTGTCTCTGCAACTTTGGAAAAAAATTAGTCCTTTCCCTCTTATTCTTTTTCTTCCCTCTCCTAATTTCTAGCTACGTGCTCCAAATTAAACCTAACTGTGGCCAAGACTTAAGATTAAGATTTATGATGACCTGGAAAAGTAAACTAATACATTTTGAATTGAAAATACAAGTGCTAAAGAACTAGTGCCACAAAATTCTAAAGCCCTTGAAAATTCCTTTTATTATTTCTACCCCCAAAATTCCATCTGTTTTCTCTGATTGGAAATGTTTTTCTCTCTAGCACTAGCAACCAAACTAAGAACTAATAAAACTTTTTATATTCTTTTTTCTTTCCTCTTTTCATTTGCTTACTAGAATCAGAACCACTGTTTTTCATAACAGATTTTTTTTTTGAAACATACCTAAAACTCACCTCTTAAAGTATATAATTCAGTGGCTTTTAGTATATTCACGAAGTTGTGCAGCCATCACTTCTGATTTTAGAACATTTTCATCACCACAAAAAGAACCTCTGTGTCCGTCAGCAGTCACACCCCATTCTCACTCCTCAAAGCCCTAGGAAACCACTGTCTCTATGAATTTGTCTATTCTGGACATTTCATATAAATGGAATCATACAATATATGGCCCTTCTGTCTGACGTCTTTCACTGTGCATGATGTTTTCAAGGTCCATCCACCTTTCCATACTTCATTCCTTTTAATGGCTAAATAATATTCTACTGTATGGATATTCCACATTTGGTTTTTCCATTCATTATTCATCATGGATAAACTTCGTTGTTTCCACCTTGGGGCCATTATGACTAATGATGCTGCTATGAACATTCATGTACAAGTTTTTATGTGAACAATTGTTTACAGTTTTCTTGGTTATAGACCTTTTGGGGAACTGCCAAATTGTTTTCCAAAGGGGCCCGGACCATTTTAGAGTGCAACCAGCAATGTATAAGGATTCACATTTCTCCACATCCTCACTGACACGTGTCTTTTTTATTTTAGCCATGCTAGTGGGTATCTCATTGTGGTTTTGATTTGCATTTCCCTAATGTTGAAATGAAGATGGCAAGCAAGGATCTTTTCATGTGCTCATTGGCCATTTGTATGTCTTCTTTGAAGAAATGTCTATTCAAATCGATTACCCATTTAAAAAATTGCAGGGTTTTTTGTCTTTTATTGTTGAGTTGTAAGAATTTATTACATATTCTGAATACAAGTCCCTTATCAGATATGTAATTTGCAAATATTTTTTCCCATTCTCTGGGTTTTCTCTTTACCTTCTTGATGGTATCCTTTGAAGCAGAACTATTTTTAATTTTGATGTAGTCCAGTTTATTTTTTCTTTTGTCGCTTCTGCTTTTGGTGTAGAAACACCGTTCTTCATAGAACGCTTTTGGCGTTTCAGCTACATTAATTAACTAAATAGACTTCTGAGAATGGGCCTGTAAGCCCAATTGATACTTATAATCTCGCTGGAAAAATATATTCACAAGACCAACAGTGATGGTAATTTCCTGTATATAATCATAATGCAAGCGTGAAGTGTTGTAAAAGGTCAGAGGCTGGTAAGAGTCTTGAGCCGGAGTAGTCAGGAAGGGCTCTGGGGCAGAAGAGGGACTTGAGGGGGTCCTGGAAGGAAGGGCAGTTAGAGCTGAAGTGTTGTTGAGGAGTCTGTCCTCCTCGTAGCGTGAGTTAAGGCAGCTTGAATTTAGAATACCTAAGAGCCTTGTTCAGATTAGCCACCTAAGGGCTACCATATCTGGTGCAAAAGTGGAAAATAGGAAAGAAGTCTGGGCTGCTTAATGGGAGCCACTGGAGACCATGGCGGGCACTTCAGCCCCTTAGGCATGATCAGCTGTACTTTCTGTCTGGTAGCCAAGACACTAAGCCTGTTTGGAGGCCCCAGGGCCATGTCCAGAGCAGACTCAAACCTTCTCCTGGCCCCTGGACCACTCTAGTGGAAAGAGGACTAATGATAATGTATGTCCTCCTAAGAAGGGCTTGAACAGACAAAAATGCCCTAGGCCTACGGTAAGTCCCCTACACACGAGCCTTCAAGTTGCGAAGTTTCAAAGATGCAAACGTGCATCTGGTTCCAGCAAGGAACCAGAACCTGTGCCATCAATGTCGGGCATGAGTGAAAGTGCAGCTTGCCCTCCGTCTCCTGTTGCTGAGGATCCTTCAGCTCTACCTCCTCTCCCTCTTCCAGTCAGTAACTCTTCTTGCCTTTTCACTCGATGCCAGCCCCTGTATGCCAGCTGTTATACTGTATTGCTGTACTTTTCAAGGTACTGTACTGTAAGATTCAAAATGCTTTCTTGATTTTTTGTGTCATGTATTATTTGTGTGAAAAGTATTATAAACCTATTACATTACAGTACTATATAGCTGATTGTGTTAGCTGGGTACCTAGGCTAACTTTGTTGGACTTACGAACACACTCTCAGAACAGAACTCGTTAGTACATAGGGCACTTAACTGTATTGAGATTTAGAGCTCTGGATGGGGTAAAGCATTTTGAAAAGGTTACTGTTATGAGGCCATTTGAACATGGCAGTTTTAAGGAAATCTCAAGGGAAAAGGATGGGAGAGGGGTTGAGGTGAGGAATCAGGGTAGAGAGGTGTGTTTTGCCTGATAGCAGGTAATTAAAAATAGATGAAAATTTAACTGCTTCAGTTATCAAAATGTCCCTGTCAGAATGGCTGGGTCCAAGCAACAATGGCAAAATGTCATAAGTCCTGAACCTCTGTGTGAGAATTACACCCACACCCCATCAGCATCTGAGAGAATAAGGAACTGTCTGCCTCTCCTTTTCTCACTGCTAGACTTCCTTTGCCTGCAAAATTTGTGAAAACAGAAATTATGTCTATCTAAACATTTTATATCAACATCTCTTCATTTCCTGTTATATCCGACCATTCCCTCTCCCCCCACACACATACCCCACATACCCTTTGGGAGCTCAGTAAATATTTATTGATAATGAAGATAATCACTAAAAAATATGTTCCCATCAATGGGATAAATCTCTTGCCACTCAAGTGTCCAAAACCCATGAGAACCGCTTCAAAGATGTGTTCCCTTCACTTAAAAAACCCAAAAAACCCCTTTCCATCCCATCTCCTCTGAGTTCTGGGAAGATTTATTTTTAAATAGGATGCACTTACCCAGCCACCGTGCTGCTGGACCCAGGGCGAGAAGTTCTCCTTCAGGTACTTGGTTCCAAAGCCCAGCACCCTGTTCATGGGATGGCTGTCGATGCCTGTGAGCTTGGCCGTGACGTCTATTGCAAGAGCAGCCTTAAAGCCCTGAGCTTTGACCTCTGATTCTCCCCTGGTGTCCACGCCCCTTAGGAACTGGTCTGTGATGGTCTTGAAAACAGAGTAGGACAGCCCGCCCTGGAAGCTGTTCATCAAAGCCTTGTCTCTCTTCAACTGTGTGCAAGAGGAGAAGCAGTCAGTACAGCAGCCTGGCCCGGGCAGGCAAACTCTCCCACTCGACACTGGGCAACTGAAACACCCAATGGAAAACCCTCAGTTCTTCTGGTCTCAATCGTGGTACCATGTCCTGCAGGACTGGACTGGGCATGGACCTTCTCTGTGAAATTCTTTCATGGGGACAAATACAAACTGAACAGCCCATTCATTCGACATTCAACAGATGTTTCCTGAGTGCTGAGTACTCAACAGGTGGTACTGTGGACGATTAAGACTCAGCCCCTCACTCAAAGGGCTCACAGTCTACTGACCGTTGTGACCCAATGCAAAGTGCTTTGTTAGAGGTTGTGTAATGGGCAGAATCTGAAGCCTGGAAATCACTGTCTTGGGGCTCAAACCCTCCTGCTACACCTCTTAACTTGCTGTGCAGTCTTGGAGAACTTAACCTCTCGGTTTCAGTTTTGTCATCTCTATACTGGGATGACAGTACCTGTACTACAGGGTAATTGAGTAAAACACTTTGTGTTGTGCTCAACATGGCGGAAAGTGCTCTCAAAGTGTTAGCATTTGTCCAGGATGCTTTAAGATGCGAGATGCTTTTTTTTTTTTTTTGGCCATGCCGCAAGGCATGTGGGATCTTGCTTCCCCGACCAGGGATCGAAGCCGTGCCCCCTGCAGTGGAAATGTAGAGTCCTAACCACTGGACCACCAGGGAAGTCCCTGCCTCTGCTTGTGAAAAATCAGGGCTTGTGTCATAAAGCATACATCATCCTCATCTAAGGCCCTCCTTGCAATGTCTGTAAAGTGATGGTTATCATGTGAAAACAGAAATTTCTCAGTGATCAGGGACTATATGTTTATTTGAAAATCAACTAGTTCTGTCCCTGAGGAATGATAAGCTGAGCAGGTTTTCAACCAAGATGGTTTCTGAAAGGGGTATTCTGGGGATGAGTCAGATACGACATAAAGATTTTTAGTGGAGCCGTGTCCTTTATCTGAGCCCAGCCCACCTCCTCCCAACTTCCAGGAGACACAGGGGCCTATTTGAATTATAAATCTGAAGCAGGAACATCCTCGACACCAAGAATGGATTCCTCTTAGTCATGACCCAGTGGAAGAAGGTAGATTCGAAACCTCCAGTGGGCGGCTGGAATCCAGGACCATGCCAGCACAGTAAAAGAATGAAATGCCAGAAAGAAACCCCTTCCACAGGGTACCCAGTCTGCCCCTTGGGGTTGCACCTGGCTTTCCGGCATCTCAGGGAGGTGTGGGAGGAGCCCGCAAGTGCCCTCAGGGATGAGTGGCTTTGCAGACACTGTAGACATGGCAGGTCCCCTCCTCCTTGTCACTGTCCCATTCTGTGGGGAAATTACACCCACAGAGCACGAGTAGAGCTTCTGTGTGTTCCCACCAGAGTCCTCTACTGGGGAACCACATAAAGAGAACCACCACCATATTTTCTACATAAATAATGTAAATGATTGCCCCCAAATCAACAAGAGAGTGCATCAGGCAAAGTGAGGTTTTTAAAGTGGCAATTTGTGGGGTGAAAAGGAAAGCATCTCTCTTCATAACCAGAAGGGTCAACCTTCATACCACGCCCCCGTCCCTGGCCTCCCTGACCTACTGCCAAGTCCCTGCCCCAGGGGGAGGCTGGGAAGGAGACGGCCGTGAGAACCACAGCAACTTTGAGCTGTAAGGAATCCTTGAGCACACCTGTCAGATCCTTCCTAGTTCAAGTACTGAACTGTGAGCTGGTTAGTGGCATCTACTTGGAATTCTAGAGACAGGAAGATCATTTCTTCACAAGGCAGCCCGTGGCTTTGATGGACAGCACTGAGTGCTAGAAAGTTCATTCTTAAAGTGGGGAGAAATCAATTGCCCTGTAACTCCTATCTATTGATGTTAGTTCTGGAGAAACACAGGGGTGTCCTTAAAACCATGTGCCCTCTTCTGTTTTGTGCTTCCTCTGCACCCCTGTCCACCCCGTACTGTGGCCCTGAAGCTCCCATTCCCCCTTCTCTTTGACACCCCCGGTTTCCTCAGTGTTTCTCATTCTGCACCGCCTCATCTGCCCTTCCCCGTCCTGGTCACCATCCTCTGGGCACACCTGTGACAAAGGCGTCAAGGAGCCACAGAGCATGCTGAGACTGGGCTGGCTGGCTGGCCAGTGAGTGCTGTTTCCCCCTCCTGCAGAGTCCCCACAGGCCTGACTCCTCCCCATGGATCCTGGCCAAACAAAGGAATGGGTCCACAGGCCAGCCCCTGATGCACAGATGCTGGGGACCACGCAGCAGTCAGTGGGCGGCAGACACAGACAAGATCCCTTGAGAAGCCCTGACTACAGGGGGGCCTGCTCACTACCTCTTTACCTGAAGGCAACTCCTACACGTTCCTGATGGGAAGGACTGGTCTCAACTTCTAAATGGCAGGAAACTCAAAAAGTTCTCCGAGTTAACACTAACCTGCCCCCTGGCCTAATTGCTGAGAGAGAACAGTCCGGCCTTTCTAGGGGGAGATTTCAGACAAGACTCCAGACTTGGAGCAGCTGTGGGACACAGATATCCAGGCTGCAGGGCAAATGCAAGCGTCTGAACTTCCCTGAGGATCAGTTACATGGGGAACTAGATTCATAATTCTATTCAGCAAATTTTCATTTATTGGTGTCTTTTTCCTGCAAAAACAAAGTTACTCTTTTCATTTCCAAAAATTCCAAGGAGGCTCCAGAAGGTTTACTTATGTTTTCCAAAGTGATTCATTTTTGAGATGCTGCCAGCATGAAGAGTTTTGAGTCCAAGGGAAATAAAATTTAGGACTAAGTGGAAACCAGAACTTTGAAAAGGAGTACAAGCAGCAGTACAGTTCCATTCCTGGGTACCAGCACACGGACACAGAAAGAAAACTCGTTAGTTCAAGAAGCTCCCTACCTCTCTTTCCAACTGATACCCCGAATATTTCAGCAGCTCAACGATTCTGGCTATTATCTGGTCTTCTCCGTCTGCCAGGGGAAAATTCCAGTTATTTCTTTTAAGAAAAAACAATCTTAAATGTTTCCAGGGACAATGCTTGTAGCCTGGTTAGGGATTGAGGGAGACCTGCCCTTCATAATTCTCAGCAAAGTAAATCTTACCTTGCCTTTTCTGATCAGGCCCAAACCATTCCAGACACCCTTTCCCACAGTCCCCTCCTTTCCTCTCTTTCTTCCCCCAGCACTCCCACAGTTCTCACCGTGAAACTCATCACTTTATTTACTGTAAAAATGTTGAAGATACATGAGCTTATCTCTAAAGATATTTAAGAGCAGTTTCTCTCGGTCTTTGGGTTTGTCCTGAGCAGATGGTGCTTTTTCCATATAGACACCATAAATCCCTACTGGATCATCTTACCCCTTTGTGTTAGCTGCTAGAAAGTGTAGAGCCAAACTGTGGCCTCCTAAGAGGGGGGTATAGTCTTCCTGCATTTGGGGAATTAAACTCATTCCTAAGCCCACCTATTTTCCTACTGTTTTCTTTTTACAGTATCTTTCAAATTTGATTTATCTTACTAAAATGTGTACTTTATGTGCTGTGTCTTTACAACAAGGTGGAGTATGAGTAAATAAAATGAATAAGGTCTCCCACCCCAAAGGCTGACATGGCAGACAGAGAGAGAGAGAGGTGGCTCCAGTTGGTGTGTGTGTTGGAACAGGGAAGGTGGAGTCTGATTTTTCTTGTCTCAAGATGTGCTAACACGCAACATCAGGAAAACGGTCATTGCTACAGAGCGGAATCCACACAGAGACGGCCCTTCTTCCTTATGGCGCAGTCTCTGACGTCACCGAGTCCTCGCGTTTGTCCCAGAGGGAGAAGGGAGGAGGGGCCAGGGAATACATCCCACAAGGTCGAGTGAAGGGCAGGGTGGTAGGAAGTCTGAGCCCCAAGTCACCTGGGAAAAGAAAGGACTGCATGCTTCCACCGCCCACGTGTAGTTTTTAATCTGACGCTGCCGCCTCTCTCCAGGAAAGTTGCTAGAACAGCAGCCTGAATTTCTCACCCGCGCAAAGGATGAGAGCCTGAGCTTTTGCTTGGTTTAGGGGTATTGCTTTACGAGGCCCAGGCACACACGAGATAGCAATAAAGTTGGAACACTTGTTTTTTGCTGTCAGAAGGGTCCTCCTTTCCCAGCGCCTCACTGTCTAAGCCCCTTTGGTAGTTTGTGGTCCCAGCAGCACAGCACGGGGTGGACAAACTCACCACTTTGCTTCTGAGCTTGGGAGACACCACCACCTTCGCAGATAAATCTTTTGCCTTCTGTTTTGGCATACTGCAAACTCGGGGGCCAGCTAGGACCCTCATCATCCACTGGAATTTGGGAAAGAGAACCACGGGCAGGATAGTCATTAATGAGGGAATGGCCGGACTGAACTCTTCCTGTGGCACTTGGTCCTGCTTCCCTCAACTCTAGAATTCACTTCTCAGTTCTGATGCACGTTTTGCCCCAGACCTGGTACCTGACAACCCCCAGCTTTTTCACAGGAGCCCAAGGCAATATCATACATAAATCCCCGGGCGATGCTCCACCTGTACCCTGTGCACTTGCTCCAGTACACTGGTCCTTGGCCATGGCTAACATGATGAACTCTAACATGCATTTCCCCCTGTGGACAAGGTTGAGTCCACGCTTTGTACTTCCTCCTGCCCCTCAGTAGGAGACTTCTCTTTGGACTTAGCAGTGGGTTTGGCCTGTTGCTTCCAGCTGCTGGCACACTCTCCTTGGCTTGGGCTGGTCTCTCAAGCTAAAGAAGGTCAGTGCCTCCAGCATGTTGCTGTTGTGCCCTGAGGCCAGCTTAGCAGAGATTCCTAAGTTGCAGAGCCCTGAGCTGAATAAGTACATAAATGCTGTAGACCTCTGCCTGGCAGACAGGCAGCCCACTGCAAACACTCAGAAGGGAAGTTTACCTCTCTTCCCACCTGCAGCTCTAGGCTGGAAGCCCTGGTGCTGGAGACCCTGGCGTGTCACAATCGTTCTGGACTTGAAGCTTCCTCTCTGGCTCTGGGTCTCTTCTGGCGGCGGCCAGGAATAAACGATTTCAGCAACTCGGTTGGCAATGGAAACAACTTTGGGGTCCACGGCTGAAACAAGACAAAATGGTGCTGACAGGCCCTTCCCAGAACTTCGTCTAGCTGATTGGTATGCACAGTTGCCCGAAATGAAAACACCAGCCTGGAGGGAAAGGAAGCGGCCCGGGAGTGTGCGTGGAGGGGAGTCCATTCTTCAGAAAGCGCTGGCAGTTGCCTGGCAGAGGCTGGGACGGAGGAGGAGTTCACAGAGGAATGATTGCCACCTCGAAACAATTGCCCCTCTGCACCCTCTTCTTGAAGCCTTGCAAAACTAGGGTCCCCTTGCCCCTTTGCAAGGGAAGAGACACAAAAGGGAGTGCTTAGTTCTTGGCTTGAGGGAATGCTCATTATGCTTTTATTTCTATTCTTTTTTTTTGGACATCCTTTATATCTTGGAGAGCTGGCCCCTGTGTACATAGGAGGGCATTCAGCAGTGTGACAAGCCTTTGGGGGTTGTCACGGAGGAAAGAGAAATATCCCTGCTCTCAGGCCATATTCATGACTCATTATCAAGTGAACATTGAACTGCCCTTGCTGGCATGGTCACGTGTCTTCTCTCTCCTCCATGTCCAGTGGGAAACATGCGAAAAATGCTGATAGGTAAACAAGGATGCATAAAGTCTAACCCACGACCTTCAAGAGTTTATAATCCAGGAAAAGCCTTATGTCATGAATTTGCACACGCAACTAGAGGGTAAAGCATTTGGGGACATGAAGGTTTAAATGGCACTGGCCCCCTGAATGTCATAGCCTGTGAAGGACAAGTCGACTTTGCCCCTGGTAAGGGATGGGGTCGGGTTGGGAGGGCAGGCAGTACTGCTGAGTTATTTGGGAGTGAAATTTACACTGTTAATCCATCACTAAGTTCTTAACTTTTAGAAGCTTGTCCAAGTTCTGCCTTTGATACGGAGCGGTCGTATCATGCAATGTTTAAGAACAGTGTTTAAGTAAACAGTGTTTAAGTATTTAATTCATAAGACTTGACCAAAGTAACAGAGTGGGGTTTTGGCCAGAAGGTTGGTGTGCCCAGGGGAACACCCGGACCTTGTCAATCAGGATAGATAAGAGAAGCAAGGCCTGGGTCCGGGGAGGGATTGTGTCACATGCAAGGCAGGGTTTGACCTCCTAAGGAGCTGCCAAGGTGGTTCCTGAACCTCTCTCCCTGGATTCGCCCATCACATGGAGCTCTGGTGCTTTCCCTTCACCCCCCAGGGCATTCACTGAAAGGCCATGGGAACTGACACTCTGTCCACAATGCCTTCCTTTAAAAAAAGGCATAATGGCTTCCTTAAAAAGCCACATTTTTCCTGATGCTCCATCCATAGGGTTCAAAAACAGATCAGGAGTGGGTTAGAGAGAGAAAAACTGGAGAGGTCAAGGAGAGAAGGATCAACGGTTTTCCTTCCCATTTTAATAACCCAACCACAAGTACTTTCCACTTTTAAATCACCTTACTGCAGTCCAACCGGCTTGCTCGTGAATGCTGGCCACCCACGGAAGGAGGTGGCAAGAGGCTGGATCCCAAAACCGGTGGGAGCCTTCCCTTGTGTCCACAGGAGACGGGAGAGGAAAGCTTCCACGTGCTTTCCTCTCTGCAACCTTGTGCGGCCTGCAGGGTGATTAACACGCTCTCTTGCACGGAAGTCACACTGCGCCCACCTTGCCCTCAAAGGAGGCAGATGAGGGCCCCCAAGGTTGTCGCTCCCCAGCCCCCAGCCCCCGCCACGTGGCAGGGCAATCACAAGGCCCCCAGCAGACGTGGAGGTACCAAAGCTGACTGACCTGCGTATGTGTATCTGTTTCTGCGGACTGGAGGGATGCAGGTGAAATATGTGCCGGAAAAACTATAAGCAACCTCATTTTGACTCAGATGAATTAGCTCTAGTTAAGATTCCCATTCTAATACCTTACTTTTAAAAACTGGAAAAAAAAATTCCCTTCTCATCAGAGTTGGTCCTATCTGATAGGCAAGGGAACATTGGATGGGTGTGGAGAGA
The DNA here is from genome assembly GCF_000442215.2 of Lipotes vexillifer. Lineage (NCBI taxonomy): Eukaryota > Metazoa > Chordata > Mammalia > Artiodactyla > Lipotidae > Lipotes > Lipotes vexillifer. The sequence goes on from NW_006797390.1 coordinate 703,874, forward strand.
GAACAGAAAGGCTGCCCATCCTTTTGAGTTTATTCTGGGGGCTCATTGTGGGATTAAGGAGCGCAGGAGAGCGGGATTGGGAAGGCATTTGGCTCGAGGCATTTGTTTTAGAAGAGGCAGGGCGTTTGTGAGAGGATTCCATATGGTCGAGACTGCTATTTCCTACCCAGTATCCATTTTCTTTTTCTTCCTTAGTAACAGGTCCCTGAGATGCCAGCGGAAGGTGACAGCACTACATTTCCCAGCCTCTTCTGCAGTAAGGAGTAGCCACTGAGATGTAAGAAGTTGGGTACAGTTTTAAGAAAGCTCTCTGAGAGGGAGCTGAATTATCTAGGAAGGAGATACCCTTTTGTCCTTCCCTTGCTTCCTCTTTCTTCCTGCTTGGAATGTAGACATGATGGCTGGAATCCGAACAGCCACCTTGGGTTTTAAGGTGACTTTGAGGTTGGAAGCAACTAGCTGAGGGATGGCAGAATAGGAATCCTTAAAGATTGTGGAACTGGTAGATCAAGCCTGGGCTGCCAAACTGTGGTTTTCTTCTATGGGAGAGAAAAATAATGTCTGTGTTATTGAAGGTGTAGCAAATCATAGCTGTGGAGAAAAAAAGATTCACACAAAAACCCGGGTTGGTGTTACTAAAATTGGTATTGACATTCATTTTTCTACATTCCAAGGTCTCTTACTATGAGACTTTGGTCTTGGGACATAACCTCATCGTTCTCACTCCAACCTGGTGTCTGAGTCCTGGAAATGGCAGCACAGGCTAAATTGCGACCTTTAGTTAAAAGAACCCAGGGGACGCCAGCCGCTGAGCTCTGATTTACATGTGGCAGAATAGAAATAGAACGTGAGTCCCTCTTGGGTCACACCCAACATAAAACCAACTACCTACCTACATAATTAACTAAACAAGAAAGCAAGGAAAGAGGAAGGTGAGAAGGGAGGAACAACTGTGCTTAAATCCTTAAAGCTAAGCCTCCTTGGGAGGTAACCGTTTCTACTTTTGTAGGGATATCTATATATCTACACAGAGATCTGGAAATTTTAGAAAATAAAAAAGGTGAAATGACACTTCAGTAATATAAATACAGAACGTCATTTTTCTCAGGAAAGCCAGAAGGTTAAAGTTTGTAAAATCTTCTGTTTCCTGGCAAACTCCAAAGAACAGGACAAGCAGAAAAGCCTATTGAGGTGCCTCCAAACTGTTGTGTTTGCTCCAGAGCTCAGATACCACCCCCAGTAGAACAAGCCTGTTGTACCCCTGGGCGAAGGAGGAGTTCCCCAGGTAATCCCGACCCTAACTTCCCCTCTCCTAAAATTCTATAAGTCTGATAGGAAATGGAATTTTCCTTGATCACAGTGAATGATCTAAAGCTGTCATTGTGCGAGCTGATTCTCCAAGTAAGCCAGCCATCACAATGTTTAAAAATTGAGACATTACTGCCACCTGTTGACTAATTATCGACGAGTTACACGGGCCAATCAGCCCAGCAGGAGAGGAGTTTCTTTTAAAATCTGGGCATTGGGCCCAACGTATTGGTGGAGGGGAAGAACATGGTTATGCCAGGGTTTCTGGATGAAGGGCGATTCTGATAAAGCCTTTCATGAAAATGTTTTGTTCAATACAATGTGTTTTGTACCACTGAAGGAAGATTTTGTCAAAATTCTTCTTGGTTGTCTTTTGAGTGTCTTGTACTTTGAAAAGTATTTTCGTGTACAGCTATCTGATCTTTCCATCCACCTTCAGAGGCCATTGTACAGATGGAAACACAGAGGCCCAGAGACGGGAGTTGACTTCCCTCAGGGAGAAGAGAAGCCTGAGCCCGGCTGGGGCTATTTCTCTTATGTTGGTCGCTGGCCCTGAGGATTAGGGATTTGGGCAGCAAGTTTATAGACGGTGGAGCCAGAAAACCAGTCCCGTCACCCTTCACGGCTATCCTCTTCCTTTCTTCTCAGTCTTGAGAAAAGCAGGGAAATTAGAATTGAGTATTAAGAAGCTGGGAAGCTGAGGTTCAAAGAGTGCCCTGCCTGAGGCCCCATTACCAGCTGGGAGGAGGTGAACCCCCAGGCGCACAAAGAAGGGGGAAACACACGGCTGCGGGAGAGAAAGAATCCCCAAAAGCCTACCTTCACGCTCTAAGCGCTGTTCCACATTGGAGAGGGACCTCGGCCACTGCGGACCGTGAGGAACACTCTGAGGTCCCACCGGACTTTGCCGCTCAAAACGGATCTCCAGAGGTGAGCTCTGAGGGTCCTCCTCCTTCTCTGCTACTCCAAAGAGTGTTCTCCAAGATGACTTTTTCTTGGCAACGTTTATGGCCTTCTCGGTGGATGGGGAATTTCTGCAAGTCCACGGCCCCTGTGTCCATGGTTTGTTTGCCGGCCAACTCTCTGGTCCTTTCTGGGACAAAGTACTTGTTCTCGGGAGCTCTCGTGAGAAGACAGCAGAGGTGTTCTTGAAGGCGTGGTGTTTGACGTAGAAGTCCAGGATTTTGAATTCCATGCTGTCTGGGTCATCATCATCCAGGGGGATCTCTTCCAGGTTGCAGGCGCTAGTGGTGCACATGGCAGGGCTGCAACGACAAAGTCCACACGCGTCCGTCTACCTGGGAGCCACCTACTCTTTGTAGGTCGGGAGAGATGGGGTGAAACTCAATAAGCATTTATTCAGTACCTATTCTCTTTGTGCTGGGGGGCAGGGGGTCATCAGAGATGGAAAAGCCAAGGTTTGTTCTGAAAGTTCAGTCTTACAGAGATGAGACTTGTACATAGATAACTCCAGACAAAGGGCGAGCTAGGAGCTCGTAGAGACATGCAGGAGCCAGCGCGGGAGGTGGGGAGGAAAGACAGCTGTGAACAGGGGGCGAGGGCAGGCTCCTTGAAGGAAAGAAAGTGTTTGGATGGGTGGCTGGCTACTGGGCCTTAGAACAGGCTGGGCAGAGGGCAGGCTCTGGGTGAATTTAGGATGTGTTTGAAGAGTGGAAAGAGATCTGGTGGCGCATAAGCCTGTGCTTTGTGGAGAGCTGGGGCTATAGGGATGTGGAGGGACCACGGGGAAGTGGCAGTCAGGGCCAGGCGATCGGGAAGGTCAGGCTGAAAGCTTTGCATTTTCTCATGTCGGTAGATCAGTACATTTCAGAAGGGGCCCTAGACTGTGGAGGGAAGTTAAAAGTCTTCTTGGGGGCTTCGCTGGTGGCACAGTGGTTGGGAGTCCGCCTGCCGTTGCAGGGGACACGGGTTCGTGCCCCAGGCCAGGAAGACCCCACAGGCCGGGGAGCGGCTGAGCCCGTGAGCCATGGCCGCTGAGCCTGTGCGTCCGGAGCCTGTGCTCCGCAACGGGAGAGGCCACAACGGTGAGAGGCCCGCGTACCGCAAAAAAAAAAAAAAAAAAAAAAAAATAGTCTTCTTGGGAGAGGGTAGCTGGGCAAGGGGAGAGGCCAGCTCAGGGGAGGAAACTGTCTGGGGTCCCTGGCCCTCCCCGGCCTCTCTCCATTCTTCCTTTACTCACTGCTTTAGCTTGGAAAGGTTTGCTTCTATTCCTTGCCATATTTAGCATTCCATCTAAGATTTTATCTGAAGGAAAAAAATCCTGCTTTTTTTTTTTTTTTTTTTTTTTTTAACAAGTTTGAAGCACACTGATGGAATCAATGGAGAACTTTTCAAAGTCTGGAGCGGGAGAGTGATGTGACCACAGACATGTTTTAGAAAGATCAATACAAGCACTAAAATGACGGGGATGGAAATTTCATCTTTATTTCCATATGAATAACCAGATAGATGTAATTAACTGATTGTGTTCAATTTAAGCTTTCATGAAATAATTTCTTAAATGGTTGTCTGCTAGGAAATCATTTCTTTCTGATCTACTTTGCTTTCTTTGGTTGTATCTTAAGGACTATGGTTTCCTTTTTGTCCCAGATGCCAGAGAGCCCAGATCTACCAACTGTCATTGGATTAAAATTTCACAGACAGTGCGTGTGCTGGAAACCAGCTTGGGCTTCTCAGTCTAACAGTCCTGAGTTCAAATCCTGGCCATACCACCGACTAGCTGTGTGACCTGGGGCAAGTTACTTCACCTCTCTGAACCTGAGCTTCCTTCAGGTAAATTGAAAATAATAATAGTCATCTTGCAGGGGTATTGTGAGGGTACAATGTAATGCATGAGAAACCCCAACACAGAACCTGACTCAAAAATGGTAGCTATTTTTTTTTTTTTTAGTACAACTGTCACCCCAGGCCCTCTGACTCTGTCCTTGATGTGGCTCTTAATCATGGACCCTTCCCTTAATGGTCCAACTTTAAGAGTGTCTTTTGGCATGTGAGCTGGTATGATAATAAATAGCTGTAGTGATATTAATGGGATCAGCTTGCATGTCTCTCCTTTTCTTTCCACTGTCCCCTCTCACACCAGGACCAACTGATAAAGAATTTGGGGCTTCCCTGGTGGTGCAGTGGTTGAGAATCTGCCTGCCAATGCACGGGACACGGGTTCGAGCCCTGGTCTGGGAAGATCCCACATGCTGCGGAGCAACTAGGCCCGTGAGCCACAATTACTGAGCCTGCGCGTCTGGAGCCTGTGCTCCGCAACAAGAGAGGCCGCGATAGTGAGAGGCCCGCGCACCGCAATGAGGAGTGGCCCCCACTTGCCGCAACTAGAGAAAGCCCCCGCACAGAAACGAAGACCCAACACAGCCAAAAATTAAAAAAATTGATTAATTAAATTTTTTTAAAAAGGCAAAATTCAAAAAAAATAAAGAATTGGACAGTGACCACAGATGGGGTTTGAGGCAGTGTGATGTGGTTCAGATCAATTTGACTGTGTGTCTGGAGGCCGATGGTCCAGGGTTGGCTCAGTGTATAACTTGCAAAGTGCTTGGGCAAGTCTCTCAATTCTTTTGGTCCTCTGATTTCACAGCAAATGTTCTCTAACTTTCCCCTCTGATTCTGTTACTATTTGAAGGAGGTGTGAGGGCTGAGACATCTCCCCTGCAGGCCTGCCGATGCTTCCTGTTTCTATCGTTGTTTCCTATCATTTTTTGGAAGAGCCTCACACTCGATGATAGGAAGCTGTTCATCCAGGAAGCGCTCTGTGGCCAGGCCTCGAGAAAGCAGTTCTGATGGAAGTGATGCCAGGAGGGAGATGCAGGGGCTGTGCTAGAACATCAGGTGCAGATGGAGGGGGCAGAAGTGATCTGCCAGGGTGGCCAAGGGCAGGGCTGCAAAACCTGAGACACCTACTGCACACACAGATATATCTGCACGACTCCAAAGCCCCCCAGGCCTGCCTTGGGTAACTAAGCGTGAGCAGTGCTTGAGGGGCGTGGTGTAGACTGGGGGTCACCACCACTGTGTCCTCCTCCCTCCCTTTCGTCACACGCCTGTCCTATTCTGGGGCTTGGACTATCTTCCTTCCCTCACCTACTCCCGATTTCACGCGCCCATTATGCACTGCAGGGAACTTTCTGCCGTCTGGAATCACTTCAGCATCTCTGCCCTCACCTCGCTCTGCCTGCACCCCCCTCCTCGCCCCATTCTCACGGGTCAACCATTCTTCCCCTCTTGGTGCCCAGTTTCAGTCACACCCATGAGGATCCTTCCCAGGTCTTCCAATTTATCTAGACTTCATTCTCTTTTCCACAATGGAATGTAAGTGCCGGGAGGACAGGCATGTTGATGTGCTGTTTTTTCTCTGCTGGGTGCCCAGCTCCTACAGTAATGCCTGGGGCAGAAAGGCACTTGGCAATGAACTGTGAACTTTTTCCTAGTCTGAGACAGACTGTCTGGGTTCCAATCCTGGCTCTGCCATTAGCAGTTACGTGACATACTCTCCAGGCTTCAGTTTCCTCATGTTTAAAATGGGAACGAAGGGACTTCCCTGGCAGTCCAGTGGTTAAGATTTCGCCTTCCAATGCAGGGGGTACAGGTTCGATCCCTGGTCAGGGAGCTAAGATCCCACATGCCTCGTGGCCAAAAAAACCAAAACATAGAAACAACAGAAGCAATATTGTAGCAAATTCAATAAAGACTTTGAAAATGGCCCACATCAAAAAAAAATCTTTAAAAAAAAATAGTAAAATGGGGATGAGAATAGTACGTTTCCTTCTGTTACAAAGATTAAATGCGTTAATATTTGTAAAGCATTTAGAATAGCATTTAAGTGTTTGAACAAGTATTTGATTTACAAAAATATTTATGAAACCCACTTACGGCCGGCCACACTGTTCTAGAGAAGTTGCAAGGGGTTTTCGGGTGGCGTAACGGGGAGAGTGTAGCATGTGGGGTGAAAAGGAGGTTGAAGAGCTGCTTTTCATACTTATTGGCAAGGGGGCGGAGGCAAGTCATGTAGCCTCCAACGAGGTGTAGTTTTTCCAGTTACAAGATGCGATTCATATCGTCTAACTTGAGACGGATAACCTAGTTCAAATCCTGGGTCACCGGCTTACTAGCTGTGTGAATGGCTACATACCTTAATTTATTTCTGCCTTCATTGTTTTCATCTGTAAAATGGGGTAAAACAAAACAAAACAAAACAACAACCCTGGCAGGAGATCAGCCAAGATGGTGGAGTACAAAGACCCTGAGGTCGCCTCCTCTCATGGGCACACCAAAATCACAACTATTTGCCAAACAACCATCGATAAAAAAGACCAGAACCTACCAGAAAAGATCTTCGACAACTAAAGATAGAAAGAAGGAACCACAGCAAAACGAGCCGGAGGGGCAAAGTTGCGATAGAGTCAAGTCCCATACCCCTGGGTGGGTGGCCCACAAATGGGAGAATAATTACAGCTGCAGAGGTTCTCCAAAGGAGTGAGAGGTCTGGGGCCTTCCCGCCTGGGGGCCCTGTGCTGAGAAGATGAGTCCCCGGAGCATTTGGCTTTGAAGGCCAGAGGGGCTTACTTTCTGGAGAGCCAGACGGCTGGGGCAAACAGAGACTTTGCTCTTAAAGGGCACTCACAAAATCTCACACGCTCTGGGACCCAGAGCAGAAGCTGTCATTGGAAAGGAGCCTGGGTCAGGCGTACCTACTAACTCTGGAGAGTCTCCTGGAGAGGCAGGAGGCGTCTGCTGCTCACCCTGGGGACATGGACACTGCTGGCAGCCATTCTTGGGAGTTCCTTCTACTATCTGGATGCTGGTAATGGCCCGCCCCATTCTGGAATCCTCCCTCTAGCTTATTAGCCTCGGGGATTAGCCTCGCAGCGGCCCAGCACCCTGTAGGCGCCAGGGCTGGGGCACCTCAGGCAGAGCAACTAAGTGGGCATACACACAGTGCCATCTATCAGCAGACAGGCTGCCTTAAGACCCCCTGAGTCCACAGCTGCCCCTGGACACAGCCCTGCCCGCCAGAGGGCCCAGGACCCCACCCCATACACCAGTGCGCAGGCACTAGACCCAGGACCCCCAGGGCTCTCCAGCCAGAGACCCCACAACCCCCTGGGCCCTGACCCTACCCTCCAGCAAGCCTGCTCTAACCTCAGGACCAGCCTCACCCGCCAGTGGGCAGACACCAGCCACAACACAACCACAGCCTTGCAGCCTGTGGACACAGCCCACCCATTAGCAGGCCAGCACCAGCCCTGGAACTAGCTGGGCCCTGGCCCTACCCACTAACAGGCCAATGCAAGCTTTGGGACACCCCAGACCTTGCAGCCAACTGTGTCAGGAACTGGGCCCATCCACCAGGTCTAGGACCCCTGGGCCCTACACCCAGACCCCAGGACTTGACTCTGCCTACCAGTAGGCCAGCACTAGCCCCAGGACATTGTTTCACCCACCAATGCGAAGGCAATAGCCCCAGGGTCTCCTGGACCCTGACTCCATCCTCCAGTAATTCAGCCTTAGCCCTGCCCCCTCCCCACCCCGGGGTTCTGCAGTTAGCCACCTTGTGACCTGGCCCCGCCAACCAGCAGCTGGCAGCCTCCGCACAAGGCAGGGCCTGGCATCCAACTGGACCAGGGGCCAACCAAGCCTACAAGACCACCCACAGTAGTCATCCCACACAACAGAAGAGCCCATGCACCCCTGGAGCATATAGCTCTAGTGATGAAAAGGGAGTACACTGATGGGATGTGGAGGACATCTCCTTCACAAGGCCACTTCTCCAAGATCAGGAAATGTAACCAACCTACCAGATACAGAGAAATAAAAACAGCAAGTTAGGCAAACTGAGGCAACAGAGGAACATTCTCCAAACAAAGGAATGATAAAGTCCCAGAAGAGCCAAGTGACGTGGAGATAGGCAATCTACCCAAGAAAGAGTTCAGGGTAGTGATCATAAAGATGAATAAAGAACTCGGGAGAAGAATGAATGGAGAGTGAGAAGTTAGAAGTTTTTAACAAAGAGAAAATATAAAGACCCAAACAGAGGTGAAGAATACAATAATTGAAATGAAAAATACACTAGAAGGACCCAACAGTAGACTAGATGATACAGAGGAATGGATCAGTGAGCTGGAAGACAGAGTAGTGGAAATCACTGATGCTGAACAGAAGAAAAGAAAAGAGAATGAAAAGAAATGACAGTTTAAGAGACCTCTGGGATAGCATCAAGCACACAAGTATTTTCATTATAGGGGTCTCAGATGGAGAAGAGAGAGAGAAAGGGGCTGAGAAAGTATTTGAAGGCATAATAGCTGAAAACTTCCCTACTCTGGGAAAGGAAACAGACATCCTAGTCCAGGAAGTGCAGAGAGTCCCATACAGAATTAACAGCTCGTTTCAACTCAATATCAAAAAAACAAACAACCCAATTAAAAAGACAGAAGACCTGAATAGACATTTTTCCAAAGAAGAAATACAGATGGCCAACAAGCACAGGAAAAGATGCTCAACATCGTTATCATCAGAGAAATGCAAATCAAAACCACAATGAGATAAGACCTCTTACCTGTCAGAGTGGCTATCTTCAAAAAGTCTACAACTAACATAAGTTGGCGAGGATGTCAAGAAAAGGGAACTCTCATACACTGTTGGTGTGAATGTAAATTGGTGCAGCCACTGTGGAAAACAGTATGGAGGTTTCTCAAAAAACTAAAAATAGATCTACCATATGACCCAGCAATTGCCTTGCTGGGTATATATCTGAAAAAACCACAAACACTAATTCAAAAAGATACATGCACCACAATGTTCATAGCAGCATTATTTACAATTGCCAAGATATGGAAGCAAACTAAGTGTCCATCAACAGATGAATGGATAAATGTATGTGGACTACATAAGTGTATGTGGACTACACATACCACACACACACACACACACACACACACACACACACACACTCACACACTGGAATACTACTCCGTCATAAAAAAGGATGAAATTTGGCCATTTGCAGCAGCACAGAGGATATTATGCTAAGTGAAATAAGTCAGACAGAGAAAGACAAATAGTGTATGATACCACTTATATGTGGAATCTTAAAAATGCAACAAACTAAGGAATATAACAAAAAAGGGACAGACTCACAAATATAGAGAAGAAACTAGTGGCTACCAGTGGGGAGGGGAAAAGGAGAAGGGGCAAGATTGGGGTAGAGGATTAAGAGGTACAAACTATTAGGTATAAAATAAATAAGCTACAAGGATATATTGTACAGCACAAGGAATATAGCCAGTATTTTATAATAACTATAACTGGAGTATAACCTTTAAAAATTGTGAATAACTATGTTATACATCTGAAGCTTATGTAATATTATACATCAACTATACCTCAATAAAAATTTTTTAAAAAACCCATAAAACAACCCATCCCCCCATCACATAGGTATGTGGGCAAAAAAAAATTAGCACGTGTAAATCACTTAAAGTAGTGCATGGTAGATGTTAAATGCTCAATAAATATTAGCGTCTTTATTCATTAAAATAGGGGACTTCTGGGCTTCCCTGGTGGCGCAGTGGTTGAGAGTCTGCCTGCTGATGCAGGGGACACGGGTTCGTGTTCCGGTCCGGGAAGATCCCACATGCCGCGGAGCGGCTGGTCCTGTGAGCCATGGCCACTGGGCCTGCGCGTCTGGAGCCTGTGCTCCGCAACGGGAGAGGCCACAACAGTGAGAGGCCCGCGTACCGCCAAAAAAAAAAAAAATAGGGGACTTAATCTGGTATTCCAGTAGTTAATACTCCGCGTCTCCACTGCAGGGGGCGCGGGTGGATCCCTGGTTGGGGAACTAAGATCCCGCATGCCATCCTGGGGCGCAGCCAAAAAAAAAAAACCAACTATTTTAATAGGTTGCCTTTCTTGTAAGGTTTAATATGTTTATAAAAGAAAATTCATCAAAAGCATCAATTAAGAAAACTAATGACATGCAAATATTTGGTTTAGCACAAAATTCACACTTGTTTCCTGTAGTTTCCTATAGTCATATATATATATGACTATAGTAAACATATGTCAAATATATATATGACTATAGGAAACTATATATATATATATATAGAGAGAGAGAGAGAGAGAGAGAGAGAGAGAGAGAGAGAAAGTGAGTATGTGTGTATGGGTGTGTGTGCATAAAGTATACATACTTGAAAGATATGAAGCCTGGGACTTGGCTGACTTTCCCAGCACCTCATATAATGCCTGACACCTGATAAGCTCTCGGGAAATATTTGATGAATGAAAGAAACATGTTATAGAGCTGCCAGATGAAATATGGGAGAGCTAGTCAATTTGAATGTCAGGTAAATAACAAATAATTTTTTAGTATAAGTGTGTCCCAAGTATTGTATGGGACATGCTTACACTAAAACACAGTATCTGTTGTTTATCTGAAATTCATACCGAACAGGGCCAGGGCCTCTTGTATTTTTATGCAAACCTGGCAACTCGGTGAATAAAAGGTGCTGCTTACAAAAACTGAGACCTCAGGTTCTTGGAGGCGGGGAAAGTGGACCGAGGGTGGAGCCTGAGAGACCTGAGTCACGCGAGAGAAAGAGCGGGACACGAGGTCGGGACTCGGGCGCCGCCCACGCGGCGCGGAAGTGACCGAGCCCAGGCCGAGAGCAGCGCTGGCAGGGCGTTTAGGCGGGTTTTAATTCCGAGCATCCTTTTGAGTTGGGCAGCTCAGGGCGCCCCGTAGGCAGGAGGTACCCGCGGGTCCTCCAGGAGCCGTTGCATTGGTAGCGGAGGAGCTCTCTCCCAGCCACAGGACTACGCTCCGAAGAAACCGTGTCAAGTTAAAGCCAACCCAACCAACCAAACCTTTCTAATGCAGTGTGAAGACTTTAAAATTATGTGTGTGTGGGTGTGTGTGGGGGGTGGGGCGCTGCTCTTAGAGAGAGAGGAAGGGTCCGACTTCAAGAAACGAGTTTCCTGGGCTTCCCTGGTGGCGCAGTGGTTGAGAGTCCGCCTGCCGATGCTAGGGGACACGGGTTCGTGCCCCGGTCCGGGAAGATCCCACATGCCGTGGAGCGGCTGAGCCCGTGAGCCATGGCCGCTGAGCCTGCGCGTCCGGAGCCTGTGCTCCGCAACGGGACAGGCCACAACAGTGAGAGGCCCGCGTACCGCAAAAAGAGAAAAAAGAAAAAAAAAGAAACGAGTTTGCTAATTGCTGATTCAGGAGCAACATCCGAAAAGGGGGGAAAGCAGAGGTCAAGATGGAGCACAGCGCTTCCACTTCGTGAAAGAGGAGATTTTTGCCGTCTCCCAGGCTAGAAAGGAGCTGAGGGCCCAACCAGGAGGCAAGGCCAAGGGCGAGAGAGAAGCAGAGGGCAGGGCAGTGCTCAGGCAGCCCCCGGGACCGAGGGGACCGTGACCGGCCCCGGCGAGCGCTTGCAGCTGCGTCAAAGGAGGAGTTCAGACACTTTCAGGGCACTTGACAAGCTAGGGTGTTTTTCCTACTCATCCTCACTGGGAATGACGGGAGAGCGGTTAAATTGATAACGACGTCTTATTTTAAAGCAGCACTGAGTTATTTTATTACCACTTGCAGCCCTTCTGCTCTCAGCTGTTCGGGTTCAAAGTGGAAGCAGCCCAACTTCTGGGTCAATGGAAACGTACAGGTAAGTTTTATGCTTATGTTGATGGAAATGAAGCCCAGGGTGAGGCCCCAGAATGTGGGTTCGGAGCCTGGAGTGGAAAATTAGCTCCAGAATAAGCCCTGTGAGGCTCATTGTAATTCAGTGACTCTGCACACAGCCCTACCCTTTGGATCCCGTATTTACATACCCTCTTGCGTATCTACAGCAAACTCTCACAGACCTACTCCCCGAAAGCAAGGTTTCACAGTGTCTTTTGTTGGCCTCTCTCCCCTCTCGAAGGGTTCCTTTCCCCCAACCCCCTAAATGGCCAAAGTCCTGCGAGTCCCCGGTGGCTAGTCTCCTGGGAGCACCGCAGAGCACGCTGCTTGGCCTGCAGAGCAGCATCTGACCTCCAAGATCACAGGACACACTTTAGGGATTTTTCTAGTTCTGGATTCATTGGTCGAGGTTAGATTTCCCTTCCCTTCCTGTGGCAGGTCACGGAGCAAACAGCCCTCGTGCATGCACAGAGGCTGTGGCCACCAGGGTCCCAGGAAGCTGGACAGAACTCTGCCCTGGACGGAACTCTGCTCTGGTCTGTCCCGGGGGTGAGGGGCGTGGAGGACCCCTTAGCAACAGGCTCTGTCAGAGAGCTGACTTCCATCACTCTGGACACAGGCCCGAGTGTAAGACATGGGTGAGGACACTCATCCCAGAGGGATGTTCCCAGGCCAGAGTGTAAGACATGGGTGAGGACACTCATCCCAGAGGGATGTTCCCAGGCCAGATTATGAGCTGAGTTTTGCCTGGTTGCCTTGGGCCTCTCCTTCTGCACCCTCTGCCCCCTTACGCCCTTCAGAGGCGGTCCACCCTTCCCCTTCCTTCCCTGAACTTTACCTTATGGTGTCTTCATCCCTCCTCCCCTGCGGTTTTTAATCCTAAGGGTGAAATGAGGAGTGAGGTAAAATGTCTTAAATTCCTGCAATAGACGCTAAACAGAGAGAGCCTCAGGTCTTATTAAATTATTAGTTAAACACAAAGACTCAGGCTCTGATGATTACAGAACAGAACAGGCAGGGAACTCAGGAGGGAGTCTCCGGGGGGGGGGGTATTCCCCATTTCACCTGCGCCCTGTACTCAAGGAAGTCTCTAGGGGGTCTGCCGGGACTAGATCTTGTGCCCACGTGCCCACAGGTACTCAGGGCTCAAAGCCAGGGACTCTTGTCCTCAGCCCCTTTCTGCTGTGGGGGAGGTAGCTGGCATTTCCACGGGCTTCTGTCACACCATCACATACCTTGCTACATACCCAATGAGACAGACCTGCATAATGTTAACGATGATTCGGCCAGTTATGTATTCTTAACCCTCCCAAACCTTCTGGAGCAGAGGAGAAATGAAAGGGAAACCTAAATACTTCTCACTTTTCTGGAAAAACCCCTAAAAAAGTAGATGCTATTAGCTTTCAGTTTTAGATTCGTAGTTTTGCTTCCTGAGACTTACATGATCAGTACTTTTAAATAAATGCAATAAACGTTATAGTTTAACGAACCCCCAGTTAGATTGCCTCAGTAGCAAAACCAGGACTGAAGTCCCCTGTGTCCTGCTGGGAAGGCTGAACATGCAGACTGGTGTCTCCTAGTATTACCTGGTCTCCAAGCTGTCGGCAGTTTCTCCTGCTTCAGGTCAGGTGGCAGTAAGGATATTTCTATACCTGAGTCTCTCTCCAGGAAACTTAAGAGGAAACTTTGGCCAAGTCTTCTTGGCTTCTCATTTTGGAAGGCTCTTGTGATGAAGACTCCACCCGGGTGTAGCCTCTTCTGGTTGGGACTAAGGCTGGAAGGAGGCTTAGGGAAAGGAGTCACTTCCTTGTTAAGCCCTGCCCCCAGCTTTTCAAATGAAGGAGGGGCTGACCTTTGCCCACGTAATTTGACTGTAAAAGGAGTTCTGCATGCTTTACCTGAGGACTCTCACTGCCCTTTGGGACAGACACAATTATGAGGGTGTTTTCCCGATAGTACTTTACTTTCTTTCCCTTTCATCAGTTTAGCGAATGTTTACTGATCATCTCTGTGACAGGCATGGCACACATGTTTAATCTTCACATCAAGAGGCAGGTGTTATGATTCCCATTTTCCATACAAGGAAACTGAGGCTCAGAGAGGTAAGGTATTGGTGCGGAAGTGGTCCCCCCATCAGTTGGGCTGAGATCCAAATCTTAGTCTTTCTGGCTTCACACTATATCAGTGTTACCTCTCCCATGAGATTCAAAGATTGTATTCAGATGGAACCTCGGGAAAAGCTTTCAAAATGGAATGTAACCCCAGCCATAGTAAAAGCCACTAAAACTCATTTAAAGACCATATGTCACAATTTTAGGGATAGAATTCCCTATGTATAGGAAAGAAGAAACATATGATTTTGCGGTCTATCCAGATTCTTAACTGAAATAGACACTTATGCTCATAAAACCATGAGCGCTGGCTAGTCAAAATGTGAAGATGAAGGAAGTGTGCATGGTGAAAGGGGAATTAAGGCTAATTTCATGAAAGTGGGGGAAGAACTGGCCATTTAAATATTAGGTAAACAGATCCATGAGGGACAAATAATGGCAGTTATGGGAAAGTTAGTTCTTTGGTGACTCGAAGTGAATTTTAACCAGCAAACTCATATTTATTGCTCATAACGAATACCAGTCTAGTCAACTTGAGGGATATTAAAGAAATATTAAGACTGTTTTGTCTTCAAAAAAAAACTTACAGTCTTTTTTCAGAAGAAGAGATACATTCATTTGAAACAATTTAAGAACCAACAAATACATATAATCACAACTAAATCGCATAGTTTGGACTACAGTTGTTACTGGAGTTCAGAGCTACATAACTTAATGACACTGGGGGCAGAAACCATTTAGAATCTCGCGAGGTCTTGGCAGGTAAGTATAAACACAAGAAAGGGGCAGTCGGCACAAGTAGTCAGGCTCACTGAAGACAGAGAATGTCCATTAATCATTCAGCTTTGCATCTCCCACACTCAACAAGCTGGCACATAACAGAGACAGGACTCAATACATGTTATATATTAAAAGACAACAAAACCCACTTTTCTCCTGATCCTAAAAATACACATTGTGGGAATTCCCTGGCGGTCCAGTGGTTGGGACTCCACGTTTTCACTGTCAAGGGCATGGGTTCAGTCCCTGGTCGGGAAACTAAGATCCCACGAGCCACGTGGTACAGCCAAAAAAAAAAAAATAATAATAATAGAAAAATACACGTTGTGTTTTAGAAAATTTGTACAACATAAAATAGCATACATAAAATAAAGACCATCGTGATCCAGTCATCCAGTGATAAATATTGTTAAACATTTGGTGTAGGGCTTCCCTGGTGGCGCAGTGGTTGAGGGTCCGCCTGCCGATGCAGGGGACACGGGTTCGCGCCCCGGTCCGGGAAGATCCCACATGCCGCGGAGCGGCTGGGCCCGTGAGCCATGGCCGCTAAGCCTGTGGGTCCGGAGCCTGTGCTCCACAACAAGAGAGGCCATAATGGTGAGAGGCCCGCGTACCGTAAAAAAAAAACAAAAAAAAACCAAAAAAACCCCAACAACAAAATGACCATTTTTTTTTTTTTTTTTTCTTGCCTTATGCGGGCCTCTCACTGTTGTGGCCTCTCCCATTTGCGGAGCACAGGCTTCGGACGCGCAGGCTCAGCGGCCATGGCTCACGGGCCCAGCCGCTCCGCGGCATGTGGGATCCTCCCGAAACGGGGCA
>NW_006797390.1:720991-725876 GCF_000442215.2 Lipotes vexillifer
AAAAAAAAAAAAAAAAAAAAAAAAAAAAAAAAAAAAAAAAAAAAAAAAAAAAAAAAGGGCCCGGTGCCGAAAAAAAAAAAAAAAAAAAAAACATTTGGTGTATTTCCTTCCTTCCATGACAGTAATACCTTGCTACCCTTCAGGTGTCTGCCCGGCCCATTGCCCCTTTTCTTCACGCTGTCCCCAATCATGCATCTACCAGGATGCACCCCTGCAGTCAGGTGGACCAAACGACCTCTGCTCCTTGTTGAAAAGGAAACAACAGGCCCTGGATGGAGTCACTTGTGGTCCCATGGCAGCAGACCAACACTTGATGCCTAAGCTAATTACAGTTTCAACCTTCCCCAGGAATGTGATTCCAGCTAACCTGGGATTTCCTGGTCAGTCCTGGGAAATCTGTGGACAGACCCTTCCGTTCCCTTCAGGAGGGTGGCCTTGCCTAAAACAATGCATCTTTGCTAATAATTTCATTTCTTTTCTGCTCCCTTTCTGCCTTTAAAAACCTTTCCTTTTCTGCAGCTCAACAAAGTTCCTCTTCACTTGCTAGATGGGATGCTGTCCGATTCATGAATCGTTCAATAAAGCCAATTAGAGCTTTAAGATTTACTCAGTTTTTGTTATTTAACAGGTTTGGTGGCAGCAGAGGGACTGAAGGAGACTTCTGATGGCTTCGGGGACAATGAAAAACACAGGTGATGTACCCATGAGCCCCTTTTTGAATTCACTGTCTTTCTTGCCCTTTCCAAGGGCTGTGGGTAATAAGTTCGCTCTTGGTTCTGAACTTTCTTTGCATCGAGCTCCCGATCTATTTGGCTTACAGGGCAGGTCAGCTTATGCTGGCAGATGGTTCTGCTCAGAGCCAACTGAGCTAAGCCCTTAGCCTTTCAGACAATTCCCAGGTTTTAAACAGAAAAAACCCAGCCCTAGGGCTTCCCTGGTGGCACAGTGGTTGAGAGTCCGCCTGCCGATGCAGGGGACACGGGTCGTGCCCCGGTCCGGGAGGATCCCACATGCCACGGAGCGGCTGGGCCCGTGAGCCATGGCCGCTGAGCCTGCGCGTCCGGAGCCTGTGCTCTGCAACGGGAGAGGCCACAACAGTGAGAGGCCCGCATACCGCAAAAAAAACAAAAACAAAAACAAAACCCCAGCCCTTGATTCTGTTCATATAGAGCCCCCAGGCCACAGCCTGCACTCGTTGAGTCCCCACCATTGGTTCAATCCTTTCCCCAGGCCAAGATTCCACAGAAATTGTTGGGATGCATAGGCCTTCTCTTAGCCAAGTCACAGTAGCATCTCTTCGTCACTGCTGGTGTGTCAAAGTGCACCTTTGTCTCGTTTTATGTAAATAAAGGCTATTGCTAGCGGGGATCTCAGAGGCCAAAAAGCTGCAAAAATTGGTGGCTGCAGGTTAAGCATATAAAGGCTGTTAGAGGGATCGACAGCTAAATCAAAGACTCCAGTGTTGAGACAAGTTGACCACGGAACAGGTTAGATTGACAGTAGGTAACCCGCCAACCTCAGGAAAACTTGCGTGCAACAAGGTGCACTGCAAGACACGCACAGTCCCCAACCCAGCGGTGCATCCTTTTAGGTTTAAAAAACCCAAAGGCTTAGTTTAGGGGAGTCTTAAATTCTAAA
Organism: Lipotes vexillifer; assembly: GCF_000442215.2. Lineage (NCBI taxonomy): Eukaryota > Metazoa > Chordata > Mammalia > Artiodactyla > Lipotidae > Lipotes > Lipotes vexillifer. The sequence goes on from NW_006797390.1 coordinate 722,630, forward strand.
GAGTCAAGCACGCCACCTTCTGGCACATCTGCTTATTTTATGTTTAAAAACTATGGTCCCGGAAGCTATCTACAAAAATGGCAAAATCTTAACTAAAAACAACCTAGGATTACAATGGCCAGTCTGGGGAATGTTCCAATTAGTCATGGTCCTTCATTTAAGAAGTGCGCTTGAAACTATTGTTTTCTGAATTAAACAGAACAGGATACTTGCTTTAATTGGTCTGCAGAGCTCCCCAAAGGCTTCAGGATTCCAAAATAGCTTCATTAGAAAACTTAAGACTGATGCATGCCTCCCACTTCTCCCCTCTGTCCTTCGTTATGTGAAAACTCATCTTTTCCTTCTGAACACTTTGAAAAGACTTTGGACCAACATCATAAAGGTCCTTCAATCTATGGCCTTACAGCTACAGTAGCTCCAAGGCCAGAGACCTAAAATAATACCTGGTTTCCCCACACTGCACCTTCCTAGGGGTCCACCATCAAAACATGGCCCAAGGATTGACGTTTCCTTTGTAATCAACTGGGGCACTGGAAAAAAGATTGTCCTCAAAGATCCTATGCAAATTCCTAAATATCCACTCAAATGCCCCCAAGGGAGGGCCCCCATATGGCCACTCCCAGGATTGATGCAGCTCTGAGGGACCCTCAGGTAAACTGCTACCCTTAAATAGCCAAGAGGAAATTAAAATTAATGGAAAATCTTACCAAATTCTGGTAGATATCAGGGCTATACTTTGTACTTTAAATCCCACCCTCAGAAATCTCTTAGAATGAAAAAAGGGTTTCCATAGAGGGGGTATCTAATAAAGTTCAGGAAGAATTTCTATCTCAACCAGTACAAATGGCTCTGGGACCTTTTACTGAAAAGCATTCTTTTTTGCTATGTGACCCAGTCCCAGTGAATATATTAGGCAGAGATCTCCTTTCTAAATTAAAAGAGCTAATATGCTTTGCTCACCTTAGAATTTCCTGATCAACCCGAACCGGATCTCTGATGTTTTTTACAATCTGTCTTTGATATAGAAGAAGAATTCCAACAAAGATCCCCTAATGTAACCGAGGTGCCTGAAAATCAGTAGGCTACTTCTAATACTGACACCGGGAAAATAAAAAATGCAGAGCCTATAAAAATTCAGATAGATGTGACTAAACCTCTTCGTAAATGGCCTCAATATCCATTAAAGTCTGAAGCCATACAAGGCCTCACATCAATAATAAAAGACCTAATTGCCCAGGAATTAGTCCTTCCCTGTACCCTGTAACACACTGATCTCGCCAGTCCAGAAGCCTGATGGGAGGGCGTGGTGATTTATCAAAGACTTAAGAGCTAGTAACAAGACAGTCATTCCCTGTTTCCCAGTTGCTCCAAACCCTTTTGACATAAGCTCTGCCAGATTTAAGATGGTTCAGTGCTATAGACTTCTGTTCAGCCTTTGTCAGCATCCTTGGAGACCCTGCAGTCAATATTTATTCACCTTTACTTGGAATAGTCAACAATATACCTGGACAGTCATGCCCCAAAGGTTCACTGAGGCCCCTTCTTATTTCTCCCAAGTACTCCGTCAGGGTCTAAGCGCCCTCCAGTTCCCCGGGGAAATTGACCCTTTTACGATATGTGGGTGACTTCTTGCCGCGCTCAGTTACCAAAGAGGCACCCTTAAAAGAGTCCATTTATTTGCTGCAACACTTAGCTGAAAAAGGACATAAAGTCTCTAAACAGAATTCCAGTTATTTTTGGACACTGTTCATGACATAGGTCAGAACCTAAGCGCCGAAGACATCCAGGTATCTCCAGAAAGAATTAAGTTAATTGAAGAATTTCCTAGGCCTACAACTAAGAAAGAGCTTCGTGGATTTCTAGGCCTGGCTAGACTTCGGGTTCCTAATTTTTCTCTATTTGCGTCCCTACTTTATGAACTTACTAAAATTTCAGTTCCCAAGCCCTTTTCCTGGGAAGATAAACTTGAACAGACCTGCGTAAGACTAAAAATAGCACCACAAGAGCCACCTGCCCTAGGGCTACCTAATGATTCAAAAACTTTCACCTTATTTGTACATGAAAAAGATAAACAAGCCCTGGGAATGCTCACACAAGAACAGAGCAATAAACATAGGCCTGTTGCCTATTACAGCAGGCAAATGGCTTCAGTTGCTTATACCTTTCCCAATTGCATTAAGGCTATGGCCACAGCGGCAAAGATAGTAGAACCTCAGCAGATCTAACCCTAGGAAATAACATCTACAAACTCCACACGCTGTCTGAAGTCTTCTTAACTCTGAATTAACTCAGCATTTCTCTGCAAGCAGAGAGCTTTCTGCTTTCACCACCTAATCTACATCTTAAACGTTGCAGTGTTTCTATGTGTGTGATGTATGTTTTATTTATTTAAAATTTTATTTTATTGAAGTGTGGTTGATTTACAGTGTTGTGTTAATTTCTGCTGTACAGCAAAGTGATTCACTTACACACATATATACATTCTTTTCCACTATGGTTTATCACAGGATATTGAATATAGTTCCCTGTGCTCTACAGTAGGCCCTTGTTGTTTATCCATCCTAGATATAATAGTTTGCATCTGCTAAACCCAAACTCCCAGTCCTTCCCTCCCTCTCTCCTCTCCCCCTTGGCAACCACATGCCTGTTCTTTATGTCTGTGAGTCTATTTTGTAGATAAGTTCATTTGTGTCGTATTTTAGATTCCACGTATAAGTGATATCATATGGTATTTGTCGTTCTCTTTCTGCACTTAGAATGATAATCTCTAGTTGCATCCATGTTGCTCAGATTGCAACATTCTCAATCCTGCCACATTACGACCCCTGCCCGACGATGGTGAGCCCCATGACTGTGAGGCATTAATGTCCCATTTTGTGACACTGCGTCCCCATTTATGAGACACTCCTTTGACTAATCCTGATCTAATTTTGTTTGCTAATGGGTCATCGTGTAAAAGTGAAAAAGGGAATTTCCAAGCTGGTCATGCTGTTACTACTCATTATCAGCTACCTGAAAGGGGAAACCTCCCACAACAAAAGAATGAGGCTGGTTTAAATGAAACACTTGAGAAAAGGAGCACCATTTGGTAGGAAGTATACCTGTGAAGGGGTTCAGAGTATGCTACTCCCAAACATGCACCTTGGGCATAGGGATATTTTGAGCTGAAGGCGATTATGAAGAAGCATAGGGGCTTCCCTGGTGGCGCAGTGGTTGAGAGTCCGCCTGCCGATGCAGGGGACACGGG
>NW_006797390.1:726239-743949 GCF_000442215.2 Lipotes vexillifer
AAAAAAAAAAAAAGAAGAAGCAACACAAGAAAAACTCTGTCTTCTGCTCCTTTACCAAAAAGGAAGGAGGTTTAATCACTGGAGACAACTCTATAGAGTCTGCTTAGCCTAGAGCTGCCACTAGAGGAATCTATACAACAAACCTTACTAAAACAATCCAGGTCTTCCATCACTTGTCCTCGTATATTTACCTTCCCGCAGTTTATCACCCCAAAAGCCTAAAGCTCTTTTCCTTTATCTTGTCACTTCTCTACAAATTTATCGTGCCCCCCTCAGCCTTATTGAGGTAAACTGACAAATAAAACTGTAGTATACTTAAAGTGTACATGATAATTTGATATAGGTATGCATTATGAAAGGGTTTCCACCACTAACTTAATGAACACATTTATCACCTCACTTATTTTATATTTATTTATTAATAATTTTTATTTGTACTATTTAAATAATTTTTGTAATATTTATAATATATTTATAATATTTATTTATTTACTTATGGGTGAGAACACTCAAGTCTTACTCTCTCAGCAAATTTTGATTATACAACACAGTATTATCATCTGTAGTTATCATGGTATACATTGGAGCCTCAGAACTTATTGATCTTATAATTGAAAGTTTGTACCCTTTTACTAGCCTTTCCCTGCTTCTCCCACCCCTGACATTATAATCTCTGTTTCTATGAGTTTGACTTAAAAAAATTTTTTTTAGATTCCATATATAAGTGATACCATGCAGGGCTTCCTTGCTGGTGCAGTGGTTAAGAATCCACCTGCCAATGCAGGGGACATGGATTGGAGCCCTGGTCCGGGAAGATCCCACATGCAGCGGAGCAACTAAGCCCGTGCGCCACAACTACTGATCCTGCGCTCTAGAGCCCGCGAGCCACAATTACTGAGCCCATGTGCCACAACTACTGAAGCCCACGCGCCTAGAGCCCATGCTCCCAACAAGAGAGGCCACCGCAGTGAGAAGCCTGCGCACCACAATTAGAGAAAAGCCCGCGTGCAGCAATGAAGACCCAATGCAGCCAAAAATAAATAAAATAAAATAAATTTATTTTTTAAAAAAAGTGATACCATGCAGTATAAAAAATACCATGCAGTATTTGTCTTTGTCTGGCTTATTTCAGTTAATATAATGCCCTTTAGTTTCATCCATGTTGTTGCAAATGGCAAGATTTTCTTTTTTTTTCATTTTTGAGTCTGAAAATATTCTATTCTCTCCCTTTCTCTCTGTCTCTCTATATCTGTCTATATATCTCTCTGCCTCTCTCTATATATCTGTATCTGTCTCTCTCTATCTATTCCTATCTATCTATCTATGTATCTGTCTAATCAAGGTTTTCTTTTTTGGATGATGTTAATTCTTTTTCTGGCCTAATCACTCTGACCAGGAGTGAGTATTATGTTGGATCAAAGTGGTAAGAGTGGGCATCCTTGTCTTGCTCTTGATCGTTTAGCTTTTTACTGTCGAGTATGTTAGCTGTGGGCTTGTCATATATGGCTTTAGATAGTACATGTTTTTTAATACCCAGTTTGTTGAGAGTTTTTATCATAAAAGGATGTTGAATTTGTTGAATGCTTCAGATGCATTTATTGAGATGATCATACAATCTCTGCTCTTCTTTTTGTTAACATGGCATATATCACATTGATTGACTTGTGTATGTTGCACCATCTTGTATTCCAGGGCTAAATCTCATGTGATCATGATATGATCCTTTTAATGTACTATTTAATTCAGTTTTCTAGTATTTTCTTGAGTACTTTACATCTATGTTCATCAGGAATATTGGCCTATACTTTTCTTTTCTTGTAGGTTCTTTATCTGGCTTTGATATCAGGGTAGTGCTAGCATTGTAAAATGATTTTGGAAATGTTCCTTCCTCTTCATTGTTTGGGAAGAATTTGAGAAGTGTTGGTATTAATTTTTCTTTAAATGTTTGGTAGAATTTACCAGTAAAGCCATCCAGTCCTGGACTTTTGTTTGTCGGGAGGTTTTCTAGTACTGATTTAATCTCTGTACTAGTAATTATGCTATTCAGATTTTCTGTTTCTTCATGATTCAGCGTTGGTAGGTTGTATGTTTCTAGGAATAGATCTGTTTCTTCTAGGTTATCTAATCTGTTGGTGTATAATTGTTCATAGTAGTTTCTTAGGATTCTTAGTATTTCTGCATTTTCAGTTGTAATGCCTCCTCTTTCATTTCTGTTTTCATTTATTTGAGTCTTCTCTATTTTTTTTTCTTAGTTAGTCTAGCTAAAGGTTTGTCAGTTTTGTTTTTATCTTCTCAAAAAACCAGCTCTTAGTTCCTATGATCCTTTCTATTGTCCTTCTGGATTCTGTTTCATTTCTTTCTGCTTGAACTTTGTTATTCCTTCCTTCTACTAACTTTGGGCTTAATTTGTTCCTTTTCTAGTTCCCTGAGGTGTAAAGTTAGGTTGTTTATTTGAAGTCTTTCTTATTTCTTAATATAGGCATTTATCACTATAATATTCCTTCCAAGCACTGCTGTTGCTGCATTTCTTAAGTTTTGGTATGTTGTGTTTCCACACAAGTTTTTATTTTTATTTTTTATTGAAGCATAGTTTATTTACAATGTTGTGTTAATTTCTGCTATACAGCAAAGTGATTAAGTTATATATATTTATACATTCTTTCTTTTTTTTTTTGGCGGTACACGGGCCTCTCGCTGTTGTGCCCTCTCCCGTTGCGGAGCACAGGCTCCGGACGCGCAGGCTCAGCGGCCATGGCTCACGGGCCCAGCCGCTCCGCGGCATGTGGGACCTTCCCGGACCGGGGCACGAACCCGCGTCCCCTGCATCGGAAGGCGGACTCTCAACCACTGCGCCACCAGGGAAGCCCTATACATTATTTTTTTATATTCTTTTCCATTATGGTTTATCATGGGATACTGAATATAGTTCCCTGTGTGCTATACAGTAGGACCTTGCTGTTTATCCATTCTATATATAAAAGCTTACATCTGCTAACCCCAACCCCCTCCCCCTCCCCCTCAGCAACCACCAGTCTGTTCTCTATGTCCATGATTCTGTTTCTGTTTCATAGATAGGTTCATTTGTGTCATATTTTAGATTCCACATATAAGTGATATCATATGGTATTTATCTTTCTCTTTCTGACTTACCTCACTTACTAAATCTCTAGTTGCATCCATGTTGCTGCAAATGGTATTATTTCATTCTTTTTATGGCTGAGTAGTATTCCATTGTATATATGTACCTCATCTCCTTTATCAATGCATCTGTCAATGGACATTTAGGTTATTTCCACGTCTTGGCTATTGTGAATAGTGCTGCTATGAACATAGGGGTGCATATATCTTTTTGAATTATAATTTTGCCTGGGTATATGCCCAGGAGTGAGTGGGATTGCTAGGTCATATGGTAATTCTACTTTTAGTTTTCTGAGGAACCTTTGTACTGTTTTCCACAGTGGCTGCACCAACTTACATTCCCACGAACAGTGGAGGAGGGTTCCCTTTTCTGCACACCCTCTCCAGAGTGTGTTATTTGTAGACTTTTTAATAATGGCCATTCTGACTGGTGTGAGGTGGTACCTCATTGTAGTTTTGATTTGCATTTCTCTGGTGATTAGCGATGTTGAGCATCTTTTCATGTGCCTGTTGCCATCTGTAACCACACAAGACATTTTTTGATTTCCCTTTTGATTTCTTCTTTGACTCACTGGTTGTTCAGGAGCATGTTGTTTAATCTCCACATATTTGTGAATTTTCCAGTTTTCTTCTTGTAATTGATTTCTAGTTTCATGTAATTGTGGTTGGGAAAAGATGCTGGATATGATTTCAGTCTTCTTAAGTTTATTAAGACTTGTTTTGTGACCTAATATATGATCTGTCCTGGAGAATGTTCCATGTGCTCTTGAGAAGAATGTATATTTTGCTGCTTTTGGATGGAATGTTATATATATGTCTGTTAAGTTCACCTGATCTAATACAAAGTCCAAAGTTTTCTTACTGATTTTCTTTCAGGATAATCTAGTCATTGTTGAAAGTGGGGTATTGAAGTCCTCTACCATTTTACTGTATTGCTGTCTATTTCTTCCTTCAGATCTGTTAATATTTACTTTATGTATTAGGTCCTCCAATATTGGGTTCATAAATATTCACAATTGCTATATCCTCTTGATGAATTGACCCCTTTATCATTATATAATGACCTTTTTATCTCTAGCTACAGTTTTTGGCTTAAAGTCTATTTTGTCTTATATAGGTATAGTTACCCCTGTTTTCTTTTGGTTTCTATTTGCTTGGAATATCTTTTCCTATTCCTTTACTTTAAATCTGTGTGTGCCCTTAAAGCTAAAGTGAGTCTTGTAGGCAGAATATAGTTAGGTCTTGTTTATTTAATCCATTCAGCCACTCTGTGTCTTTTGATTCAAGAATTTACTTCATTTAAAGAATTATTGATAGGTATGGACTTATTATTACCATTTTGTTCATTGTTTTCTGTTTTGTAGTTCTTTGTTCATTTATTTCTCACTTTGTCTCTTCCATTGTAATTTGATGGTTTCCTGTAGTGGTATGCTCTGATTCCTTTCTCTTTATCTTTTGTGTATCTACTATAGGTTTTTGATTTGTGGTTACCATGAGGTTTTATAAAACATCTTATAGTTACAACAGTCTGTATTAATCTGGTAACAACTTTTGATTTTCTGATCCTACTTTTACTGCTATTTGACCTTGATGTGGGGAAAAACCGGAATGTTTGGAAATGGGCAAAAGGGATTACTGGATATCCTTTCAATGAAATCCTGGAACCCTTGGGGATTACTTGATTTTATAGAAATGTGCACCTTTGTCAGCTTTTGATTAGGCTCTTTTACAAGTCTATACAGGCAGAATCTGGATTATAAGAAACGGATAGTAATGCAAATAATTCCTTTCATAAAAATGCAAGTTGTCTCTTGTGAATGCAGCTGTTTTTTGTCCTGTGGGTATGGACTAATTTTTCCAGTTTTGCCTGTATTTGTAAAATGATTTCAGCATTTTTGATCTGCCTATAAGTGTGCAGTAGTTTGAGTTCTCCTTTGAGCAGTTGTAATATTATACTGGTTGTACTACTAATTAATGAGTTAGATAAAATGTTTGACACATGTTCCTTTTTATTGTCTGACAGTTGGCAAAGATTCTCTCCTTGATCAAACTCTAGCTGTGCTCCTCTGAGCCCTTTCTTGACTAGGCTCAACCTTGTCCTTTAAAGACTTGAGCAAAACACTGACAGCCCGCAGCTACCTCCCTAGGCTGCCCCAACCCAACGCCCGGCCCCCACACCTACACCTTAAAGTGTCTGCCTGAGAAAACTCAAGACTGCCAACATAATTTACTGTTTGTCCCAGCCAACACCTGAATATAGGGTCCCTGTTCCCAGTCTCTGTAGGAGGAGAGAAACCCAGCAAACCCAGATGGTTTCAGGCAGACCAACCTCCCCTTCCTGCTTTTTGTAATTTATCCCTCCCCTGACTCTACTGAGTGCCCAGTCACTCCTTCCTTATTCCCTCATTCTCCCTGCAAAATGCACAAATTCAAATTCAGTTCATGCCAGACACTTTTCTTTATTGCAGTAGTATATTACTGATTAAAATCCGTCCTTACTACTTTAACTAGCTTTGTTTATCTTTGACAGAGTCATGACTTTACCTTTAAAGAAATTATCTCCCAACACTGATTAAATTACCTAAAATCTCTGGACTTCATGTTCCCTTCAGGCTCTTCTTTGATTGTCTGCTTAATTGAGAGGCAGGCGGGTAGAGATCTCAAGGTTCTGTTAGCGGTTGTGTTTGTTTGGTTTTTTAAAAATTTAATTAAATTAATTAATTTATTTTTGGCTTCGTTGGGTCTTCCTTGCTCTGTGCGGGCTTTCTCTAGTTGTGCGGGCTTTCTCTAGTTGTGCGGGCTTCTCACTGTGGTGGTTTCACTTGTTGCGGAGCACGGGCTTTAGGCGTGCAGGCTTCAGTAGTTGTGGCGCACGGGCTTAGTTGCTCCTTGGCATGTGGGATCTTCCCGGACCAGGGCCCGAACCCACGTCCCCTGCATTGGCAGGCAGATTCTTAACCACTGCACCACCAGGGAAGTCCCAGTGGTTGTGTTTTAATCAATGACTTAGTTATTAACACATTTGCAGATAATGTAGGTATAATGTAGCACAGTAGTTAAAGGCTTAGGCTCCGAAGGCAGTTTGGAGTTGAATACTGATTCTGCCTCATACTAAATGAAGGGTAGGAGAGAGTGATCTGAAGATGGAAACAAATAAAGCCCTTGATTTTGAGGCTAAAAGGAAGTTCTTGGGCTTAAAAGTACATGTACAAAAGATGTCCCGAGGAGGTGTAAAAGGCAAACTTATTCTGTCACTTGTTAAAATGCTGAGGCACTATTGTGATCGGGACTATTGTGATAGGCATAGGGACTTCTTCTGTGGGGGCCAAGGAGCAGGGGCGGGGAGGGGATGGAAAATTACTAAGGAAGCTTTAGGGGCAAGCGGGGATCCTGCAAAACTGGCCTGGTAGGATTCTTGCTGAAGGCAAGCCAGGTGACCAGATATTCCCTGAGGAATTATTGGGGATGAAGAATTTGATCAGACATCAGGGTGGGAACGAATTTAGCAGGACTCTTGCTAAAACTGGGCTCTTGGATAATATGCCCAAGGATGGGAACCTCGCTGGGCTCAGAGGGGCCTGACTAAAGTTTGGTCAAGGAGAGTCTTTGTCAAGAACTGTGACAAAAAGCAAATACACAAAAACAGAGTAGGTCTGGAGTAAATGTCAGACTGAGCTGAGGTTCTTGAAAATGTAAATGACAAAAGAAGGGATTTTTCGGATTCAGTTACAACAACAGAAGGCAGAAAGAAAACAGAACCACTTTGATTCAATTTGAGTCCTCTCTTCTGTACCAAGGAAAACAGTCTCAGGTGCAAGTGACAGTGGGAAGTTGGAGCTTTAGATAAAGAGACAGCAGACGTGTGTTGAGCAGCTTTAAGTAAATCTCAGGTTCTGGGTAGGGAGACCCAGAACCACCATTGTAACAGAGAAGAACAGATCCGACTCCATATTGGATCCATTCCTTTAGTTCTAACCCTTGTGCTCTGTGCCTGTGCTTAGTCATGCTGGCTCTGCACCCTTGTAAAAGAATGTTGCCTGGAGCCTGAAATATACATAATAGCCCCGTTCTCAAGGCTCTGACCTTTAAAGATACACACTTTTCCATTCATATAGAGATAAAAAGTTGCAGAACAGAGAATAACATTTGTCTTGTTGGAGGTTTATAGGAACATTGAGAGCAGACCTCTAAGGACAGCTGCAAGAACAAAGGATTCCAGGGAGTCAGAACACGGCCTGCAGAGCTGGGGTCAGTTCTGCCCTTGTGTTTTTATTGAAGTAAAGCGCGAAGCCAGAGTGCAAGAGTTCAAATCCCAGCCCTGCCATAAGACTAGCTCTCTGAACTTGGGTAAGTTGTCTGACCTCTCTGTGCCTCTGCTTTCTCACCTGTAAAATAGGAATAATAAAATTTGTACCTATCTCTTAGGGCTGTTATGAGGATTCAGTGGGATGTCAATGTAAATACGTAAAGTGATTCTAAAAAAGTCCGGCTCATAGTAATCGCGACAGAAGTGTTGTTGTTGGTGGTGGTGGTGGTGGTGGTGGCGGCGGCAGTGGTGGTGGCATCATCACCATTCTAAGAAGGGCATTGTCAGTTTCCCAAAATGACGTGAGCAGAATGGCGCTGGGTGCTGCATCAGTGCCCTGGGCAGAGCGTTGAATGACGTCTCCTCCTCCTCTGCCCCCACCCCTCCCCCAAACACAGGTTCCACTCCCTTGATACAGGAGGGGCTTCAGGACACTTCTGGACTCTTGCCTAAACTGCAATGCTCAAACTCATACCCTTTTGGGTCTCTACTACTAGACTTTAGAGACCGGTACGTTCAGTGCCCTCCTTTTAAATATGCTCAAGGCCAAATAGGAAGTTAAGAACCAAGCCCCTCAAGTCCATATTCTGTGCCCTGTCCACTCACCACCTGCCTCCTTCCCCACCTCTGCTGTCGAAGAGTTTCAGACTCTTAACTCAAATCCCACCTCTTCTTAGAAGCCTTTCCAGATCCCCCCAAATTGAATTAGTCTCCTCTCTCCCCTTAGCTACACCATAGCAAGTTTTGAGCATTGATTATAGTACTTATCAGTCTTCTTGTATTAGAGTCCATTGTCCATGCCTCTGTCTTCACCCTGTTTGCCTGAAGAACAAGGAGATGTTTATTCACTTTAGGATCCCACTTAGCACACCGGGTGCTTTGCATACATTAGGCCATCCTGAAATGATCTTTGACTTGGTTATTAAGGTTGTGTAATGTATAACCTTGGAGCTATAGTTCTTATGTTTGTTCTGGCCGTTCCATTTCATTTTCATTTTTTTCCCTTTTGGCTGCATGCGGCTTGCAGGATCTTAGTTCCCCAACCAGTGATCGAACCTGGGCCCCTGGCAGTGGAAGCACAGAGTCCTAACAACTGGACTGCCAGGGAATTCCCTGCATTTCATTTTCAAATGATGGGTTTAGCTATTCTTTTCCTGTTTGGATCCTAAATATACTCCTATAAGTTTCTGGTTAAAAACCTTTCTTTTTTCACAGTCTCCTCACCAACAAGTATATACCTACCCCTCTGGCATTGCTCTCAAGACCCTGTTTTCTGTTTTTGAGGCTCCTTTCCAAGACATCTCCACAGCCTCTGTACATCCAGGTATAGATTGTGACCTCCCATTATCCGACCCCATCCCCAGGGTCTACCTAGTTTTCTTCACAACACAGTTTTGCTTCTCACCCTTGGCCCTGAGCATTTCTGCCGTCTGGTCCCATTGCTAAGGATCCTGCTCAGAGAGATCAGGTCAGCAGACTGTCTACCCTTCATCAGCCTGACAAATTTACAGTCTCTAAAGCATCTTCCTTCACAGCATTCAATTCTAGACAACACCAAACTTAAGAGTGGTTTCTATTTCAAGAGTTCATTTGTAAGGGACTTATTTAGAACTCACATTTTTCTCTTAACAGTAACGTTCTTCGTGGTGGTTAGTTTTGCCAGGCCGGTCCAGGAGAGCCCATTTAACTTATAGGATTCAGCTGCACTGGCACCATGGAATCCTTAGGAGTGATAATTGTGGTGTAGAATACCATCACAGTATAGAACAGTGTTTCTATGGGAAAACATTCTCAGAGTTCCAACTCGGAATGCTTGGTTTCCTTTAACTGTCTGCAGTTAAGACTGAGCGTGCCTCCCACCTCCATATTAAAAAAACCAAAAAACAAAACACAGTACAATTTATTGAGGGATTACTATGCACCAGGCAGTGTAAACTCATTACGTGAGTTACTGTTTCATCCTCACATGGACATTGTGATGGAACAGTGTAGGTACTGCTATTATCCACCCTTTACAGATGAGAACATGGAGACCAAAAGAACTGATCTCAGTGACTTTGGACAGAGATCTAATAAAATAAAGTCTGGTGAGTGCCAGGAAAGAAACTTCAATCTAGAAGATTGAAGGGGTGAGAAGAGAATCAGAGATGGGGCAGCAGTGGAATAAAGATTGGGTCAGGTCTGGGGAAGGTGGTGATAAGGAGCAGTAGGACAGCCTAGAGGCAGCTTGGCTCAGTGTAGGAAATTGTTAGACATCATATATTTCTTCCCTTGTGACTTGTGTTCGGCAAAGGAACACTTAGATCCTGTTGTATGATCCTTGAAACAGTGGAGAATAACCACAGCCTGCCTCTGAGAAGGAAGAGTAGCAGTAGGTGTTTTTAATCCTCAAGGTGATCAAGGATGGTGAGGTCGAGTCCATCACAGCCCTGGCCTTTCACTGCTCCCTGTGTCCATGCCTATAACTCGGCAGCACCCTCCCATGAGTAGTAGAATGATCTGCTCTGTCCCTGGAGTCTGGACTCAGTCATGGGACTTGCTTCAGTCATGATGCAAAAGCCATGACTGAAGCCCAGGCTTCGGAGAGGTGTATCCATTAGAGCTTGCTTTCTTGTGCACCTGTGCAGTAGCCAGGAGAACTTGTCCAGGCCTGCGTTCTAAGGATGAGAGCTACATGGATCAGAGCCAAGTTCCCCAGTTGACTCAGAGGGACCCAGGGAGGCCAGCCAAGATCAACAGAGCCACCTGGCCGATGTCAGCTGAACGTTGCATATTTGTGAAAAATAAGGTGGTGTGGTTTTTTTGGTATGTCATGAGTTTTTAAAAATTAAACTTTTTATTTTGAGATAATTGTAGATTCACATACACTTGTAAGAATTAATAAAAAGAGATCTCGTACACCCTTTATCCAGTTTTCCTCTATGGTAACATCATGCAAAACTGTAGTACAGTATCATTACCAGGATATTAACATTGATACAATCAATTAATATGATCATGTGATTTTTCTTCTGTAGCCTGTTAATATGATTGATTAAATTGATTGATTTTGAATATTAAAACAGCCTTGCATCCCTGGAATAAACCCTACTTGGTCATGGTATATAATTCTTTTTGTGTATTGCTGAATTCTATTTGCTGATACTTTGTTAAGGATTTTTGTATCTACTCAGGAGGGATGTTGTTCTGTAGTTTTGTGCCTTTGTCTGGTTTGGTATAAATCAAATGAACTGGGAAGTGTTCCCTCCTCTTTGTTCTAGAAGAGATTATGTAGAATTGGCATTATTCATTCTTTAAACATTTGGTAGATTGTCTAGTGAAAACATTTGGGCCTGGAGATTTCTTCTTTGGGAGTTTTAAAATTATGAATTTAATTTTCTTAATAGTCATAAAGCTATTCAAATGACCTATTTCATATTGGGTGAATTGCAGTTGTTTATTTATTTGTCTGTTTATTTGTTTGTTTACAGGATTTGTTCCATTTCATCAGTGTTTTCAAATTTATGGGTGTAGAGTTGCTTGTAGAATTCCTTCATTATTCTTGATGTCTGCAGGATCTGTGGTGATATCCTCTGTCTCATTCATCGGTAATTTGTGTCTTCTCCCTCTTTTTCTTTGTTAGCTTTGCTAGAGGTTTGTCAATTTTGGTTTGACGTTTTGGTTTTGTTTTCTGTTTGTTTCCTGCTTTTTGTTTCTCTGTTTACTTTTTCCTGCCTTCCTTTGGGTTAAACATTTTTACAATTTTATTTACCTATAGTGTTTTTTTGTTTGTTTGTTTGTGATACGCGGGCCTCTCACTGTTGTGGCCTCTCCCGTTGCGGAGCACAGGCTCCGGACGCGCAGGCTCAGCGGCCATGGTTCACGGACCCAGCCGCTCCGCGGCATGTGGGATCTTCCCGGACCGGGGCATGAACCCGTGTCCCCTCCATCGGCAGGTGGACTCCCAACCACTGCGCCACCAAGGAAGCCCCCCTATAGTGTTTTTAAATGTATCTCTTTGTATAGCTTTTTTAGTGGTTGCTCTAGGTATTACATTATATATATGTAACTTATCATAGTCAACTGGTATCATTATTTTATCAGTTTTTGTGAAGCATAGAAATCTTTCCCTCCTTTACATCTCTTTATATTCCCTATTTATAGTATAATTGTTTTAAATGTTTCCTCAAGCACATTGAGAACTACATCAGATAGTGTTATAAATAAATTTTGCTTCAATCATCAAACATAATTTTGAAAACTCAAAAAGAGAAGGAAAGTCTATTGTATTTGCCCATATTTTTGCTTACTGTGTACGCTCTTCCTTGCTTCATGATATTCCAAGTTTCTTTCTCTTATCATTTCCTTACCATTTGGAGACTTCCTTTAGCCATTCTTTTAGGCCAACAAATTCTCTTAGTTTTCTGGTAACAGATTCTTTTAGTTTTTCTTCATCTGAGAATATCTTGACTTCCCCTTATTTTTGGAATTATTTTTTTCCAGGTATAAGATTCTGGGTTGACAGTACTTTTCTTCCATCACTTGAAAGATAGTTTGCCACTTCCTTTCAGCATCCATGGTTTCTGATGAGAAATCTACTCCATTCTAATTGTTTTGTCCCTGTTTTTCTCCGACCGATTTCAAGATTTTCTTTGTCTTCAGTTTTTGGAAATTTAACTGTGCTATATCTTGATGTGGATTTCTTTGGGTTTATTCTGTTTGAGTTTCACTCAGTTTTTTGAAAGTTTTTTATGTCTTTTGGCAAATTTGGAAAGTTTTCAACCATTAGTTCTGTGATAATACTATTTTAGCTCTGCCTTCTTTCTTCTCTCCTTCTGGGACTCCAATGATGTGACTATTAGGTCTTTTATTATCGTCCCATGGGTCCTTGACATTCTGTGTAGCCTCCACAGACACCGTGGTGGACATGGTCTCATAACCTTTGGACAATGGTGAAATTCCTGACTCTTCACTAGGCCTCCTCTGATATGAGCAGGGAAGGGAGAGGCTCCTCTTATTGCCAGGTGCAGGAGGAAGTTGCAGCTCCTCACATGGTCTGTACCAGGGGTTTATTCAGTCTAAAGAGGTCAGTGTGGTTTCCAAACACCAGGCAGAGAGTTGGAGAGGCTGAGCACCCACAGCCCTGAAGCACTACTGTTCAATGGGTCTTGCACAGCCCAGTGAGACCTCACTCATTGCTGTACCGTAAACCCTGCTGGTGCTGAGCTCTGGCCCTCCCTTGGCTGCCCAGGTTTATTGTCCTTTGGTTTATACTCATGATTCAGGTATCATTCCTGGGGCCACCGGACCTCTGGGTCTTATGGGCCTTATTGAAGGATCTATAGGATGTTTCCATTTTGTGTTATTATTTAAAATACTCCAAAATAAACATCCTTGAATGACTATAATTGAACCCTTGGTCAACCGTCTCTGTAAAACAAATCCCCAGAGTTAGATTTGTTGGATCAAAAGGTATGCTTTACAAGCCATTCTTAGGAGGTAAGCCCTAGGTGCATTAATATTCTCCATATAGTTCACCTAGCTCTTTTTTCCTCTGTGTATCTTAGCTTCTGAAAATGCATTTTCTTTTGTTTAATTATCTTGAAGTTGTTCATAAAATTTCACAGTTTGTTTTCACAGTTTGGAAATCACATCTTTAATAGGTGTTCGGCTCTTTCTGTTATGTAGAGGCCTAGCTCACTTTATCCTGACCCTCCAGATCTTGTAATATTGGAAGATCTGAGTTTGCTTCTCAAAACCCACTCTACCTTTGACTTATAAAACAGAAACACAATCTGGATTTGTTTCCTCTTCTTCCTTTTTTTTAAATTAAATTAAATTTTTTTATTTAAAAAAAATTATTTTATTATATTTTATTTTTGGCTGCATTGGGTCTTTGTTGCTGAGCGCGGGCTTTCTCTAGTTGCGGTGAGCGGGGGCTACTCTTCATTGCAGTGCGTGGGCTTCTCATTGCGGTGGCTTCTCTTGTTGCAGAGCACGGGCTCTAGGCACACGTGCTTCAGTAGTTGCAGCACGTGGGCTCAGTTATTGCAGCACATGGGCCCTAGAGCATGTGGGCTTCAGTAGTTGTAGCACTCGGGCTCAGTAGTTGTGGCTTGTGGGCTCTAGAGCATAGGCTCAGTAGTTGTGGCGCACGGGCTTAGTTGCTCCGTGGCACGTGGGTTCTCCCTGGACCAGGGATTGAACCCGTGAATTGGCAGGTGGAATCTTAACCACTGCGCCACCAGGGAAGTCCCTATGCTTCTTCCTCTTTAACAAATTATTTACTTTGGAGAATCCAGAGAGATTACTAACCAAATGTAGTTTTCAGAATAGTGTTGGTCAAACTTTTTCAGGCTCGTATAAACCTATAAACATGCTAAGGCATATTAGACTGGAGGCAGGTGCCACATTCATAATGAATAGTTATATGTTTTTTAAAAAATGTGCTATGAAATTGGAGAAATTAAAAAAAATATATATATTCAGACTTCCAGTTAAGCATGGCAGATTAAACACGTGCATATATCTGAGCTCTACCTTCCCTCTCCTTACCCCATGCAAAATTACAGTGAAGGAATAAAAGGCATAAATGCATAAGGACAAAGAGAATTGGAGGGGAGATAAGAGTAGGGAAGAGATGTGATCACATCTGAGAGATGAAAAGTGTTTTGAAGGATGGTAACTGACTTAGACCAGAGGTGGCTAAAACCCAAGTGCCTGTGGAAAGGAAGACTGATAAACAGCAAATTTGTTCACCAGAACACCTGAAAACTTCAGGAATTGGAGACACTATGACCGTGGAGGGGGCAACGGTTAGTCATGGGGCTGAGGAGAGGGAGATGGTTTTAAAGTTTCTCTAAGGACCTCTTATACCTCTGACCCACACCAGTATGGGATAACCTCTCCCTAATTGGTGTAGAACACAGAGTTCCTTTTCAGGAGAAACTGACCAGAGTCTCTGGCTCTGGGACATGCTTGCTGGTGTGCTCCCATCGGCCTCCCTGCTCTGACTATGGCGCCAGGCTTATTACTCAGACCCAGTTCCCCAATTCCATCAAACTGGAGAAGACCAGAGTGAAGTCTGTGGAAAAATTCTATTGCCTCAGGGGAAATACTCATACATAATGACAATTGGGAGGGGGTGTGTCCCCCTAATGACAGAGTGGCTCGACACCTGATCGCTCTGCAGGCTGCCAGGTGACAATTTTGCCTCATTACACAACTTCTTTGTGTGTGATTTTTGAGCATAAATCAATAGGCAAGGATCATCAGACTCTTGGGAGATACCCCCCAAAATAAAAGACAGAGATCAAAGTGTGTGTGTGTGGAAACTAAAGAGAACTAAAGAGAAAGAAAATATCGTAAGGAAGAGGAAAAGCATTTAACGAAAAAGTCTAAGTATCTTTAGAGAGATGAGAAGATATTGCAGCCATGAAATGAGAATGGATGCCATCAAAACAACAAAATAAAGGAATGTCAGAAAACAAGAAAGAGCTTCTGGAAACTAAAATGCTTAGAGTAGAAATAAAAAATTTAACAGAGTATGGAAGATGAAATTGAGGAATTCTTGTATAAAGTAGTAAAAAAGAAAAGACTGGAAAATGGGATACCAGGTTGGTACATTTCTCCTTTACAACCCCCCTTTCTTTTTTCTACCCTCACTGTTGGGGGTGGGATACTAAACTTCCCTTTCTAGACTGCCCTATAATTAGATTTGGCTTTTGACGCATTTCTGCTCAATGAGTCAAAAGTTGAAGTCTGCAGGGGATGGATTTCTGGAAAGCCTTTAGTTCCTTGCTACAGATGCAACACTTTCTGCTTCTTTCCGTTTCCTCCTTATTCCTTATAAATACGGATGTGATGGCTGGAGCTGCAGCAGTTATCTTGTGGCCGTGAGTGAGAGGCCAAGAGAGTTCCAGAGATCTTTGCTGCTCTGACATTCTTGAGCCTCTGAAATAATACCAGTCCAGCTACCTCTTGACTTCTTGTGTGGGGAAAACCCAAACAAACGCAATTTATTTAAGTCACCGTTTAATCGGATATTCTTCTATTCCTAGCTGAACCATATTCCCTAATACAAAGAGAAAAGTTAAAAAACTAGAGCATCTATTCAAGTGGTCCTATATTCAACTGTTAGGAATTTCAGAAAGAGAAAACAGAGATAACGGTACAAAAAATTATCAAAGGAATAATAGAAGAAAATATTCCAGAGCTGAGCTTTCATATCTTGAAATAACACATGAACCCAAGTAACTAAAAATCAGCAGGATGTAGAATGGAAGTACTTCACAGTTTGTTTTCAGATAAATGGACTGGAGGTCAGGGAACTGGCTTTACTACAATAAACAGTTGTATAGTAGAAAGAATTAACATTGTGTAGCTATTCAAGAGGTTTGTCAATAAATGCTAAACCAGAAATGTTCCATTTTAAGAAGATGGGAACTTGTGGAAACACAGTAATACCTATAGGGTATCCATTCAACAAAGTGGTTTAAGTTGGGGCTGTTGGTTCAGAATTGCCATGTTTTATTTTAAAAGTTGGCTATTTCAAAAGGTGGTGTGCTCTGAAATCATACATACCTGGTGCTGATCCCAGTTGTATGGTGCAGGCAGTTTGACTTCTCTGTGCTTATTTCCTCATCTGTATGGCTGCTTTAGAGGTTATTTGGGGGACCAGTGGGCATTCTGTATTGAAAGATGGCACAGAGCTGGTATTGCTTAAATGTCAACTCCTTGTAATGATGTTTCTTAAATCAGGATGCTACCTGTACACACACACCACAGCCTTCCATTTTTCCCTTGTGTTAGTTCATGAGAACTCAAGTTACCTTCAAGATTATCCAGTGTTGGTTCCCGAATTGGGATTTCCCAGCCTTTAGGGCCTGGGAAAGTTATAACTAAGGTCTGTGAGTTAGTTTCAATATTCTAAAAGCCTAAAAGAAATCATACATGTACCAGGGATCAGGATAAGGAGGGATCTAGTGTCTTCACTTCTGTCTGAGATGTAAAGTTATTACGGTAACTCTGGTTGCTTTATGATGATCAGAAGCTCCTGTCGACATTTATACATCTGATTATTAAAGATAGAAAAGTTACTAGTTAATTTTTTTTTTTTTTCCTGTACGCAGGCCTCTCACTGTTGTGGCCTCTCCCGTCGCGGAGCACAGGCTCCGGACGTGCAGGGTCAGCGGCCGTGGCTCACGGGCCCAGCCGCTCCGCGGCATGTGGGATCTTCCCGGACCGGGGCATGAACCCGTGTCCCCTACATCGGCAGGCGGACTCTCAACCGCTGTGCCACCAGGGAAGCCCTTTTTTACATCTTTATTGGAGTATAATTGCTTTACAATGGTGTGTTAGTTTCTGCTTTGTAACAAAGTGAATCAGTTATACATATACATATGTTCCCATATCTCTTCCCTCTTGAGTCTCCCTCCCTCCCACTACTAGTTACTTTTTTAGAGATGCATTTTGGAAGGCAACATCTTTTAAAATCATAGGGAGATAGTGAGGAGGGTAACAAGTCTGGGACACTAAGTTTCCAAATAGATTAAGTATCCTGTGCAAAGTCACACAGTGGATTAGCAGCAGTGCCAAGACTAGGACTGATTTCTCCTGATGCCTATTTGTCTGCAAGTTCCACTACCTACAGTAGCTCTGCAGACCATCTTTCCCTCCCAGCCCCAAATAGTGCTTCAGTCACCAAACACCATACTATATGTGGTGCTGGATGTTAACTAGACTTATTGTGATCATTTTGCTGTGTATACAAATATCGAAGCATTATGTTGTACATCTGAAACTAGTATAATGTTATATGTAAATTATACCTCAATTTAAAAAAAAACATATATTGCTTCAGAAACTTGAAATCCAGATAGTGTAGTGTCAAGGGCACTTCAGCTTTCCTTTTTGCTGGGACCCCAGGAATCATGATGAGGGAGAAAGTATCCCTGAAAACCTGTCATGATTTATGGGAACAGCCAGAAATTTCTTTCTTGCTTTCATTTGTCAATCAGTTAATTTGTACCTTAGAAGACTTAAAATACTTGAGAGAGAAAACTCTGTTGCTTGTTTATGTTGTTTTGTGTCTGTGAAAAGACAGGAGATTTTTCAGCCAAGGTTGAAATTCCCACGGGAAAGTAGACCAGGCATGAGATCTGAATGTATACCTGTCTGGAAGCTGTAGCCTTTGATAGAAACAACAGAACCAGGAAGAAAACTGTTTTGATACGTAGTGGTCACCAGGTGGCGCCACACACTCGCTGTCAAACCTAACAATTCCCC
>NW_006797390.1:743959-748376 GCF_000442215.2 Lipotes vexillifer
CCCCAGTCTGGGGAATTTGATTTACCCAAAAGCAGGAAAAACAAAAGTACAGGTAGTTCCAGTACTTCAGCTTGGGACAGAGGAGCTGAAAGGAGATGGTAAAAAACCCCAAAGCGCTTGTCCTCTTTAACTGAGAGGCAGAGAATCCGCTAGTGTTCTTTGAATTCACTGAGTAAATGAGAAGCTGGCTGACTTCTCAAGGCTCCAGCAGCGAGAAAGCCTGGGGTTGTTCTGCAAGGTGTACTCCTTTACGTCTGACTGTCTGACCCTAAGGGGAAAGGCAATTTCCATTTCTATACGGAAAACTCATTTCCTTTGTTGCTTCCTTTATTTTATTTTCCTCCCAGGAATTGTGAATTCTCAGCCGGGTTAGGGGTTGGGAGGCGGGCAAAGACAAAGCAGAAAAGCAGCTGTGTCCTTTCTTCCTTCCCACCCCTCCGCCTCGTAAGACCTTCCAGCACCTTAACCTACCGCTTTCCTCCAAAGGAAAAATGCATATGGTAAATCCATGCCCATTGACATCATGGGTTTTCCTGCCAGTCCTGACTTAAAATATCTTGAAAGTTTGCTTACACGGGGCCACTTTGTATTAAAAGGAGAAAATAAGCAAAACCCCATGCTTCCCTACCCTAAAGCCTTTTCCTGGTACCGCAGAAAACAACTGGCTATCCGCCCTCTGGCCCCTTCGACTCCAGGCCTCTGTGATGGCGCCCAGGTCAGCTCTCAGCATCCCTGCTGATTAAGCAGAGACTCCACCAGGTTCTGGGGGGCATAGCCCCGACACCTGCAGAGCCACACCTAGATGCCGCCTGGCTGCAGCTTTGGAAGAATCAGTGTTCCAGAGCAGTGGTTCTCACACTTAGCACACATCAGAGCCACCTGGGGGGCTTATGAAGCCAGATTGCTGGGCCCCCCTTTCTGGTTTAGTCAGTCTCAGGGGCAGTCGGAAACGTGGCATGTTTACCGGCCTCCCCTGGGAGGCTGATGCTGGTCTGGGGACCACACTTCGAGAACCTCTTTTTCAGAGCCAAGAGCTGGTGGGGGGAAGGGAGTAGCAGGAGGAAGCCCGTGGCTGTGGTTTGGCTGGTCTTTCTTCGTGGGGGCCGGGGGGAGGGTATGTGCCAGGGCTGGGCGGTGGGGGGCACCAGGAGGGCCTGACCTCCAGGGATGCTGCAAATCTTTTTGTCTTCTTTCTAGACTAGTGATTCTGAAACTTGGCGGCACGTCGAATCACGTTGGGAGCTTTGAAAAAATCCCAGGACTGGCTCCCAGCCTGAGATCTTGATTTAATTGGTTTGGAAGGTGGTTAGGGCACTGGAGGGTTATACGCTCCCCAGGTGTTTCTGATGAGCAGCCCAGGTTGGAAACCCATTGTTCTAGGCTCTCCTCTCATTGTGTTCTTATACCTAATCCCCAGTGAGTGGAAGTACTGATCACCCATCCTAGAGCACTTCTAGCTCTCTCTCACATCTCCCTCCCTCTGCCCGTCTTCAGGCTGGAACACTCTTGCGTGTCACTGACTACTGAACTCCTGTGTTTCCCTCAAAACGCAGTTCAAATATTCCTTCCATAGTGGAAACTTCCTGGCTTCCCCTGACAGTGAATTGATCCTTTCTCCGTCTCCTAAAGTACTTGGCATGCACTTGAATTTTAAACTTTATTTCACTGTATTGTAATTATTTGCTTTCATATCTTCCCTCCCCACCTGTGGGTGTACCCCTCAGGGGGCTTAATAAAACTGTGATAGAGTGAATCCCATAGTTGGAGGTAAGGCTTAAAATGCAAAAGATCTGGATATAAGGAGGTTTATTAATTTTGATTCTGTTCAGCTGAGGGCCTTCTGTGGGTCAGACTCTGGTGGGTGCCTGGGAAGCAAAGCTGAGTGAGGTATGACCCTGCCCTTGAGGAATTTCTCTTGAAGCCTGGCTCTCTGAGGCCAGCTGTGCTCTCATTACATTCAGCTTGGTACCTGCTTTCCTGGAGCACAGCTCGAACCCTGGGCCTCCCTTTCACACCGTCCATGGCACTCACCTTCCCCAGGATAAGGTGAGTTTCTCAGCATGTCTTTCATGAACTTGCCCTTGTCTACCTCTCCAGACATGCAATTTGCTGACCATTTAAAGCTTGGGTTGTAGTTCCCTGCAACACAATCATGCTTCCGCGTTTCAGTTCTCACCCTCGTTTGCCTGGCTAACAGCCAAGGTCTGTGGGTCTTACCCGACCCCAGGCTGGGGGCCGTCTCTTTGTACTCTCTTAGCAATTTTATGCATCCCTCTATCACTGTGTTGAAATAATGCTAACTAGTTTTTTTATGAATCTGGCACACAGTAGGATCTTTTTAAGTATTGAATTGAATTAGATGCTTACAGAGTGATTCTCAAAGTTTATTTTACCCATGCACCCTTCTCATTCCTTCTCAGGAATAGGTGGACATCTTCTCCTGGGGGGAATCAGGATACTGAGCGGGATGAGACCTTTCCTTGCCACCCACATTCTAACATGTGTCCTGCTCTCAAGTTGAGTCGTTGAATTACTATAGGCCGGGCAGTGTGCTAGGCGCTTTCTAACTCATGGGCACAATGATCTTCACAACAGTCTGGCCTGGTAGTTATTATTATTCCCATTTTATGGATGAGAAAACTGAGGTTAAGTGATTTGGCCACAGCCACACAGCTGTTAAGTGGCAGAGGGTTACAAGGACCAAAGCCACACTACCGTTCGATTGGTTTCTATGCGTCTTTCCCCCCCTGAGAGCTGGGTATTTCTTGAAGGCGGGGACATGGTCTTAGTAATCTTTGTCCCCCAGCTCCTGGCACACAACAGCCTGGTGTCGGAAAGTCCTCAGTAAATGCATGAACTATGCTGAATCACACTTGGCCACATCTCTTTGCTGATTACCTACAAGCACTGAGATGACACATTTAGTTGAGGTGTTGTTGTGTCTCCATTTCTAGAGCCTTCATGAGTTAAATAACCCACCGTCTGTCCACACATGAGCCCCGTTTTAATTGCTCTTTTGCCTATTAAACACCTTGTCAAATTCTAATTTTACAGCTACACGCTTCCTATGTCATGTGTTTGCTTATCATTTTTCTCCCTAGATCTGCCGCCTTTCTTCTCTTCTGCCATCTTTTTACACAATCTTTTCAGTGGACAGAGCCTTTTCCTTTTCTCTCCAGCAGGGCACTCTCATCCCACTAGCTGTTCGTTCGAGCAGGTAGATTTAGACCCTTGTCTCCTGCTTTCCGTACCCCTCCAGCAAGGGCCCTGCAGACCAGCTCAGCTTCCCCTCCCACAGGGTTAGGTCCTAAGCCAAGTTCATGCCGCTGTCCCATAAAGCCATGAAAGTGGCACCCGATCAGCCAGCTCTGTGCCCCATCCGTGCGAGTGGTTCATGGCTGTGTGTGTCCAGAAAAATCAGTGTGAGTAGTAGCACGGCCACTTAGAGCCTGCTGCTGCTTCTAGAGTTTTCACATCCCCCAGGCCTACTTTTCTGCTTCCTTTATTGTTACCCTCCTCCCCTCCATCCCACAGCCCGCTGTTGAAACCTCATATTTGTTTTGAGGGCAGCTTGATGCCGAGTTCCACTTTCATGCTTCCATTTTATTTTCACAACAGATCTATAAATTAGGTTCAGTCTAATTCTCCCAATGTTGCCATTTGTTGTTGATTGTATCAGCCTGTTTTTTGTTCCCTTCCCCCTCTCTCCTGTCTCCTTTTGGATTAATGAAGTATTTGTTAGTGTTCCGTTTTATCGCCTCTATTGGCTTTTTAGTTATGACTGTTTTGTTGACTTAAGTGATTGCTGAAAATATGCATCGTTAGTTTGTCGTAGTCTGACTTGGATTAATGAGACCACGTGAAATACAAGAACCTTCCAGCAGTGTGCTTGCATTTGTCCCTCTCCTGTCCTCTGTGATATTGTTATTATACCTTTTACTTCCACATATATTATAAACCCAGAAACACATTGTCATTAGTTTTGCTTTAAACAGTGTATTTTAAATAAATCAAAAAAGGAGGAAAAAAAGCATTTTATATCTACCCTGTGTATTTGCCATTTTCAGCACTCTTTTTTTTGTAGATTGTGTTTTTTGTAGATTGTATATTGTAGATGTGCATTTCTACCTGGTATCATTTCTCTTTGGCCCGAAGGATTCCCTGTAACATTTTTTTTTAATGTTTGTTTTTTTGTTCTTTTTTTGTTTTGGCCTCGCTGCACGGCTTGTGGGATCTTAGTTCCCCGACCAGGGATTGAGACAGGCCACAGCAATGAAAGCACCAAGTCCTAACCACTGGACCACCAGAGAATTCTCTCCCTTTAACATTTTTTTTTTTTTTTTTTTTTTTTTCTGTACGCGGGCCTCTCACTGTTGTGACCTCTCCTGTTGCGGAGCACAGGCTCCGGACGCGCAGG
>NW_006797390.1:748549-753008 GCF_000442215.2 Lipotes vexillifer
CCCGGACTGGGGCACGAACCCGTGTCCCCTGAATCGGCAGGTGGACTCTCAACCACTGCGCCACCAGGGAAGCCCCATCCCTTTAACATTTTTTATTGTGCAGTTCTGCTGGTGATAAATTCTTTTAGTTTTTGTGTATTTGAACATGTCTTTATTTTGCCTTCATTTTTGGAAGATATTTTCACTGGATATAGAATTCCAGATTAACAGTTTTTACCTTCTCAGAGCTTTAAGATATCCTCTCACTGTCTTCTGGCTTGCACTGATGCTGATGAGACGTCGGTAATAATTCTTATTATTGTTCCCCTATAGTAAGGTTTTTTTTTTTTCTGTCCCCAGGATGCTTTTAAGATTTTCTCTTTATCTTTGTTTTCCAGCAATTTGACTATGACACGCTTAGATGTGGTTTTCTTAGTTTGTCTCACTGAAGATACATTGAGATTCTTGGATCTGTGGATTGGTGTTTTTCATCACATTTGGAAGTCATTCCTTTTGTGAAATATTTTTTCTGCCCCAATTCCTCATTTCTTCTTTGCTTTCCTTCTGAGACTTCGTGTGTGTGTGTGTGTGTGTACATGTGTGTGTGTGTGTGTGTGTATGTATATATATATATATACACACACACACGTATATATAAACTGATTAATATTGTCCCACAGATAACTGAAGCTCTGTTCTTTTTTCAGTTCTTTTTTCTCTGTGTGCTTCAAACTGGATACTTCCTATTAGTCTGTCTTCAAGTTTACTGATCTTTTCTTCTGTAGTATCCGGTCTGCTGTTAAGCCCATCCTGTGAGTTGTTGCAGTTATTGTATATTTTTGAATTTTATAGTTCCCATTCGGTTCTTTTTCATAGTTTCTATTCTCTGATAAGGTTATCCATCTATTCATGCCTTATGTCTATTTTTTCCCTTGAAATTCTTGAACATATTTATCGTATTCATTTTAAAGTCCTTGTCTGCTAATTCCATCTGTATCACCTCCAGGACTCCTTCTATTGACTGCTTTCTTTCCTCTTTGTGACATGTCATAATTTTCTATTGGATTTTATTATCATCCTTTCAAGAGTATTGACTTTATTTTGGTGGCAGCTGATTCATTGGTGGGTCAGCTTGATACTGCTGAGTGTCAGCCTTTGGCTTTGTTATGGTGGGTCCGGTGCAGCCCCTCTCCAGGGCCAGGAGGCCCAACTCCTAGTGGCCTTTCCTGGATCTCAGTTAAATGTCCAAAGTGTTCTGTTCATCAAACTCTCTCCCTTATGTCCACTGAGAACATCAGTGTCTCCCCCACCATGTGATCTCTGGAGTCTCTGTTCAGGACCTACTCTCTCCTAGGCCCTGGCATTTCACCTGGCACATGTGCAGCTTTGTTTGCAGTGAAAGACTCAGGATTCCTTCTCTGTGCAGCTCCTTCCTCTAGTACCATCCTTGCTAATTTCAGCCCCTTTGTAGCCCTAACACTTGGTCTCCTTTTCCTCCTGCCTTGGTTTGGGTTCTACTTCCCTGTGCTGTGGCTTGGAAAGCCCCCACACAGAAGGCCAGAGTAAATGTGGATTTCACCTCTTCTGTTTTTCTTCTCTCAAGGTTCCCATCCCTCCACCTGAAAACAGTTGTTTCATATATTTTGTCCAGTTTTATTGTTGTTTATGGTGGGAGGGTGAGCTCGATATCCTTACTCTGTCATGGTAACACCAGAAGTTACTCTGTAGTTAGACATAATTAGTCTCTTTTAGAGTCAAGCAACCAGAGGCTTAGAGTCCATAGGCGACCTTGCTTAAGGTCACACCAGAGCTAGCGGGGTAAGGGCTGGGACTCAGGTCAGAGCCCGTGCTTGCCTGGTTCTAGAGCAGGGCTCTCCACATCACTTCCCCTTTTTGTATCACTTTTTCTTTTCCGTCTTTCTCCTCTTTAAAGAGACTATACAGCAGTCTCTTGTCTACCTTTACATCTTCAGTTCTGTCATTTCACACTGTCTTTCATTTTCATGGCTTTCAACTTTGCTCCACCTTATCTAGCAAATTCTATATCTTAAATATCCATCCTCCCCTTTCTGCTTCTATTGATGTCAGAATATCTAGTCATGGTTCTTATTTATTCTTGTAGTTTCTCTGTATCAAGCAGTACATAGACATCTCTTTATAAATTTTGACTCTTTATAAATTTAGACATCTCTTTATAAATTTAGACATCTCTTTATAAATTTTGACTGAACGAAAGGAGAAATGAGTTTCTTTTCATTCATCTTTTCACCCTCTCCCCACATGCCATTGAAAACAGGTGCTCAAGGAGGTCCAGGTGAGGAGCCCAAGTCCTTAGGAGTCAGAGGGAGGAGCCCGAGTCAGAGGGAGGAGCCCGAGGCAGAGGGAGGAGCCCGAGGCAGAGGGAGGGGCCCGAGTCTATGGGAGGAGCCCGAGGCAGAGGGAGGGGCCCGAGTCAGAGGGAGGAGCCCGAGTCAGAGGGAGGAGCCCGAGGCAGAGGGAGGGGCCCGAGTCAGAGGGAGGAGCCCGAGTCAGAGGGAGGAGCCCGAGTCTGAGGGAGGAGCCCGAGGCAGAGGGAGGGGCCCGAGTCAGAGGGAGGAGCCCGAGTCAGAGGGAGGAGCCCGAGGCAGAGGGAGGAGCCCGAGTCAGAGGGAGAAGCCCGAGTCTGAGGGAGGAGCCTGAGGCAGAGGGAGGAGCCCGAGTCTGAGGGAGGAGCCCGAGGCAGAGGGAGGAGCCCGAGTCTGAGGGAGGAGCCCGAGGCAGAGGGAGGGGCCCGAGTCTGAGGGAGGGGCCCGAGGCAGAGGGAGGGGCCCGAGTCTGAGGGAGGAACCCGAGTCAGAGGGAGGAGCCCGAGGCAGAGGGAGGGGCCCGAGTCTGAGGGAGGAGCCCGAGGCAGAGGGAGGAGCCCGAGTCTGAGGGAGGAGCCCGAGGCAGAGGGAGGAACCCGAGTCAGAGGGAGGAGCCCGAGGCAGAGGGAGGGGCCCGAGTCTGAGGGAGGAGCCCGAGTCTGAGGGAGGAACCCGAGTCAGAGGGAGGAGCCCGAGGCAGAGGGAGGAGCCCGAGTCTGAGGGAGGAGCCCGAGGCAGAGGGAGGGGCCCGAGGCAGAGGGAGGGGCCCGAGCCTGAGGGAGGAACCCGAGTCAGAGGGAGGAGCCCGAGGCAGAGGGAGGAGCCCGAGTCTGAGGGAGGCCGCAGAGCCTGGCTGCCTCTCCAGGCAGTGCTTGAACATGGTTATTGTTGGATATGCATTGTTGGCTGATGATTCATGCATTTCTTTATTATTCTTGGCATACTGGAATAAGCCCACTGCCTTTTCTTTCTGTACCTTTCTTCTCCTGGAAACAGTTTCATAAAGATCCCCTTTCAATCCATTTCAATCATGCCACTAAAATCTATTCAATTCACTCTCTTCATTTTACCTTTACTCTTTTTTCCCTTACCTTTCTAGCACACTCTAGAATTTTGTATGCAGTTTCTTTACCTTTTGCTGTATCTTTCTCTGTTTTTCCTCATTTCCTTCTTGGTACAAACTCCTCTAGAAACCTCTCTGTGGTACTTTAAATGTCATCATTTCGATTTCAGTTGCTTCATCCTGGCCTCTCTGTTTATTGCTTCTACTTGAGGGAGTCTGGTTTTCTCTTTAAAACCCTTGGTTTCATGGCCATTGTCCTCGAGCATTTCCTTGTATCATATCATTTTTTAACACACCCACCACTGCCAGCCTGGGAAGATCAGAGGCCTGCCCTCTCCTTGATCGCTCCTTGTTTGTTTTTAATCTCTTCTTGTTCCATCAGGAATTTACCGCCTTCTTTATGCCTCTGCCAAACTTCTAGTTTTTGAGAAGCAGAGTCTGGCTTTTACCTTCACAAAATAAAAATGGGAGCATTAGTCACGTCACATGTCACCACCTATGTTCTTTCTTGTGCATAAATAATGTCAACCCACCTGGCTCAGTTTCTGTTTTGGTAATCATGTGGCCAACTGTGGGAGAGTGTGTTTAAACAAACATCTTTCAATTCCATGCACTTAACAACCTGGGTTATTTCGTTTGTTGGGGCACTTTTCTTAGCTCTCTCATTTCATTCTTTTCTCAAGAATCTGTAGAAATCTTCCTTTCCTCTCCTCTGCCACCATACTCTTCTTGTGGTGTTTAGAAATGAGTGATGTTTTATGTATGGCTTTTCTTTTTCAGATTTCTTTGGGGGGGTGGTTATGAGGATTTCTTTTGGGGGAGATGTGCATATCCATGAAGCAAACTGAATTCTTTAATTAAAAAGCATCATTATGTATTATCAGATCCAGATCCTACAAATCTTTGGAAAGTTCCCATTATAAACTGTAAATAAAAATCTCACTCTCTTCAACTCTCTGGTAAGGAGACTCACAGATCTGGTTCTCCATATTCCTGGAGAATAAATCTGCTCCAGACAGGTAATATCCAGACTACTTCCTGCACAAATTTATGCCCAGTTTATCTTTCCTTT
>NW_006797390.1:753043-756111 GCF_000442215.2 Lipotes vexillifer
TTTCCCTAGAGCCTGTTAAGTGGTAACTCTTGCCTTCTTTTTAGTGGTAATTTTATGCTTTTACATTGAATTATTTACTGTCCTCTTTTGGTGAAAATTTAATTAGCCTTCAAAGCCTCCTTCTCAATTTCTTTTCCTTTGTCTCCTTTTTTTCTGCCCATTCCTCCAGGACTTGGGATCCATCCACAGTGAGCTGGCCGGGCGTCTCTGTCTCTTTCAATAGCTATTTCTCCTCCTCTATTTCCTCTTTCATGCACGTCACAGAACTTTTCCCTGGAGTTAGGCTTATCCACTTAGGCACCTTTTCTCATTAGAAGCTGTCTTTTCCTAGATGTCTTCTCAGGGCGCCAATCACCACACCCTGACTTCTTTCTTGGTTTTCCTTTACCCCTTTTTCTCCATCACCAGCTGAAATCAGTCCTCTTCATTTCCCCCCTTTTCTTCTGGAAGCTCTACTAACCCCCTTCCCTTCCCTCCCAGTCACAGGTAGCTTCCTTGAATCCATTTGAGCAGGTGTTCCCAGCTCACCTTTCATTTTGCACCTTTGAACCCAGCCCAGATGGTCCAGCCTCCATGTTTTTATGACCTGCTCCCGAACAGTCTGCCTAGCCATTCTTCAACAAAGGCCACACATTAGGTAGTGTTAGTTGTATTCTCAGCACCTTGAGAATAAACCTTCACATTACAGTCAAATGATTTCCTGAGCTGCTTCTTTTGCGGGTCTTTATCCTATACAAAAAGCCTAGGAAAATATCTCATGCTTTTCTGATAGCAGCTCAATTTCATACTTCCCTGGTCTAAGCCCTATAATGGTCAACCATTATTAGCTCTACAAGATGGTTAATAACTCACCAAGTCTCATTAACTGAGTCATAATGTATTTGTGAACAAGGCCTTTAGATGGGACCTGCCCAGTGGAAGCACCAGAAAGTTCCTATAGTACCCTGACCCCTTTTTACAGAAAATGTCTCTAAAATAAATCAGAGTTTTCTGGTGATCTGAACTTACTTCGCATTTCTTACCATTCATTTCTAGGAAGGTCTGCAAGTCTGTACTTTGGGTTCATCCAAAACGAATTGAAAATCAGTTTCTCTACCACAGGTCTCAGACCACAGGAGACTTTAGAAAGCACAACCTGACTGCTGTTGCTAGAGTCTGGGCAGCCTTGGTGAACCTCTTATTACGTCCAGTTTCCTATGTTATGTGGAGGAAAGCTGAGACTTTGGCATATGGGTATGTGCCCCCATTTCTGATTCAGAATTTCTTTAAGTTTGGGGGCCTCATCTTTTCAGTCTCCAGACCCATGGGATTGGGACTTATTGTTTACATTTATGGTTGGTTTTATGGTCAGCAGAACTGGTGACTGTCTAATTGTTATAGTGAGAAGCTCCCACGTCTCAGACCCACTGGGTTCTTTGTATGATTGCATCAGCCATTGCTGGCTATGGCCCGCCCCTCAGAGCATTGTTGGCTGGGTTGTTAGGCTCTGGTTTTACGACACTGCTGTTAAAAGGAAAATATTCCTGAAACTGCGTATTAGATCATTTCTTAGGGAGCACCCCGGTTATGCCATTGCCTTTGGAGTCAGATGAACACGGATTCTCAGTCTGGCTCTTCTGCTTAGTAGCTGAATGATCCATAAAGTCTTTGAACCTCTGTGTCCTCATCTGTAAAAAAACCCGAGTATAACAATACCTACTGCATTAGATTGTTCTCATAACTCATTGAGGGCTTTGGGAGGCTATTGTTATGACAGAGTGCTATGTAAATGGTAGTCAATGAAGCTCCTTTTTGTTTCTTCCTCTTGCCTTAACTGACTTGGTGGTGGTGGGGGGGATAAATGGCATCCAGGGCATTCCATAGACAATGATAAAGAATGATTATAGCAATAAAGGACTCAGGGCAGGTGGAAAAATTCTACCCTGTGGTAGACAGGGCAGCACAGGACAGAAGGGTGAGAAGTAAAGGAAATATATATGTCAGGTGGGAGTGGTACCTGTTTCTTGACCCTTTTGTGGAGCGATGCATGTCAGCCCTTGTTTTATGGCAGGAGGTAGGGAGGGGATATAATTTAAAGCCTTTTGATGGAAGTGTTTTCTTTTGGAAGGGCAAGGCCAGTGTTAAGACAATGAAGAGTGTTAGGAATAGACGTGAAATTGTGGACAAGAGGTAGGAAGACTCACTGAAGGTGGCTGCACCCACACACCAGCTTTGCTTAGGACGGACCTAGTTTTCCCGAGCTGATGTTGAGCGTATTCACATTAGTCACCCAGCCTGGGGATGGAATCAGTCTGAATGCAATTTGATGGACGTGAGCCAAAGGGACATGAATGTTAACGTGGGCCGTGTCAGACCCAGAGGATAAGCTGTGGGGCTCTGATGTGAGGTCCTAGTTGTAGCCCCTCGCTCTCAGGGGTCTGCTTTGGAGGAATGAGCTTGACTCTGGTTGGGGTACCTCCTACCCACATAACCTTGGGTATGTTTCCCAACCTCTTTCTGCGCCTCAGTTTTCCAACATTACCTAATGTTACTACTTCTGTCACTTATTACATTATGTCTAATGTTACTAGTTATGTTTTTTTGTGTGTGATGATTAAGTGAAAGGTATTTGGTCATTTTTAAAGTTCCACATAAACCTTATTTTTCTGTAAAATTTGTATGGAACTGTACTGTTTTAAAGTCCAACCATAGGTATGTAACAGATAAAGAAGCTAGTCGAGAGAGGTTAAATGGGGCTTGAAGGCGATTAGCAGCAGGAAGGAAGGGAACCCGGGTCTCCTGTCTCCCAGGCAAGGAGCAGGGGGGGCTCGGAGGATTGTGTGAGGTCTCTGGACTGATGAGTAGGTTCTGAAAGCGAGGGGCGGGGAAGCTGGCCCGGAGGGCTTCTTTGTGGGTGTCAGACGCTGGGTGAGGAGAGGGGAGCACAGAATAGAATCTTTCATAAGTGAGTTACTGTTTGGTCCTAATCCCAGAATTCCCATTAAACTGAAGCTGCCCAAGGGAAGGGGCCTCCATTTATCCACAGATCCTTGGATACTCTTTTAACAAGTGAGTTTGTGTGAACTGTA
>NW_006797390.1:757717-780526 GCF_000442215.2 Lipotes vexillifer
GGCGGACTCTCAACCACTGTGCCACCAGGGAAGCCCTGGCCACATTCTTTAATGTGATGGCAAGGACAGGCCCAGGGCTGCATACCCAGGACTCCCGCCTTTCCCTTCCGAATCTTTAGATGGCAATTGCACAAGACCCAGATGGCAGACTGTTGCTAATTTCCTATCTGAGGCATCTGGTGTTTGGCAGGTCCCGAGGCATCTGGCTCTGTGACTTTGAGCCACCTTGACCTTCTCTGTATGACCCTGGAGGTATTGTACATGGGCTCTGCTTTTTCTCCCCCAAGAAAACATTCTCTCTTGATCTTCCATCTCCAACTCCTCAGGAAAACAAATCACAGCACAACAAAAACTAAGATACCAACCAAACAACGTCAACAAAAACCAAACCATATCCCCCTTTAAAAGAGGAAACCCCAAATGTCATTCTCACCAACCACCCCCGGGGAAGCCAACTTTCTGTCTTCCAGAAAATGAAAGAAACATACTCTTCAGAAGGCACTCCACACATGAATCACGTAGCCTCCCATGGCTTCATCTGCACGAAAATAGACACTTCATCTGCTTCCATTTCGAGTTTTCCTGCCCAGCAGTCATTATCCTTTGGTGACATAGAACCCGTGGCTCCAACGGTTGCTGGTGAGGGCGGCAGGCAGCGCCAACTGGTAGGGTGCCAGGTGTCCCAGCACTGAAACGTCCCAGGACAGGGAGAGGCTGAGAGCCGGGCTGGGATGTGGGACGGAGGATGGCTGGCAGGGAACACGCTCTCAGAGATGACCGCGTTGAGTACCCGTGTTTGCACTTTCCGTTAGGGTCCAGGGAGGGGGATTGGCCTGCCCCATGTTATCCCGTGAAGGAGTATAGAAACGGGACAGAGATGGAGCCCGTCATGTCCAGAAGTTCTCACCAGATGTGACAGCAAGCAGGGTGGGGCCAGACTGCCACCCTTGCATTAGAGACACTTGGTGTTTGAGGGAAGGGAGGCAGATAAAACATCGTTCTGCAGGGACAGAACACAACAGGAGAGTCACATATGTGGACTGTCATCTTACGCTGCCCTGCAGTCATGTCTCAGGAGGGGCTTGGACTAGGGCAGGTATTGCCAAACTGTGGTTCAAAGGCTAAATCCAGCTCACTGCTTGTTTTTGTGAACTAAGAATGGCTTTTATGTTTTTAAATAATTGGAAAAAAATTGTTTAAAGACAAACAGTTTCATGACATGTGAAAATTATCTGAGATTCAAAATTCCGTGTCCCTAAATAAACACAGAACACAGCCGTGTCCATTCCTTTACGTATTGTCTATGGCTGCTTTGGTGTTTCATGGCGGAGTGAGCAGTTGTGGCAGAGCCACACGTGGCCCGCAGGGTCCGGAGTGTCTACTCTCTGGCCTTTTATAGAAGAGTTTGCTAGTCCCTGGACCGGATGACTCTGGAAGGTCCTTGTGGCTCTCACATTCTAGACACGGCAATGCCTTTGCCTACGGGGTCTTCCCACCTCCCGCTCAGCATCACTTCACCACGCGAATTCTCCGTCTGGTCCTTCCCCTTGCTGTCTGGGTGGATTCAGCCACAGGGAAGTGTATTCAAGGAGGCTGTGGCTCGAAACCCTGGGCTCTCAGGAAAGGTGCCTCAGCAGAGGGCAGGGAAAGTGGGAGGAAGGTGACACAGGACATGGAACAGAAAACCATTTCTGTTAGCTATCTTTAAAAAAAAATTAAGTATAGTTGATTTACGATGATGTGTTAGTTTCCAGTATATGGAAAAGTGATTCAGTTACACGTATATACATTCTTTTTCATATTGTTTTCCATTATGGCTTATGACAGGATGTTGAATATAGTTCCCTGTGCTATATGGGAGGTCCTCATCGTTTATGTGTTTTGTATGGGGTAGTGTGTGTCTGCTAATCCCAAGCTCCGGATTCATCCGTCTCCTACCCCCCTTCCCCTTTGGTAACCATAAGTTTGTTTTCCATGTCTGTGAGTCAGTTTCTATTTTGTAAATAAGTTCATTTGTATCATATATTTTTTTAAACATAATTCATCCGTCATTTTGTTTATTTATTTATTTCTGGCCGTGATGAGCCTTCGTTTCTGCGCGAGGGCTTTCTCTAGTTGCGGCGAGTGGGGGCCACACTTCATCGCGGCGTGCGGGCCTCTCACTATCGCGGCCTCTCTCGTTGCGGAGCACAGGCTCCAGACGCGCAGGCTCAGTAATTGTGGCTCATGGGCCTAGTTGCTCCGCGGCATGTGGGATCCTCCCAGACAAGGGCTCGAACCCGTGTCCCCTGCATTGGCAGGCAGATTCTCAACCACTGCGCCACCAGGGAAGCCCCATTTGTATCATATTTTAATATTTTATTTATTTATTTATTTGGCTGAGCCAGGTCTTAGTTGTGGCACAAGGGATCTTCATTCTCACGTGCAGGATCTTTAGTTGTGGCATGCGGGCTCTTAGTTGCGGTGTGTGTGACCTAGTTCCCCAACCAGGGATTGCACCCTGGCCCCCTGCACTGGAGCTCAGAGTCTTAACCACTGGACCACCAGAGAAGTCCCTTGGGTCATATTTTAGATTCCACATATAAGTGATATCATATAATATTTTGTCTTTCTCTTTCTGACTTACTTCACTAAGTGTAATATTCTCTAGGTCCATCCATGTTGCTGCAAATGGCAGTATTTCATTCTTTTTTATGGCTGAGTAATATTCCATTGTATATATGTACCACATCTTCTTTATCCATTCCTCTGGCAGTGGACACTCAGGTTGTTTCCGTGTCTTGGCTATTGTAAACACTGCTGCTATGAACATTGGGGTGCATGTATCTTTTTGAATTAGAGCAGAAAACCTTTTAAGAAAAGGTCGTGATTACATTTTGATCAACCAAGAGTTGAGCCAGCACATTGTTGTAGTCATCTTTGAGTCTCTAAAAGCTCAGGCTCGCGGCAGATTTTCTTGTGGGTTTGGGACAAGGTCCAACCTCTGGGAGGGGTCTTAGTAGACTTTCAGCAGGGGAAAGGCCATGTTCTCCCGAGCCCCCCCTTCTTCTCTTGGCCTTCATGTGTTAGACCAGATTCAGGAGTTTAGGCCCATAGCCTGGAACAGAGCACTGGATTAGGTGCTGCTGGCCCCTTGGGGAGAGGGGTCCTGTCACTGAACTCTTCCCAGCTCCGGTGCTCAGGTCTCTGACTTGGACCCCAGCCTTGCCCCTTGGTTCCCACTGTCCTGTGACTATGATCTGTGCCTGGCGCCTGTTTACTCCAGGACAAGCCTCTCCACCTGGGGCCATTTCTTTAACCACAGAAGCCAAGCAGCTGTGAAAGTGATTCCAAGTATAACTTGTAGGCGCATGGCTGCTGCTCAGTATTCACTCTCGAAGGAAGATAAACCCCCCAGATAGCTTTTGAGGACCAACAGCATATAAGATACGGGGATGGAGGGATGGTGCGAGTGTGTGCAATGGGCACAGGGCACTGTCTCTACCCCTCAAGGAGCAGCCAGTCCAAAACACACAGATTTTAGAACTATTTGGACCAGCTTTCTACCCATCCAGGAATCTCCTCTCCACCTCCCCTGACAGGTGACATTGAGTCTCAATACTTCCCTCCTGTCTTTGGTGACTGCCGCCATCTTCCCCTCATGCCCCACCCGGCCCGGCACGCATGTCTGGGTTTCTCCAGGCTGAGCATCCAATTTTCAAGATTTCTAGACCCTCCACACTCAGCTTGCCCTTTTGGGGACCTCCTCCAAGAGACATCTCGGTGAAATAGAAGGAACACAAGCTCTGCTAGTGGTTTGAATCCTGGGCCTTTAGCTGTGTGACTGGGGAGAAATTACCTAAGCTCACTGAGTCTCTGTTTCCTTGGATGTAAAGGGAATGTAATAATTACTTTATAGCATAATCGTGATGTTTAAGCGACATGGGTGTGTACTATGCCTGGCACAAATATTATTTATATGTCACCCCGCCACATGGGCTTTCCTTTCTGCTTTTCTTTGATGGCGCTTCCAGAACTTATCACCGGATTGCAGACATGGCTTGAACAATGAAGAGTGCAGTGGGGCCCTTTCATCCTTATTTAGGACAACCATCTTCTACTGCAGCCTAGCGTGACCTTGCCTTGTGTTGTTGCTGTTTGGGACAGTCACACTCCTGGGAGAGCAATACTAGGTTGGGAGTCAAGACATCCGGGCTCTTCTCCAGCTCTTTCCTTCATTTTCCCAGCAAGTGTTCACTCCCGCCGCGTACCATGCACGGGGGTCAGGGTGAGCAAAACAGACAATGGCCCGCCGGTGAGGGGGCAGGGGATGAACAGATAGGCAAATGGATAACACAGTGCCAGGGAGGGACACAGACAGATAAAACATAAAATGAAAATAAAGCTGGCTGAGGGATTGAAGGAGTTCAGATGCTAACTAGCTGTGTACAATTTACCAAGTCTCTACTTTTGAGCAAAGAGACCGATTCAAATCAGTTGTTCCAAACAGTGCTCGGCAGAGCTCAGAATCTTGGGAAGATGCCTCAGGGGCCTTGATAAGGTGGGGGCGAGAGGTGACTGCCTACTTGTCTTCTCCTCAGAGAGGTACCTTTGAAACATTTCTTTCCTTGGCCTCTGTGTGACATTCTAACTGATGACAACGTCCTATTATTTAAAATCAAACCTTGAGAGCCTCCATATTGGATAGTTGCTGGGTTCTCTTCTAGCTCAAAGCTTGTGAGAATCGCTGGAAAATTTTCATCTGAGCCGCTGCTGAAGCAGATCCCCGTCATCGACTGGTGCATAGGGTCACTACCAAGGTAGTGTTTACACTTATTCGTGTGAATTTTTATCTTCTTAGTTTTGGTCTATTGATCTAGTAAAGCCGAGATAATTTTGCAACATTAATTCTAACATCCTACATATTAGTGGTACCTCCCAGCATTGGTTTCTCTGCTAATCTGTTTCAAATCCTTTTATATCTTCATCCAGGATGTTTATAAAAACGTTGGTTAGGATGGGGCTCAGGGTAGAGTGAGATCTTTGGGTCTCTAATAGAGACTACCAGGTTGATCTAACCATGATCAGGAGCCTTTGAATTTTATATGTTCAAATGGCTATACATCCACCTAAGTATAATAATAGCACCCAGACAATATGTTCCCTTCTTACCTCCGACCATCTCACCTTCTATACTTATTATTATTTTAAAATTTGATTTATTTTATTTTTGGCTGCGTTGGGGCTTGGTTCTTGCACGTGGGCTTTCCTCTGGTTGTGGTGAGCGGGCGCTGCTCTTCGTTGCGGTGCCCGGGCTTCTCATGGCGGTGGCTTCTCTTGCTGGGAGCATGGGCTCTAGGTGCGTGGGCTTCAGTAGTTGTGGCATGTGGGCTCAGCTGTGGCGCACGGGCTTAGTTGCTCTGTGGCATGTGGCATCTTCCCGGACCAGGGCTCGAACCCGTGTCTCCTGCATTGGCAGGTGGATTCTTAACCACTGCGCTACCAGGGAAGCCCCCTTCTATACTTATTTAATGGTTACTATCTATCAAGGTCTGGGATCGACCCTGGGGAAGCAGGATAAATAAGACACCAGGGGTTCATAGCTAGTAGACAAGATGGAAATATAAACTGGTAATCGCAGCAACGTGATGAGGGTTCAAGGGCAATATGAACAAACCAGGATGCTGGGAGGAAGGGCTCAGCTTTGCTTGGAAACATCAGGGAGATTTTCTGTCGAGACGACATCGCGGGTGATCTTATTTAAAAAAGTGCCCGTGAGAAATGTCCAAAGTCATATGAAATCCATATAAGTGACATCGATGGCATCCTTCTGATCTAGGTACTCAATAAATGTTCCTTGAATTTAGTTTTTAAAAAAAGGGAAGGCAGCATTGAACAGGTCAGGGAGCAGATGACATTGAGGTTGTGGGGGCGGAGTGCGTAGCTGAGGGATGTGGGAAGCTGAGCTTGGGCAGCAGCAGCGGGAGTAGAGAGGCGAGAAAATAGGTGGGAGGAAAATCAGGGCTTGTTGAAAACACGGAGAGTGGGACTGAGATAGAGTGAGGAGACAGTCAGCACTCTAAGTTTTGTATCTTGAGCACCTGGGAGTGAGGGTGCTGTTACCCAAGGTTACGAGAAGGAAGATAGGTTTGAGTTTCCCAGACTTGCAGGAACTTTGGTGGAATATATTTTGCCTCACCATCTTTTCCGTTCCCATTCTGACTTTGATTTAGGAGTTGCTAAATTAAGAGAGGGTATCTCCTAATTGCTGAATTAGGAGAGGGTGTCTTCTAGGATGTGCTGGGTGGGAGTAGTGGGGGAGCAGTGCCCATGTCATTTTCCCCAAGGAACTCCTACACTGTGACACCCCTCTTCCATTTGACCTGGCTGGATCCCTTTCTCAATGTTCAGCTTCAGCTTGGAAGCAGAAGGTCTATTTGCCTGTCACACACTTGTCTCTTGGGGGCCAACTCATTCCGGTTCGCCAGGGACTTTCCTAGTTTTAATAACGAAGGTCCTCCTACTCTGAATCCCTTCAGTCCCAGGATGGACGTGAAGTGCCGGGAGTGCTTGGTGTGCGCACGGAACATTCTAGGTGGCGTTGGGTAGGAAATGCATTTGCTGGAACAAAGTGTAACTCTTCAGTCTTTTCTGCCCAGAACGAGAGGGGTGCCTGTGGCCTGGAGGGCAGCAGGGAGGAGCCCAGGGCAGCTTTGTGTGTTGTCCCCATGGAGGTCACCCCAGGGCAGAAAGCGCCCAGCAGAGTAGAGTGGCTTCGAGCAAAGCTGTGGGTTGTCCAGCCACGTCTTTGTGGGGCTGAGTCGGGCCTCCCCCGCTTTACTTTCCGTGCACTTAATTCACTGAATGGAGAAGCTGATGGAGAAATCCAAGAAGATACAACAAAGGATCAAGCTGGGCTCTCCATTGCTAAGAGCACAGCTGCTCATGTGCAGAAGTGTCCTGGGAGCACTGCTCTTCCCTGGGGTGCTTCCTTGTCACCAGATGCCGCTGCAGGAAGCTGGGGAAGCGAATAGCCAGAGCCACAGTCCTCCACAAAAACAGCGGGTGAAAAAAAACCAAACCACCGCGGATCTCCTGAGAGAGAGGTGGGCACTGCGGCCTCATGGAGGATTTCTTCTCTCTCCTCCCACTTTCCCTGAACGCTCGCTCACTCCCTGGGGAG
This sequence comes from Lipotes vexillifer, assembly GCF_000442215.2. Taxonomy (NCBI): domain Eukaryota; kingdom Metazoa; phylum Chordata; class Mammalia; order Artiodactyla; family Lipotidae; genus Lipotes; species Lipotes vexillifer. Next base: position 764,880 of record NW_006797390.1, read on the forward strand.
GGATGTAGGATGGTGAAATCATGCCTTGCTTCACTTCCTGTATGCAGCACAAGGAAGTCTTTGGCAAATCTAATCTGAAATTTATTGCTCAGGCCAAATCCAGCAGCCCCTTCCTGTCCCCCTCTTGTACCACCCCCGCCCCCCCGCAAAGGTTAAATAGTTCCCACAGGGTACAAGAAAGGGTTATTGAAAACAGCAGGTTTTTTTTTTTTCCTTAACTTCAGCACTTCTGGTAAATCTCTGATCCAGCATCTAGTGGTTAACCACTGATCCAGGAAATGACATTTAACGTTTTTATCACTCAGCCAGAAATGGAAGAACAAGGCAAGTCTGTATTTAGGGAAGATGGATGGCTGCCCACCACCTTCGTCTTAAAGGCGCACGGTCTCTTTTCCTGATTGCCTCAGTTGTCGGAGGCTCACGGCCCCCCTCGGTCTGCTTGCTTCCCTGCCGACGACCGTGAACAGCAATGGCAGGAGAACGTTCAGGGTCTTGCTGCTCAGAATGGGAACCCAACTGTCGTCAAGTGTGGAAAGGATTCTGGACAGCGCTTGGTTCCCCTTTTTCAGGAGCCTTTGCATGTGGGGACAGGCAGGCAGGAAATGAGTGTGGATGCCCGCGGTCCCAGGCGCTCTGGGCCACAGCATCAGCGGGTCGGGGTGCGGGGGGCGGGGGGGAGGCTGAGCCTGGGGCCACCTGGGTGGGGTGAGACTTTGAATGGAGCCCCGCCTGTTGCTAAGTGGAGGATGGTCCTCAGAGGGTCATTGACCTCCGCACAGACCATCAGCGACGCAAGAGCGTTCCACTCCACAGACCGCAGGGAGGCATCGCGTTTGGTTTCACTGGCAGTTTCCCTAAGCCCCTGGGCTCTTCTCCATGTTTATTGGTGGTGTCGCCCTTTTGATACGAGGGGTTTTCAGTGCAGCTGCAAAGTGGATTCCTTGTGAAAACAAGAATAACAGCAACAACGACAGTAATAAACGCTGACGTTGTTGAGTGGTAAATAGTCCAGATTCATGATCTTGACTTACTCAAGGTCTAGAGCTGGTCAGGGCCATAGCCAGGCAGGATTTGAACCCAGGGGTGTCGCTGCCAAAGCCATCCTGCCGTAGGATGGCTAGTCATCTAGTCGTAAGCATGGCCCTGGTGCCACCTGCTTGCCCGGCCTCTGCCGTACCCGTTGAGCAGGGAATCAGGTGCCCCAGGATCCTAACTGTGGCCCCCCCGCCGTGAAGGAGACCAGCCAGTGTTTTGTTGGCCAGGACGCCTGTCTTCCCGTGTTAATTAGGGCCCCAGGGTCTCTGATAAAACCTCCAGGTGTCTCCCTTCTCTTAGGAGGAAGGAACAGCATCGTGTTTTTATGAAGAGTCGCTCAGGTGCAAAGTCCTCTCCCTCCTCCGGCTCTCTGCCGCCTTCTGCCTAGATTCCTGCCCTGCAGATGTGTCTCCATCACCACCAGGAGGCCGGACAGCACACTGCCAGGGCCCTGCTTTGGGAGACAGGAAGGTCGAGCTCTGTGCCCCCGCCATGGAACTGAGGGCTCTTGGCGAGTCACCTGTTGATTTCTGCCCTGCATTGTTCTAGAGAGGATGGCGGTGAGGGCCACTCAGCCTCGGAGCTTCAGTTCACCCATCTGTATACTTGCTCTGAAGAGGTAATAAAATCTAAAGAGCCCTGAAAAGTAATTCTGTCCCTCCAAATGCGCACTTCCCTCTGTGCAGGGAAATAAGTTGCCTTTTGACCTCAAAGCCTTCCTCATGGGGCAGACTTGCATATGAGTGTTACACCCCCAGGAGCCATAGCCGCAAATCCAGCTGTGTGATTTTGTACCAGAACGAGCCGAAGAGACTGCTTTCCACTGGCCGAATTCGGCCGAATACTGGCCGAATCCCTAAGACAAACAATAATAAGTAATTCCCATTTTCTGTGACCTGTTACCTAATCTCCATTTTATAACTCTTAAGTAAAACCTTCCAGCCCCCATCTACCCATGTAAGAAATCTTTTAATGGCATGCACACCTAAAAATAGCTTTTACGTTCCTGTTGACAAGTTCGTGTCCCTGTAGGCGCCCTACAGGCTCTTTATCTTTCCTGCCCCAGGGACTTGCCCCCTCTAAAGACGCCTACTCATTTCTTATCCCACACAGGTGTCTCCACCCGCTACAACTCATTGATGCCAACTTCAAATATCACCGCCCTCTCTTCCCTGCTTTGTGGGCTGTCTTAGTTCAGGCTGCTATAACAAATTATACCATAGACTAGGTGTCTTAAACAATGAACATTTATTTCTCACAGTTCTGGAGGTTGGAAGTCCAAGATCAGGGTGCAGCTTGATCGGGTTCTGGTGAGAGCCTGATTCTGGGTTCCAGATTGTAGCCATCCCTCTGTGTTCTCAAAGGGCAGAAAGAGGGAGAGAGAGCTCTCTGAGGTCCCTTCTATAAGTGCACTAACCTCATTCATGAGGGTCCACCCTCATGACCTAACTATCTCCCAAAGACTCCACTTACTAATACTATCACATTGGGGGTTAGGATTTCAACCTAAGAATTTCAAGGGGACGCAAACATTCAGTCCACTGCATGGGCCATTCCTGCATGACTCGTAGGTTATATCCTTTCTCCTGTTACCACTCCTTTCGATTCTTTGTCTTCTGATCTCCCTCCCTGTACCTCTGCCATCTACTTTTCTTGCCTTTTGGGGGGTCTCTTTTCTGCCTTACCTGTCATATAGTTATTCCACAAATATATCCAGAAATTATTCTGTAAAGATGTCAAAGTCATCTACGACTTTAATCTTGATTATTAGGGTTGTTTAGTGTAAAATATAACAGTGTAAAGGAAAATGCTTTGTAAGTGGTAAATCATCAAATAAATGTTAGATAATGTTAGTAACAGGCTTCAAAGGTCTCTTTTCGTTTAAAGAATTAGGTGTAAATTACACCTAGAGACAGAGGTTGCAAAATGATGAGATTACATCCTTAAACTCTCTTGGAAATCCAGCGTCTGCTGAGCTGATTGTTCAGAATTCAGATTCTAAACTGAGATGAAACACAGGAAGGTTTATAGAAGGTTTGGTTTGCCTCCCTTGCTCTACTTGTTGTTCAGAAAAGTTTGTCCTGCAGGCCACGTGCCTCTTCTTTTTCTTTACTCTTTTGTCCCCCCTACTTAGAATTTTTCAATCCAACACACATACATTGAGTCATTATATTCATTCGTTCACTTATGCATTCACCTGACATTTATTGAGTCCTACGATGTGACAGACAATATACCAAAAGTTCTAGAGATCAGATGGTGGGCAAAAATAGATAAGGTTCATGCCCTCGTGAACTTACATCTTCAGGTCAAGTGTGGGTGAAACACAGTAAAACGGTCAGACAAATAACTGTAAAATACCAGCTATGCTGAGTACTGTGATGGGCAAGTCCACAGCACCATGAGGCCTTATAATGGGGGGATTCGACCTAGGCTGGGGCTGGGTGGCAGGAAGACTTCCCCGAGGAAGCGATGCTTCTGCTCAGATCTGAAGGATGAGGCGGGGTTGATTAGATGAGGCAGGGGCTGGGGAATGAGGGGATTTCAGGCAGAGGCAAAGGTGTGGGGTTTGAAGGCTAGAGGTGGCCAGATTTTGTGGGCTTTGTAGGTGTGTTAAGGATTTTGTTTGTGTTTTTAATCTTAAGGAGTAGAAGTCCTTGGGAATATTTTAATCAAAATAGTATTAGATTTGAGTAAATGTAAAAAAATCATGGGCCCATCTCCATCCTCTCTCCTCAGGAGATCTAGGTTTATGGAAAACATCAGCTTCATGAGCCAGTATGAAGCAGTGAGTTCATTACCCCGATAGGACTATATACAGACTGCTAGGGAAGCGTAAGGAAGAGAGAGATTTTTCTGGGTGAGGGGTGGTCAGGAAAAGCATCAAAAAGGAGGAAATATTTAGGTTGGGTGTTGAAAAATAGTAGGAATTTTCCAGGTAATCAGAAGTGTGAGAAGCGGTGAAGAAATAAGGAGAAGCTCATTCTGAGAAGAAGAAATTGCAAATCCAAACACACAGGCATGAGAGAGCTTAGCAGGTTTGCGTGAAGACCAGTCATTTCATGTGGATGGAGACCAATGTTCTCTGGTAGTCACCAGGTATACTTCGCAGTAGCCCAACTCTCGTTCCTTCTGGGCATGTGGTAGCTTTGCACTTCCACCAGGCCCAGATGGGTGCTGCACCCAGTGGGTGTGTGTCACAGCTGAGTAACCTCAAGCTTAGGAAACCCCAGTCTTTTATAGTGGACTGTCAGCCACTGTATGTCCTGGAGGTAGATAATATCTTTACTGGAAAGCAAACAGACTTTCCCTCCATTCTGGAGAGAGTCACTCTCTCTATTTTCCAAAGCTGCTCATTATACAAACATTCTTGGAAAGATACCCTGGGACAAAATTTGTGAGTGCCTCTGTTTGCAAGAAGTACGGAAATGTCAAAGACCCATGGAGAGCTGTCTCCAGCAATATCTTTGGGTAAGTGGAGAAAATGGGTGATGGATGACATTTGGAGCCCAATTAGGGAGGATTTTGTAGGCCGTGTCAGGGAGACTGGACTTTATCTAGTAGGCAGTGGGGAGCCATCGACAGTTATAAGATATGCTATAGAGGATAGAGGACAGATTGGAGAAGCAGAAAAATAAGAGCTAGGAGAAAGGTTAGGGTTAAATATGTAGGTCTGGGAATTTTAACATCTGAACAGAGCTGAAACCACTGCATCTGATCTCTACTTGGATAGATTCTATAACCTTCAAAGCTCAGATCAAAGGGCATCTTGTTTTCATAATTTTAAAAAATTATTTTTCGAAAGAGAAGCATTTTGTCAAAGAAGTCTAATTCAGACTTCCAATGGAGAAATCAGATGGAAGGAGATATACTTGGGTTGAAGCAACAGTGGGAGCCCCGGATCCCTGCCCCTCAGCCCCTCACTGTCCCAGTAGACACACAGAGCTCTTGGAAGCCACAAACCTCACTTTGAATCCACTTCTCTTTTCCCAGCTGGCCCAGGCAGCATTAATTTTTCCTTCCTGTCTGTTCTCTTAACATTTTGATCTTATCACCAGAGCAGCATTTATCACCTTGAGGCATGTTTGCAGAAAGCATCCTAAATCTTCATCTCTGTATGTCCCAGGGCCCAGATGGTACCTGACCCACTGGAAGGCTCGCAGGCAGTGTTTGCTGACTTGAATTGAATTGATGTGAAAAACACGTCAATGAAATAATTATAAAATTACATTCTTGGGGTAAAGCTTCGTATTTTTATTTTAATGAAATAGACAGTTCCTGAGATGTAACCATAGGCAAACAAGAATCAAGGAAATAATGAAATTAAAGGATAACTCTATTGTAGTTAAACAGTCTTAGTTTTAGTTTGTTTTGGTTTGTCTAATGTATCAACAAATGCTTGTTCAAGACACAAAGAGCTTTTTCTCAGAGAGGAGACCACAGTCCAAATAGATAACATCTTTCAAATTAGAGTGAGAAGATCGCCAGGCCTTCCTCAAGTATGTAAATCCATTCAGTCACCTGTGTTGTCATCAGGCAGGGAATGTGTTTACTCTGCTTACTTATGCCAGCGAAATATTTGCTTTTGAAAAAACTGAATAATTTTAAAAACAGCTTTTTTTTCCTATCTAGCTGTTATATCTGTGTGGCGTTCATAGGTGATTTGGTGAAAACAACAGTCCCTGGAACCCTGAGTACGGTGCTCTGCATTTTCATGGGGCTTTATGCTTATTAGTGAATGAATTTGTCTGACTTTTAAGGAGAAGAGCAGAGCTGGCAGAATCTCTATTCATCCTGCTCTGGTGCTGTCCTGGCCACTGGCTGTGTCTGGAAGAGGGTCAGCCCTGAGTTACAGTGAGGAGGGAGGGGCAAATCTAAGATCTCATCGTGAGGGTGGATCCAGGGTTTGTAGGGCTGAAACTTTGACAATTTTTGGAGCCCTCTTGTAAAAGAATGCAAAATTAGGTATGAAAAGTGAATATTTACTTATAATGAGAACAGAAATCACGATATATTATTTTTATTAGCTAACTACTGAGCACACCTTTGTAACATTATTTTATTGTTTTTAAGGCGAAGTTTTATTTTATTTTTATTTTTTTCTGGCCACGTGCAGCACGTGGGATCCTAGTTCCCCGACCAGGGATCGAACCCATGTCCCCTGCAGTGGAAGCGGGGATTCTCAAGCACTGGACCACCAGGGAAGTCCCGACATTATTTTAAAAGTTATTTTAGCAACATACTGCTTGATTGTGGTTTTATCTGACAGCAGTTCTGTGATATTTTCTATAGAAAGAATAGATTATTCAGTTATTTACCTAGCATAGTTGATGAAATATTTATTTTTATTACAGAGAATTTGGGAAAATTTTTTCCAGCTTCATAATTGGTAATGCCAAGAAAATGCTTAGAATTGTCGAATCTAATCAAACCACCCTCATGTTTGTTTCAGAGGAGCGCTAAGATTTCAGGAGGCTTGAGATTTTCTTGTGAATTTCTGTCTTAAATAATCTTTGAATTGATGACACCCATGTCCTCACTGCCCTGGCATGTTACGAATTTTATGTTACCTTCATCCATAGCAGTATTTTCTGTCAGATCAGCAAGAAATTTACATCTTTTCTCAATGTATTCCTATGATTCACTTCTCCTCATTAATTGGATTATCAAAGGATCTAAGAGCTTATTACTTATCATTACTTCTATTTGAAATGTACCCCTTCTCTTCCTCTTAATGAATTAATTACTGCCTTTGGTGTGATCTCATTTTGTTTTTGTTTTTTTTTGTTTTTGCGGTACGCGGGCCTCTCACTGATGTGTCCTCTCCCGCTGCGGAGCGCAGGCTCCGGACGCGCAGGCCCAGCAGCCACGGCCCACGGGCCCAGCCGCTCCGCGGCACGCGGGATCCTCCCAGACCGGGCACAAACCCGCGCCCCCCGCATCGGCAGGCGGACTCCCAACCACTGCGCCACCAGGGAAGCCCTAATTGTATTTTTTATTACAATTTGCTTCTTGATGGTAGGATGATACCTATTGATTTTATTACTTATCTTTACTGTTTTTATTTTACATTTCATTATTGTTTTAGTCTGAATGTTCTTGTAGTTCTCTAAAAATTTATTAAACTTTCATCAGAAGGCTGTAATTTCTCATTTGTTTTATTAAAACATTCCAAAACATCTTTGACTGTTGGAGGCAGGGAGGAAACTGGTTGAATTATGACGTTAACCAGGCTCCCAAATTGAGCCAGTACGTACCTTGGGGAGGTCACTCGAGGGCCCGTGGGATTTGGTGGGTATTGCTGACGAATGTGAAGATTTAATGGAGGCGGGGGCAGCTAATTTGGGTTGCAGTTGCTCCTACCTTGTCAAACCAGCCCAAGAACAGGGAGTATCAGGATGGGAAACCCAGCACGAGGAAGACGGAGCCACAACAGGAACAAGGTGGATTCTCCTTAGAGAGTAATAAAGATGCTTTGGAGGAGAGGCAGGTACCATGGAGAGGACCGGCTGGTCAGGAAGTCATGGGGGAACGCAGGAACCAGGAGAGGCTGGTTAGGCTGGAGTATATTCAAGGTGGGGGCAGGACCAGGATTCCTCCTGCAGCTGCACGTGGGGCTGACAGCATTGCAGGCAGTGTGGTCTTGATCGATTGGCTACGTTGGGTCTTCCTTACTGTGTGCGGGCTTTCTCTAGTTGCGGCGAGCAGGGGCTACTCTTTGATGCGGCACGAGGGCTTCTTCTTGTGGTGGCTCCTCTTGTTGCAGACCACAGGCTCTAGGCACGTGGGCTCAGTAGTTGTGGCTCTCGGGCTCTAGAGCGCAGGCTCAGTAGATGTGGCGCACGGGCTTAGATGCTCTGCGACATGTGGGATCGTCCTGGACCAGGGATCGAACCCGTGTCCCCTGCACTGGCAAGTAGATTCTTAACCACTGCGCCACCAGGGAAGCCCCTAGTGCGGTCTTGCTGATGGTTGGTGGGGAGCCTCAGCTAAGAGAAAACTCTTTCCTTCTTCAAGGGACCGTCAGTAACAGGGCTGGGTTTTTCTCAAGCAGATTGAAACATTTTGAAAAGAGGCAGCATTGTATTGCTGACCATGAATTTTGGAGTCAGAGAGGCCTGGGTTTGAATTCGCCATGCAACTGCTTATCACTAATTTCTCTCTCAACAAAAATGGGGATAGTAGTACATGTTTTTTGGATAGATATTACATAAATCTTATAAAATAATATGATGGGCATAATAAATTCCATATTTGTGTAATGCAGAATATTTGTGGTTGTTAAAAATGTTTTGGTTTTAAAAAACATCAGATATATTTTCATACTTTTGCTGTGTTTTGTTAATTTAATCATTATTTTCCAAATGAAAAAAAAACGATGTAAGATTCACTTATCTCAGGCTGATGTCAGAATTCTCAATTTCCACCTTGGCCTGTTTGCTTGTATTGCCAATGCTGTACGTGTCTCACACACACACACACACACACACACACACACACACACACATTAATGGACATCACCAAGAAATAGAGCCAGAGTCCTTGAACTGATTATAGAGTTTAAAGAGAATATCTTAGTTCTGATCCCCTCAAAGTCTTTTTTTAACAAGAAGATATATTTTACTGATACAATGGGTCCTGATTTTGGAAAGGAGTCTGTTTTAGTTCTCTGTGTATTGGTGCTCACTGGCTCTAATTTCTTGGATTGTTCTGTTAGTATTTCTTTGATTATTTTCCTTTGTGTCATTTTTTTGGATGCATTCTTTTGATGTGCTGTCCTGGAGGATGATCACAAGTTCAACTGCAAGCCATCCTCTCACAGGAAGAGGTGAGTTGGACCCATCAGAGCACACTCTTCTGCAGTTAAAGCTGGTAGGATGCACTGGGACCAGGTGGGAAAGAACCTGGTATCTCTTTCCATCATCCCGTTGTGCATCCTCACCTTCCATCCTGCCAGTGCCTGTGAGATCGCTTTAAGCTCTGTTTGTGATTGTCTCACCTTGAGACGTAAGGAGGAAGGAACACAAGTATCAGTTTGGGAGGGTTTAGGTATGTTAGACCTGGAATTTCCCACAAAATATTGTTATTAGACTTCTGCCCTTGGAGAAAGGTGAGGGGAAAGCCACCTTGATCATGTCTGATGTTGATAGGAAGTAAGATCTGGTTTTGCCATTAATGGCGGCTCATTTAGCAGTTAATTTGTCCTACTTACTGAGACCCCACTCCCCCAAAAATCTTCTTCCTGAAGATACAGGAACCTTGGTACAGTGAACCAGTGCAGCCAATCACAGTTAGTTCTCAGTTCCTCTGATTGAATGTTAAGAAGAAACTAGCCAATGAAAGGCCAGCCCCTATTCTGATATCATGGTCGTGGAGAGAGGGACCCTCCAGAAGCTGGCCATCTCTTAGCTGCTGGGATGGGATGGGAGCTCCCTGTGAGCCCCGGTCAGGTGAGTGCTTAGGTGCACATCGTGTTTTGGTTCGATGATACTTTAAGACCCAACTTGATGTTTATAACTTCCTCCATAAAAAAAGGCAGGCAAGCAAAAAAATAAAGAAATAAAAATAGAGGCCTGTCAATAGCCAAGTCATAATTTGAGAGGCGTCATTAACAACTTCATGCCTCATTTATCCTAAGCGAGGGACACTAGTTTGGAAGATTATCCTGCCTTGGGACCTGGAATGAGAGAATAGAGTGATACTTTTTCTCTGTTTCCCCTTTTTGTTTATAATACTCAATATCCTATCTTTCAAATGTGGCTAGTGCAGAGTGGCCAATTTAATTAAACCACCCAGGAGGACTGGGGAGGATTTGGATAAACTATTTTGCAAGAGTGTGTCATTGTCACCGTGGGGCCATAGGAGAATGTGGATGACTCAGCAAAATGCTCTGCTTCCTGCCAGTGTTGGATCAACGGAATGATAGCTGAATATTGAGAGATACGTTGTAATTACTATTAATAAGGATAAAATTAAAGTGAAGGTAAGCAACGCTTTTGACTTCCCACCAGCATTTCTTGTTCAGGAAAATAAATGTCTCCTACAGCAGGTTTAACCAAAATGGAAGGAACCCCTTCGCCAGGTGAGACTGTCACACCTTCTGCAGGTGTGTGAATAGTAAGCACAATGAGTGGGAATTTAAAATGCATCAAAGGGATCACGTGGCTGTCCTCATATTGACCCGGGCTTTTTGCCACCTCATGTCTTGTGAGCCAGGATGCTTCTGTTGCAAGTGACAAAGACAGTTATACCCCAAATGGCTTAAGCAAAAAGGGAATTTATTACTGATGTGATAGTCCCAGGATTAAGGGGCATCTTGTTGTCATACTGCTGCCATCACACCCCCTTTCTCCCTGTGTACACTCTGAATCTGCCCACCTTCATCAGACCTCATGCTCAGAGGCTCTCCCTTTGGGGACATGATGGCTGTGCAGCTCCAGACCTCACCTCTTCTCACCTTCAATTCTCAGGGGAAAAGACATCAGGCCCCTTTTCTAGAGTCCCAGCAAAAGTCCCATTTCATCTCATGGGTGCCGTTGGATTTTATGTTCATTGTGGCCAGAGAATGCAATGCTTTCATTGACTAAGAGTGAAGGAGAGGTGGGTCCCCAGACAAAAACTTGGGGCTGTTGCAGAAGGGGAAATGAATGTTAGGGATGCACAGCTGTCCACTTTGCATGCGAACGCATTCTAGGCCCCTGCTGTTCTCTGGGCCCTCTGAGTTTCTTGTCTAAGTTCAGAGCACCTGGGGTAGAAGTGGGTGTGTGGGGTCCCTCCCAAAGGCTGGTTGGCACCCGGGCTGACTCCACCCTCCCTCTCCTCTCTTCAGGAGACACTGCCCAGAGGAGGGAGTTGGTATAAACAGCAATTTTATATGCAGTGCCGAAGCTTGTGGAAGGTATGGGCCGAAGGATCTTCCCAAACTATCAGGCATATAAGAAAAATTAGTGTTCAAATGATCTTTGCTTCCCAGCAGGGGCTTGGTGGCCCATCAGAGGCCCCTATTTTAGCATCTGACCGTTCCCAGACCAGTAAAGGTCTGTGCCTTTTCTTTTCTCTGTCTCTGTCCCCAGAGGAAAGGCATGGGAACCACAACACAGCTGACTTTATCAACTAGAAATCTGGCAATCGTCCCCTTCCTGGTCCGCTATCAGAATACCTCAGGCCATTTGATTTGGTTATCACTGAAAAGCAGAGGAAAGTAATTTTTGGTCCTTACTCCCAAGAAAGGGACAAGTAGAAGAAAGTCACTGTTTTCCCCCAAGATACCATAGTTTTTTGTTTTTTTTTTTTTGCGGTACGCGGGCCTCTCACTGTTGCAGCCTCTCCCATTGCGGAGCACAAGCTCTGGACGCACAGGCTCAGCGGCCATGGCTCGTGGGTCCAGCTGCTTCATGGCACGTGGGATCCTCCCGGACCAGGGCACAAAGGACCCTCAACCACTGCGCCACCAGGGAAGCCCAGATACCATAGTTTTGAGAGAGGTTTGACCCACATCTTTTTTTCACATAAAGACTGGGCAGACTGCAATTAGAGTTTCTCTTCATTGATTATCTTTTTTTTTAATTAAAAAATTAAAAAAAAAATAAATTTATTTACTTTGGCTGCATTGGGTCTTTGTTGGTGCGCGTGGGCTTTCTCTAGTTGCGGCGAGCGGGACTACTCTTCGTTGAGGTGCTCAGGCTTCTCATTGCGGTGGCTTCTCTTGTTGCGGAGCACAGGCTCTAGGCGTGTGGGCAGGGTAGTTGTGGCGCGTGGGCTCTAGAGCACAAGCTCAGTAGTTCTGGCACATGGGCTTAGTTGCTCCGAGGCACGTGGGATCTTCCCGGACCAGGGCTCGAACCCGTGTCCCCTGCATTAGCAGGCGGATTATTAACCACTGCGCCACCAGGGAAGTCCTGAATCTTTTTTTTTTTTAATTGAAGTATAGTTGATTAACAATGTTGTGTTAATTTCTGCTGTACAGCAAAGTGATTCAGTTATACATATATATACATTCTTTTTTTATACTATTTTCCATTACAGCTTATCACAGGATATTGACTATAGTTCCCTGTGCTATACAGTAGGACCTCATTGCTTATCCACTCTCTCTATAAAAGCCTACATCTGCTAACCCCAACCTCACACTCCATCCCTCCGCCAACCCCCTACCCCTTGGCAATCACCAGTCTGTTCTCTATGTACATGAGTCTTTTTTGTAGATAAGTTCATTTGTGTAATATATTAGATTCCACGTATAAGTTATATCATATGGTATTTGTCTTTCTCTCTCTGACTTACTTCACTTAGTATGATAATCTCTAGTTGCATCCGTGTTACTGCAAATGGCATTATTTTGTTCTTTTTTATGGCTGAGTAGTATTCCATTGTGTGTGTGTGTGTGTGTGTGTGTGTGTGTGTGTGTGTGCCACATCTTCTTTATCCATTCATCTGTCGATGGACATTTAGGTTGTTTCCATGTCTTGGCTATTGTGAATAGTGCTGCTATGAACATAGGGGTGCATGTGTCTTTTTGAATTATAGTTTTGTCTGGATATATGCCCAAGGAGTGGGATTGCTGGATTAATTGATTATGTCTTAATTAGGTTCTTGATGCCAAATTCCACTGGATGGTTATGACAGCTGTCAGGGCCTTTCCCACTAATGGGCATATGGTGGCGGTTGGCATCTTCAGAAGAGCTATGCGAAAGCACAGCCGACAAACATGGGTAACACTTTAAATCCTTTTCAGTTTTACAGCTGTCTGATTCAACTGATCTACGGTGGCGGCTAATGTAAACAAGGAGAGTGGGGCTGGAATGAGGGGAACCAAAGAGAACCTATCTGAATGGGTCTCAGATCTTGGTCCCATGTTCACTTTCAGGAACATCCCCTACTTCTTGCCATGGATTCCTTCTCACGGAACCATAAAACACTGTTCCTGGAATTATTGGGATGCATATGATGCCATAGTATGATTTAGGCAGAGATGCTATGTCCAGTTAGCCTCATGAGGGAGTGACTACACTATCACTTTTTTCAATAAATAAAAGTGTAAAACTATTCATACATCAAAAGATCAACCAGAGGGCTTCCCTGGTGGCGCAGTGGTTGGGAGTCCGCCTGCTGATGCAGGGGACGTGGGTTCGTGTCCCGGTCTGGGAAGATCCCACATGCCGCGGAGCGGCTGGGCCCGTGAGCCATGGCCGCTGAGCCTGCGCGGCGTCTGGAGCCTCGGTGAGAGTCCCGCTTACCGCAAAAAAAAAAAAAAAAAAAAAAAAGATCAACCAGAGAATCAGGCTACCTGAGGAGACATATGGGCTATAATCATTCCAGCGGAGGATGAATTCATTCTGTCACTTGGAGGGAGACCTAATCCTGAGTCTGTCGTTCCAGAGAGATAAGAAAGCATGGTGCATATTCTTCAATTTTTAAAATCTCTCATTAAATTCCATTTCTAAAAATAGAGAATTCACATATGTTCTCTGTAACAAGTAAAATAATATGAAGAAAGAAGGAAAAAAAATTAGACATCTTTCTCATGATTTCTGCATTCCTATGTCTTGTTCCTCTAGGGTAGCCAAGGATAATGACCTATTGTGTATCTTTTCACATCTTTCCCAAGTTAATGCGAATAGATATTATTTTGACTTTGTAAAATTGGACTCACACTGTATACGGTTTTATGCAAACTGTTTTTCTCACATAACAATTTTCTATGGATATCTCTCCAGATCAAAATAGCTAAGTCATTCTTTTTAATAGCTTCACAGTAATCCATGGTATAGATGTACCAAAATCTATTTAATGTCCATTTGATAGATATTCAGAAAGTTTCCAGGTTTTCACCTTTAGGAATAATGCTGCAATAAATACTCTTTAAGTGTATCATTATGAACTAGTGCTTTTTTCCCCCATAGGACCTATTCCTTGAAATGGGGTTACTGGGTCAAAGGTTATGTGTATTTGAATTTTTAGTAGCTATGGCCAGCCTGCTTTCCAAGAAAGTGTAGCAATTCCTGTTCTAATCGCAACATGTGAGAGTGCTTGCTAGCACAGAATGCTATAGGTTTTGAATTTTAAAATGTTAAAATTTTTTTTGTCAATCTGAGGGGTAGGAAAAAGTGGCATCCCCTTACTGCTTTAATTTGCATTTCCTTACCTACCAGTGGGGATGAGCATCTTTTCACATGTTCATTGGCCATTTGGATTTCCTCTTGTGTGAATTGTCCATTCTGTTGTATTGAGTTGGATATTAGTTATGTGTTGCAGATATTCATTCCCAGCTATCGTTTGATTTTGATTTTGTTTACCTTTATCTTTTGTCAAAAGATAGTTTTAAAAAATTATGTTCCAGATAATTTAAAAATTACCCAGGTAATAATTAGTTTTTTATAGACCATTATTAAATACAGTAAACCATAAGAAGACTATACAAATCGCCCATTTTCACACCACTCATAGACAACCACCCACAGATAACTATTTATATTTTGGGGGATATGCTTCCCGACTGTCTTCTACACATATTTTACTCCTTGTTTTAAAATATCACCACTAAAGGAGAGAACTCTAAATGGGTACACTGATCAGAAGAGAAAGGGAAATTCAAATGTGGGATCCTTTTCATAGCTATGAAAGGCATATAGAAAGAGGCATATAACAGATGAAGGAGTGATGGGTAGTACTCATCAGGAGGGAAATTTAATGTTCATATTGTAGTGATTCTAAAATGCACGTTTCCATTGTAAAGCAGTTATACTCCAATAAGGATGTTAAAAAAATAAAAATAAATAAGATGCACATTTTGGGGCTCAACTTAACCTCCCTGACATCAGCAAGGGTTTCGTAAGCAATGGTGTCTCACAAACACTGCCTGCCAGGCAGCAGCCAGAATGTTGTTGTCTCCACGTGTGTGAGCTTGTTCATAACTTTTCACAATGTCCCCACGTCACTTGGGTTACACTCACTCTTCGGAGTACAAATGTTGAATTTAATTGCTATTTAAAATGTCTTCAGAAAGATTTACACTGTGACTACATTATTGCACACTAAACAATGCAGCCTAAGGCAGGAGGAATAGGCAAATCCCAGATTTTGAGCTAACAAGAGGCTGTGTGAACATGACTGTTCTTACTAAATTATGTATATGTTACGGTACTAAAATAATGGTGCATCTTATGATTGACGGTGTCTTAAATTTGATGTATGTGGTATTAAATTGTTTGGTTAAGTAATATATATGGAAAATGTGTTTTTCAAGAGGTTCTATAACATGGCTATGCCCATTTGGGAATATTTCACATATTATGCTTTTGGTACAAATAAGATGAAATGAGTGAAATTAGGGAAATATGACCTGATCAATAATAACATTCAAGATGCTTGGAGAAACAGAGTGATAAAAAAGGTAAAGATTGCAAAGTTGCATAAAGATTGCTTGTGACCCTAGAGAAATGTGAGCACTGGATGGACTTTGGGGGGAGTTTTGTGTTGGAGCCGGTGATGGTAGATTGCGTGGGACAGTGTTCAAGTCATGGCTGAAAGGAGGTGTTGCACTGATCTTGCAAACTCAGCAGCTTCTTTTTTTTTTTTTTTTGTGGTATGCGGGCCTCTCACTGTTGTGGCCT
>NW_006797390.1:780824-787853 GCF_000442215.2 Lipotes vexillifer
TACGCGGGCCTCTCACTGCTGTGGCCTCTCCCGTTGCGGAGCACAGGCTCCGGACGCGCAGGCTCAGCGGCCATGGCTCACGGGCCCAGCCACTCCGCAGCATGTGGGATCTTCCCAGACCGGGGCACAAACCCGTGTCCCCTACATCGGCAGGCGGACTCCCAACCACTGCGCCACCGGGGAAGCCCTGTCATAATTCTTTTGATGTCCATGTCTGACCATTCCAAATCTGGGAATCCATCTCTGGGTCTGTTTCTTTTGACTATTTCCTCTCTTGACCATGGGTCACATTTTCTTGTTTCTTCACAAGTCTTATGAATTTTAATTGTACGCTGGACTTTGTGTGCCAAAGAGCAGTAGATGAAAATAAATGATATTTACCTCCAGAAAAAGGTACACTCCTTTTTTTTTTTGGTCACACCACTAGAGGGGCTGAGTGGATCTGCTCTGTGGCTGAACTGGGGCTAGGCTTTGTTGTAGTTGTAGTTACTTTGTTGTAGTCTTAGTTGGACTCAATTCACCATTACCTTCAGGATCAGAGCTGGAACAGGACTTTCCTTTCAGAGATGCTTGGGCTGTAAACACTGGTAGATTCCTGTTCTTCTCATATTTTATAGTCAGCTACCAACTTTTTGCATGTCTGGGAGTTTTCTTTGCTCTCTATTCCTCTGGCTTTCAGTTTCTCAGGAGCTCTTTCTCTACCTGGCTCCCCTCCCCACGGCAGTGCAAGCAGTGAAGACTCAAGGGTGTTTTGCAGGGATTCCTCTCAGCTCTCCTGTTCTTCCCTGGCCTCTGGAAGGCTACTGAGGTATAGTTGGTAAGGCTCAGGTGCCTCTGAAGCATTCCTTTCTGCTGTCCTGCTGTCCCAGCCTTTGAGAGACTCTGCCTTACAACCAGCGAAGGCCTGGAGAACTCAGGAGGGGTCTCTTCCCGCTCTCTAGCCTCACCTTCAGCCTTGAGAGAGTTGCTGCCCTCAGAGCTCTTGATGAAGTGGCTTGGGTGCCTTCCCTCAGCTCTCCAGCTCTGCTCTCGGCCTTTAGCAGGTGCTGCCTTTCACTAGGAGAAGGCTCTGTGCGTCTTGCTGGGGAAGGAGGTCGGGCTGGTGTGTGGATCTCTCTCAGGTCTGGTGCCTTGCCTCCAGCAATTTTTTTTTTTTTTTTTTTTTGCCGCACCACATGGCATGTGGGATCTTAGTTCCCCGGCCAGGGATTGAACCCCGGCCCCTGGCAGTAAAAGCACCGAGTCTTAACCACTGGACCTCCAGGGAAGTCCCAGTGCCTCCAGCTTTTTGCCTATGGCCAGGCACTCAGCGGAGACCTGTGGAGAACAGGGTGTCAGCATGCCCTGTGTGAGTTTTAAAATGATGTTTAGTAGCTTCTCTAGCTTGTTCTCAGCATTAGTGGGGAATAATGATCTCGTGAATTTCTACATTCTGAATGGCAGCATAATACCTGGGAATATTTTAAAATATGGAGCTGCCATAACCTGTGTCTTGCTAATACTTTTACCATTTTTGTGGTTTTGTAATAGAAGTATAATTTTAACAAGAAATACCAAATAACTGCCATTAAGTCAGGAAATGGCACATGGAGGCTGAAATTCCAGTCTTCAGGAGGCCCGTCACCTCTACCCACAAAGGTGGGGCATCTTCTAAGCTGGCATTGGCCCTGGCCTCAGTGGCACGCCCAGCAGTGTGGCACTCCTGCCTCTCACCTTCTCAGTGGCTTCCATGTGAGCATCTCTGCCTGTAGGCTGTGTTGTTGACTCATTAAGTAACTTTGAAATCAACCATTAGATCTGAAAACTTTGATGGAAGGGCAAGAAGAAAAATAGTTTATCCTCTGCTGCGAATTACCGTCTACACTTCCTCGTGTACGCTGGCTCCTCTTCCTTTCTTTTTCTTTGTAATTTTTTTTTCTTTTTTTTTTTACTGGGCAGAGAGTCAGCTCTTGGAAGCTCTTTCCAGTCAAGCCATAGACACCCTCTGAGAGAGCATGTCATACCCTATGTGTCCCTCCCCACCATCGCCCGTGGAAGCAGCAAGTGCTGGGAGGGTTCTCAGCTTGCAAGCTTGCAAGGTCATGTCTTATTACACCGTGTTCTGCCTCAGTCACAAAACTAGTCGAATAAGGTTGAAGACAGAGCAATAGACTATCTGTTAGGATTAGCTTTGGCTGTGTGTGACAGAAAACCCAGAGTAACAGTGGTTTAAACACAATAGCTGTTTATTTCTCTTTCAGACATAAAAATCTCAGTCCAGGACGTTCCTAGATGTCAGGGATCCAGAATCTCTCTTCCTTGTTTCTCAGCCATGTGTGTCCTTGGGCTCATAGTCTAAGATGGTTGCATTCAGATTCTAGGAAAATGAATAAAAAAAATATAAAGAAGCTGGACAAAGGGTACAGGTATGCTACCTCTTAGGGAAGGTTCTTAAAGCCTGTCCAGTACATTCCTACTCGTTCCATTGACAAGAACTTTTTCACATGGCAACACTTAGCTGCATGAGAGGCTGAGGAACATAGCCTTTATTGTAGGCAGCTGTTTGTCCAGCTGAAAATCAGGGGTTCTGTTGCCATGGAGGAAGACAAGAATGTATATCGAGGGTCAACTAGCAGTCTTGGTCACCAATCAGCTTTCTGGGGAAGAATATTACCGAGTTCCAGTCTAATCCTGGACCTTGAAACTGTTTCTGAAGCAGGAGCATTTAATATGTCAGTCGCTTCCATTCCAATAACTGCTCCCCTTCCTTCCCTGTTAGCTGAGTGGGTCTTTAGAACCAGAGCAGTGATATGATAACATCCAGGATAACAAAGGAACTAAAAAAATCATATGGAACAGCTGAAGAAACTTGAGGATCTTTAGATTAGAGGAAGGAAGAGTTGATGATGACACAATGTTTTCACACATTTGAAGTTCTATCTTGTGAAGTCTGGATGGACCAGAAGGGCAGAATCCAGTCAGTGAGTTAAAGATATAGGGAGAGTAATACAAGTTCAATATATAAAGAGGAAAACTCTAATAGTAAGAGCTGTCTCAGGAGATAGCACACATTTACTACTATCTTCCTGTCTCTGATAGGTGTTGAGGACAGAATAGTCAGCAAAAACTTTTGGTTCCCGCCAGGATGACACCTCCTTCTAGTGAGGAAGACAGAAGTTGATCAGATAATCACACACACGTAAATGCAGGTCATAAAGTATAACAGCTAGGTCTTGGACCGTTGACAATGGGAGAAGCAAGGGACAGTCAGCCGTTTGTAGACCTCATATACAGAGGATGTGTGCTCATGTCAGGTCTAAACTGAATGACTTATGGTCTCTCCTGCTCATTTCTCGAAATGTGCTCTGGGTAGTGCTGCAGTAGAAAGAAGAGAAGAGATTTGCCTTGGAGGGCAGAGCGAATTCCAAATTTGTGGGACTTCTAAAATGGACTTTCTGAAGTTCCACGATAGTTCACCATCACTAAACCAGGTTGTGCTAATCTCTTGCCTGGATAGAGGGAGTTGGTTGAACACATGTGATTTCAACAACTTGAGAACTTAAAAGACTTGATTGAACTAGTTGATTTAGGAGAAGTAAAGACCCTCTCAAATCTGTAAATTTTCTGAAAAGTTTCTGAAAATTCTGAAAAGTTTTCCCACTGAGGACTTAAAAAAACTCATAACTCCCTTTTGCCCAAGAAAACAACCAGGAAAGAAATGATAAAAACTCTTTTTTCAGTTCTCTCGATGTCTAAATATATCAATATACAAAACATGGTAATTTTATGAGTGAAACAAGTTATACATAATGCATTTTTATGTTCCTAAACGAACAGCATGACTTTATATCTGTAAAGGGCCCTAAAAATAAGCTTTGCATGTATTTCAATCCCCTGCCCCCAAATTTTCTTTGAAGAAAAAAATTTTTTGTTCTTCCGTGGCTTAACATTTCTGAAAAATCTATGTATCTGGTCTTTTCCTTTTGTTCTTGCTGCCTTGTAGCTTGTGTTCTATTCCTGTAAAGTTGATGGGTTGAAATTAAATTGTTCTTTTATCCTAACTGATAGATGAGATTTAACTCTCTGTAGTTTACCTGCTAGGGTGTCTAGAGAGCTAAGGATTGGGGATGAGTGTTCTGTCAGTGGTTTTTGCCAAGGTGGGCTGCTTCATTTCTTCCCAGCTTTACTTTCCATGGGGGCCTGCCAGGCACACTGACATGCAGCAAGTTTATCCAAAGGACTCAAGAACCATACAGCCAGAGAGTAATTCGTCTTCATGACACACCCAGGAGGCATTCAGGCAAAAAGGCTGTTACTGCTGTGAGGCACTGGCGAGAGAATCATCTTGGCGTATGGACAGCGTGGTTGGGGGCCAAGACTCTTGGGCGCTGCCACCAACTCTGTGGGGTCATAGGAAGGTCCCTCCCCCTCTCTGAGGCCTTCACCAAAGGATGAGGGTATTGGACAAAACCTCTGTGGTCCTCTTAGTTTGAGCCCACATTTCAAAATAAGAAGGTCACAGCATTAATCTAAGGTTGTAAAATACACTAATGGGAGAGTTGTGCTTTCTTGTCTCTGAATGGCACTGCAATCTTTTGAATAAACATGTGTATTCACGTAAACATGCTGGACAATCTTGGTTTACCGTGGGAAGGGTGAAAATAACTGGGGGAAAGCAGGGTTGAGGGAGAAGAATAAATCCTCCTGGTGCCCCAAAACTCTTTCCACGGCAGTCATAATTTCCACACCTACTTTAGACTGTGTCACCTTGATAGCTCTTGGGGAGTAGAGTTGGAGAAGAAATGTTCCCTCACTTTCTGATGCTGTTTTGTTGGCTTATTTCCTTCCAGAGTTCTTCCCTTGAATGCCTGACTTTGCTTGTAACCAGCCAGCTTTATCCTGGCTATGAGTTATTCCTGACCAACGTAATAATGACCAGGCTACACTGCCCTGCTGTTGTGATGGAGACGGGCTGAGGAGCTGGGTGACGTTTCTGTCCTCGTGGCCCAGGAGTCCATGGGGCTCCTTTGCCCTTCCAGAAATGACTCCAAGGGCAGGATTGCCAAGAGGCAGCCAGAAAGCTTGGTCTTGTTTTGTCTCCAAACTGGTGGGCAGACCCAAGAGGCGGAGATGAACATCTGAATTTAGGAGTGCTTAACGCTGATTCAAAACTTAAGCTGCCCTCTAAACTTTTGTGTGGATTGCCATCAACATGTGAAGTATACATATGTGCTCTTTCAAAAATGACTAATCTGCACTCAACCACGCTATTTCCTTTCTTACTGCCCACATTCTAACACCCCCAAGGGTGGTTTCTATTTATTGTCAATAAAGGCACTTCTTAGATTGCTTAGATCTGAAAATGAAAATAAATGCCTTAATTTGTATATGAAGTGATGTGGGTTATTATGCATGCAGAAAGTAATTCTGAAAAATTGGAAATAACCTAAATCTCCATCAATGGAGATTACTATAAACTATCAAATTTATAGTAATTCACAAATGAAATATAAGGCAGCATTTAAAACCATAATGGAAAAGAATACAAAAAAGAATGTACACATATGTATAACTGAATCACTTTGCTGTACAGCAGAAACTTAACACAACATTGTAAATCAACTATACTCCAATAAAAAAAACATAAAATGATGATGTAGGTACATCTTTGTTGATATGAAAAACTATTCTGATATGTGAAACAGGTTAAAACTATATGTTAGATGACCCCATTTTTGCAAAGAAAAAATTAAGAGAGGATTCACCTAGGCATGTGTAGTTGGGGGAATAAGAAGAATTTCTGGTGTCCATGTGGCCTGGACCCAGGGCCTTAATATTTTCACCACATTTTTTCGGTATTGTCACCTTGGTTTCCAATGCTCTGTACTTGTCCATGTGTAAAAAATTTGAACAGTGGCCAACCATGGGTGATGGGAAATATGGATGATTGTGTTTTCTGCTCAGCAAACAGATTTTTTCCCACAATGAACATTTATTGCCTCTGTGATAAAATAGCAAAAATAGGAAAAAGGGATTCAGGAGAACCTCCTTTTCTTGGGATGTTTTGGTTGAAATTAATTTGAACTTCATTTCTAGTTCAAATTGCTGAATCTACGCCTTCCCCTTACTCTTTTTTGGCTCTAAGTTCTTTCTACTCTGTTATTTTGCATATTCGTGTCCCTTTCCAGTCACGAAGCTATCCTGACACGTGGCAGGTTGGGCAGAACCTTCCAAAAGGCAAGTTGGCCCTTCTCCATTTGGGTGGGTAATCCTGACCTTTTGGAAATTTGGCTCACCTGTAGGGGTGCAGACATTGCCTGGGAAACTAGAGGAGAAAACCAGCAGTAGCCAGAGGAGGAAGAGCTGATTGATATGTGGAGATTTAATCACCACTGTGGAAAATCAAATAACTGTTCTCAATTCTTCACAGCACTCAGAGACAGTTACTCATCAACACCCTTGTTATGGCCTCATGGTGGGTGGAATATACGTCCTGCCCCTCAACTTTGGGTTTGACCAAAGAGAATGTTAGTGGATGGGGGATGACAGAGGCTTGAAAAGAGCCCGTGCATTCGGGCTGCAGTTTTGGTACATCCGTGACCCCCCATGAGAAGAGCTTCCTCCAGGCAGCTGTTGCCCCATCAGCCTGGGCCCCAGAATAAACATACATGCCTACAGCCCAGTCTACAGTCTGGAGCCAAGTGCAGCTGAACTGCCACCCGAAGCGGAGCTCCCTAGTCTGGCCTATAGCCAAAGCACAATCAGTCTTGCAGGCTCGTGAGTAGGAGACTAAACCCTAGTTGTTTGAAGCCACTGAGTTTGGGGGGTGGTTTATTATGTAGCTTTACTGGGACTATTTTTGGTTGTTACACTGGTCTAAGTCCGCTAAACAGACCCACCTGAGTCCCTGCTGGTAGAAAAGGGATTTCTGGCTGCTTGCACATGGTAAGTATGCCCAAACCATCCACAGATGTTGTGGTGATAACCTGGAAAGAAGAGAATATGGGTAGTCCGACTTCCCATCCAGGGCAAATATAGCTTTCCCTCCCT
>NW_006797390.1:787980-792430 GCF_000442215.2 Lipotes vexillifer
AAATATAGCTTTCCCTACCTGATTATAAATGCATTCCAGCATCATCTGAGCTCCTTAAATTAAGGAATACGTTACTAACATTCTAGCCCAAGGTCCAGAGAAATTCAGTTTGCTGTCAATGCCTGACCGGTGAGTGAGTCATTATGAGCAGCTTACAAGCCAGGAAGCCCAGACTACACCACTGACTCTGGACTTTTTGTCAACCCTACTGTTTTTTGCAGGACTTTGTTCCTTTCATTTTAACTTTGCTCTAACATCCAGCAGGCTGCTGGACAAGTCAGAGGTCATGGGAGGAAATGGTATTGGAAAACTCACAGATATGGCGGCGGGGATATTGGACGTACTTTGCTTTCTGTCCGAGAGTTTTGCAATCTGGGGGATTTCATTGAAGACAGGATCGGGTTTAGATTCCGGAGTGCAGGCGTTATCCAGATTCACCTTCTCTTTCTGTGCTTGGCAAGAAACGCAGAACTTGCTTGGATGCTTGCCTCGTGTGCAATCAGTTGTCAATGCCCGTTAGATGGCTGGAACACGGTCCCAGGGGGTGCTCTCGAGGATGCAGACTCGGAAAGAGCACGTGGAAGTCATCCGACTGCTCCCTGTAATAACAAGGAAATGAGGTCTCAGCACAAAGCACACCCAGGAAGCAGCAGGGCTTTAGCTAGAAACCAGAGCAGCGAGACCTCTCCCCACTGGCTTTCAATGGTACACATAGGTTTTTTGCCTTTTCTACCTTTTCTCTGCAGGATACACACTGAACGTGAATTTACTTATGGGGCTAATGTTTTAAATAAATGAACTTAAAAAAAATTATAAAAATAATACATTGTCAGTTTTAGGTAGTTTGGAAAATGTAGAAATGTACAAACAAACAAAATCACCTGTGATCCCACAAACCAGACACAGTCACTGCTGGTGTGCTTTTGTATTACCTGACCTCACCAACAATTTGGTGTTTGGCATACATGTCATTTCGTTTAAAACTTTTCGTAGAAATCACTTTTCTTTGCCATTTCATATTCTTTGAAAACGCTGGATTTTAATTACTGAAAAATGATCCATCATGATCTATTTAACTTTTCCACTGTTGTTGGATATTTGTTTTTCCTCCAATTTTCGCTATCATCAATAACGCTGTGATGAGAATTCTTTCCTAGAAAGGGAATGTGAGTTACTTTTAAAAGTCCTCATACTGTGTAGTGAGATGGGCTTGTTAACACACTGCTGTTTATAGATTAGTTTATGTTACACTTTTGATAAGTACTGTGAGAGTCATTAAACAGTTTCACACCTTTTGACTATAAAATTGTTTATATTCCAGGGAAATAATTTGAAATATGGCCAAAAATCTATGCTCAAAATTTCCTTTGCTTCATTTTGTTTTTAATAATAATACAAGATTGAAAAGATAAATTTCTCATATTAGGAAATTAGTTACATAAATGACGGTTCATTCTTCTGATTGAAAGTGATACTTATGGGAGTTTTAAATAATGGAAATGTTGACTGTAAATGTAAAATAAGGATACAAAATTCTATGTATTGTATCAGTGTGACTCTGTGAAGCAACATGCATAGGAGAGAATCTACCAGATATCAGTACAAGATCGAGTGATCTTTTGCCTCTCTCTCTACTTTTTCTACTATCTTAAATATACTACTTTTACCATCAGGAAAAAGAGTGTGTTGTTGTTCTTTACAGTCACATATTAGAGGTGAGGTCACTTCCAGGGAAGGAAGGCATGACTGTCCGTGTGGGTTCCATTTCCTTCCTAACAAGAGTTATTCAGAGCACGGTCAAAGCCGTATCCCTGTGCTCTCACCCCTTTAAGCAAGATCAGTGCCTTCCTTTGCTCGGCTTAACATAATCTGAACTCTGGTTTCATTTTCCTGAGTATATTATTTTTCCCTAATTCAATTTTCTAGCTTTCAGACATTTTGATGCTTTTCCAAGAATGAATAAAATCCTATATGTTGGGTCACAACCCCTCTAGTTTTCTCTTAAGTTTTTTTGTTTCAAATCTTAGGTAAAGTAGTTCTTTAAGTTGGGTTGTGTACGTATACGTACAACTCACCCTGCCCTAGGTAACCCGTTAATCTACTTTCTGTCTCTGTAGATTTGCCTATTCTGGATATTTCATATAAATGAACTCATTCAATGTGTAGCTTTTGTGACTGGCTTCTTTAAGTCAGTGTATTTTTTTTTAAAGTTAATTAATTGATTTTTGGCTGCATCAGATCTTCGTTGCTGTGTGCCGGCTTCCTCTAGTTGGGGCGAGTGGGGCTACTCTTCGTTGTGGTGCGTGGGCTTCTCATTGTGCCGGCTTTTCTTGTTGCAGAGGATGGGCTCTAGGCGCGCGGGCCTCGGTAGTTGTGGCACATGGGCTCAGTAGTTGTGACTCGCAGGCTGTAGAGCACAGGCTCAGTAGTTGTGGTGCACGGGCTTAGTTGCTTTGTGGCATGTGGGATCTTCCCGGACCAGGGCTCAAAGCTGTGTCCCCTGCATTGGCAGGTGGATTCTTAACCACTGCACCACCAGGGAGTCAGTGTGTTTTCAAGTTTCATCCATGTGGTAGCAGGTATCATTACTTCAGTCTTTTCATTGCCATATAATATTCTATTGTATGGATTTACCACATTTTATTTATCTACTCATCAGTTGATGGACATTTGGATTGTTTCCACTTTTTGGCTATTATAAATAATGCTGCTGTGAACATTGTGTACAAGTTTTTGTGTGAATGTATGTTTTCATTTCTCTTGGGTAGGTACCTAGGAATGAAATTGCTGGTTCATATGATAACTCTGTGTTTAACTTTTTGAGGAACTGCTGCACTGTTTTTGAAAGTAACTGCACCATTCTATATCCCTGTCAGTCATGTATGAAGGTTCTGATTTCTCCACGTTGTAGCCAACACTTGTTATTATCCATCTTTCTCACTGTAGCCATCCTAGTGGATGTGAGATGGTATCTCATAGTGGTTTTCATTTTCATTTTCCTGTTTAGTGATAAGGAACATTTTTTTCACCTGCTTCTTGGCCATTTTTGTGTCTTCTTTGGAGAAATGTCTGTTTAGATCCTTTGTCTCTATTTTAATTGGGTTATTTGCCTTTTTATTATTGAGTTGTGAGAGTTCTTTATGTGTTCTAGATACAAGTCTCTTATCAGGTACATGATTTGCAAATGTCTCTCTCATTTTGTGGGCTGTCTTTTCACTGTTTTGATGGTGTCCATTGCACAAAAGTTTTAAATTTTGATGTAGTCCCATGTATCTATTTTTTTTCTTTTGTCACTTGTCCTTTTGGTGTCATTTCTAAGAAGGTTTTTTCCTAACTTGAGGTCATAAAGATTTATTCCTATATTTTCTTCTGAAAGTTTTATAGTTTTGCTCTTACATTTAGGTCTCTGATCTATTTTGAATTCATTTTTGTGTACAGCGTGAGGAAGGGGTTGTAATGGACTGAATTGTGTCCCCCCCCACCTCCAATTCATATGTTGAAGTCCTAACCCCCAATCTGGAGATAGGGTCTTTAGAAGGTAATTAAGGTTAAATGAAGTTGTAAGGGTGGGGCCCTAGTCCAGTAGGACTGTGGCCTTATAAGAAGAGGGAAAGACATCTCTCTCTCTCTCTCCCGGTCCCTCCTCTTTACTCACTATGTGAGGACACAGTGAGAAGGCAGCCTTCTGCAAGCCAGGAAAAGAGCTCTCACCAGAATTCGACCATGATGGCATCCTGATCTTGGACTTCTAGCCTCCAAAACAGAAAATATATTTCTGTGGTTCGAGCCACCCAGTCTTGGTATTTTGTCATGGTGGCCTGAGTTGACTAATATAGGGGTCCAACTTCATTCTTTTGCATGAGGATATCCAGTTGTCCCAGTACCATTTGGTGAAAGGACTATTCTTTCACATTGAATTGTCTCGGCTCCAATTACTCTTAAACTAGCTCAGGGCTGAGAGTAGAATCTACCCAAATTGTCTGTGAGCAGAGAAGAAATAGTGAAATAAAAAACTCTGCTTCCTTCCTCAATTCATAAGTAGATCAGGGCATTCTAGAATTTTGATGTGAAGCTTTGTTCATGTTATGTGTGAACTTTTGAATCTCCCTTTCTTTGCCAGCATTTGATAGAACCTCAGTAACCTTGCATCTGTTTCTATTGGCAAGATAATCAAGCTAGGTTAGGCATGTAATACTTTAGCACCTTATTAATAAAGGCTATTCTAGTGTCCTGGAGCTTGGCTGGTGCTACTGTCAGGAGTTAGGGGAGGGAAGCAGGAAGGAGGATTGAAAGAGTATGCGTGTATAAGTGAATACATATTTAGTAACTATTTTAGTTATAAACCTATAGATTTTTATGGAAATCTAAATCTCAACCAAAGAAAGAGAAGCTTTGTCTCTCCATTTCTTTTTCCTCATAGCCCATGGCCAAGTTTCATTCCTGCTCCAAA
>NW_006797390.1:792475-798881 GCF_000442215.2 Lipotes vexillifer
CTGCTCCAAACCAGCATCGAAAGAGAAAAAAAAGCAGCAACAACAAAAACGCTTTTGCTCTCTGAAGCACACAGCGGACTCATTGATCTGAGAACAAGTTAGTTCCATTGCTTGCTTTACCTTGCTGCTGGGAAAAAACAAAAACCTCCTATAAAAACATGGCTTGTGGGAAAAGGTGGGATTACCCTAAAAAGCTTTTCTTTGTTTCTGAAGACACTGTTCTACAGAGCTTGAGTTGTGTAGCGATCAGGACATGGAGATCATTCCTGGCTAAGCCACTGATACAGCCCATGGCTTGGGCATACCCACAAGGCCTCTCAGGTTCCTCACAGGAAAAATGGAGACAGCACAGTGATTCCTCTGTAAGGCCATGCTCTTAGATTTCCATCTTCAGCTTTCAAGGGGACCGCTGTGACCCCCACTGTAGAAACAAAGAGGAGGAATCTTCCCTCTACTCCCATCTCTACTCTTTGGATTGGACAGAGGACTGAAAACCAAACCAGTGACGCTGACACCTCTGTGTATGTGTCAGTTAGCAATGCGGCCAGCTGTCCCCAGTTAGAGGGGTAGGTCTAGGGTGGATTTTCTGTTCACATGTTCAAAGCTGAGATAAAGTTTGCACAGACCCTTTTTTCCAGGTGTGGAATGCCATGGGCATGTTTCAGGTTTTCAGATTCTATTACATGCACTAGCATCTTCAAGAAGTAAGTAAGGAAAATGTAAAATAGATAGCTAGTGGGAAGCACAGGGAGATCAGCTTGGTGCTTTGTGACCACCTAGAGGGGTGGGATAGGGAAGGTGGGAGGGAGACACAAGAGGGAGGAGATATGGGGATACATGTAAAAGTGTAGCTGATTCACTTTGTTATAAAACAGAAACTAACACACCATTGTAAAGCAATTATACTCCAATAAAGATGTTAAATTAAAAAAAAAAAAAGTAAGGAAAGTGACCAAGGCCACCCTGGTAAGTTCTGTCTCCTCTTCTTGGTGGTGGGGATCCTGCACTTGCTGTGCTCCTTCCCTGCGCTGTCCACGTTGCATTTCTGGCAGCTGCTGTGGCTTCGGGCCACAGCCTGCTACAAGAATCACCTTTTTTGGTAGAGTTCAGTAGAGCTGGATGATATATTTTTTTTCCTTACTTCTTTATTAAATCAGACATAACTAGATGTTAAATTCAACTCTCTTGTTGCTTAGGAGATGGGCAGAGTCCCTAAAGTCTGAGAATATTAGAATAGGTGCTAAGTAACTCCATGTTGTAAAAGAATATGAAGTTGTATCCTTTTTCAAGACATGCTGAGAAATGGTAAAGCCAGATCCTCTAGCATTAATAGTCACCCACCTGTAACCTTTAAAAAGAGTAGAAATGGGGCTTCTCTGGTGGCGCAGTGGTTGAGAGTCTGCCTGCCGATGCAGGGGATGCGGGTTCGTGCCCCGGTCTGGGAGGATCCCACATGCCGCGGAGCAGCTGGGCCCGTGAGCCTGCACGTCCAGAGCCTGTGCTACGCAGCGGGAGAGGCCACAGCAGTGAGAGGCCCGTGTACCGCAAAAAAAAAAAGAGTAGAAATGGAGAGCCTGGAGTGAGGATTCCTCTGGAGGCAGCTGTTAGAGTGCTATGCCCCTCCCACCACAGGGGCGAGGAATGGGGGCCTTCCCTTTCACTTTAGGCAAGTGAGAGGGGCTTCAGGGCAGCTTCTGTATAGCCTCTGGAGTGGGAGGAGTGTGAGGACGTGTGGGGGAAGGGATAGTCAGTCCTGAGGTGGGAGAGAAATGACAACAGAGAAAGGGAGCTGCAGTAGTTGTGAGCTGCATTTCTTAGACTGTGTGAGGAAGGGGATCCATTTCCGTGGACACCAGATGTGAGCCATGTGGGTGGCGAGCCAGCCTGGAGATTTCTTGAAAGGACTTTGTCCACAGTTCTCCCTGGAGGGATGCAGTGACCAGTAGAGTGGACTGCTGGGAGCCTACAGGTCAGGGGGAAGTTGAAACGTGCCCATTTATGTTAAGCAGGATGATTATTTAACTTTTTATCAAAATGGGGCCAATTTTTGAGAAAGAAAGGGGGTGCTGTTACCCAAGATGCTGGGGCAACAGGCTTGAACTGGAACTATCTCTGCAAACAGGACATATGGCCACCGTGGTGTTAAGGTAACTGAGTGGGAGGTTCCCTTAGCCACCTGCAGTGGCCGCCCACACAGGGGTCAGCTTTGCATGTGTGCCAGGCCCCGTGGCCCTGACCCCAGGTCATGCTAGTCCCAGCCATATAAGACAGATGCTCGTTTCCTCCAATCCCTGCCTTCCCTGAATCTGACCAGAAGGGGTCAAAGCAGCAGCGGGTCCAGTGGGGAGACAGGGAGGAAGATGTCCATGCAGCCCTCCCTGCCTGTAGGCAAACACTCAGTGCCCTGAAGTAGGCACTGGAAGGGGAGAGACTCTAATGTAGATAAAAGTTCAGTATTTTGATTAGTACCATGGCCTGGATATTTAAATGCTGAAGTGAGGCTGTTTTGTGACTGGAAATGACCCGTATGCCTAGGAAGGACCAGAAGAGCTCCTAGATCTGTCTGAAATCTCAACTAGTGCCAGAGAAAGAACCCACTTACAGAAGGACAGTGGGAGAAAGAAGAAAGTTGCTTTATGACTGTAACCTTTTGAATCTATTTCATTCATTAAGATATGACTAAAAGAGGACATGAGAATTTCATCTATATGGGGCTCAAGCAAGTATTACCAGTGTGGGGTTTTGAGAAGTTCCCCAAGATGCTGAACAGAACCATTTTTCATGCCCTGAAGTATATATAACAGGTATAAAACTCATCTGCTCCCGTTGAATTCAATTCAGAAGTCGTGTATCTAGGGTTCCATCAGAGAGGAATGCAGCCAAGCCCTTCCCACATTCCTGACCCACCAACGTGCAAGAGACTAACAGGCTCTGTGGCTCCTGGATTCATCAGGAAGAAGAGATTTCAGTTCCTTCCTTAAATAGAAATGAGAATTGAGTCAACTCCCTTCTAGAATGTGAAACCATGGAGACTTTTTGCAGAAGACCATTCCATTGCAAAATGGAAAGAATATGGATCCCTGTGTCACTAATTGGAAGAGAATGATCAAGAAAGCTACCCATCTAGAAACATCCACATTGGGTTTTGTTATGAACAATAAATACATATTTTATTAAGCCCCTGAAAAAAAAATTCCTGGCACCTGAGAATCATCAAGGAATACCAGCTAGTGTAATGATTTACTTAGCATCTCCTATGTGCCAGAGTCATGTATGGTCTCATTTATACTTAAAACAACCCTATAAGGTTCAAGATCTAAGGTCTAGTTGTAGAGTTCAGATTCCAATCCAGGTTTCTTTCTGCTATAGCTTGCTGCCATTCCAGGAGTTGCCTATATTCTTCTTAACAGAGAGAAGAAAATGTACGTTACTAATTTTGTGGACTGCTTAGCAGTCAAGTATGGTGGTCAAGAGTAGGGACCTTGAAGCAGATGGCGTGCATTCAAATCCTGCCCTGAGCCTTGCACACTGTGACCTTGAGAAAGATAGCCAAACTTTCTGTGTTCTATAAAGGGGAGTGATAATAATGGTATCTATTTCATACCATTATTGGAAGGTTTAAATGAGTTAATACATACAAAAGGCTCAAGAAGATTCTAGTACATGTTTTAAAACTTTGTTATTATTAATATGCTATGATGATCTCATTTCCTAGATGCTTGGAGCCAGAACTCTCTATGGCCCATGGGTTTAGTAAACACTCCATCCTGGCACTACAGGGTGGTGATCTGCCCCTGCAGGCCTGATTCTATACCGTTCTCTCTGATTGGTCAGGTGTCCTCACTACTCCTCTCGGAGGTCAGGCTCATCCCATATTGAGCCTTGGTTCATGCCTTTCACCCCCACCTCCCCTCTCTGTGTATTTAAGACTAGGTTCTTTCCAGCATATTTTATCCCAGAGATTAGATCTGTATCTGTGATGACCAATCTTTTGTCTCATTGCTTCTCTCCCTTTTCATGTTATTTGCTTTTCTTAACAAAGGAAACTCTCAACTTCAGTTCAAATTTCCTTCAGCAAAATTTTCCCCAAAGATAAAGTCCTTCTCAGGAGGCTACTTGGAACAGGAATCTGGAAGCTTCCTTTTTCCTTTTGTTTGTGGGTAGAGTTTCCTGTTTGCCTATAAGGTTGAGCTGGCCTATCCCCCAATCATTCTGGGAGGAAAGGACCCTCCAGGGGGCCTCCCCCCAACTTTGTTAGCAATGCTTCTGGTGAACTCTCAGTGGCCAAGTCTGAGGAGCTGCAAGCCCCTTTTTTTTTGCATTTCAGCTTGTATCACCAGACTCAGTATTGGTTCCACCACCAGGCTAGGAATCACAAGCAGAGAAATAACCTCCTCACAGAGGCTTATCTGTCTTCTCAGTACACCCCACTCTGTGGTAGACAAAGTCTATATTAAGGGTGCTAAATATGACAGTGGCTTCAAGAAAGCTGGCTTCAGAGTGGGCCAAGAGTTCTCGTTAGGCAGCCAGACAACAGGCGACAATGTTTGAAGTTGTACCAAGTGTCTGGTCAAAGCAGAGATGGTAAGATAAGAAAAAATTGCCTTAGAAACTGGGAACTGGCAGAAGCTAGAATGTATGCCCTGCTGAGCAGCACATAGAGGCGATTAAACTGGTCTGGAGGAAGGTAAAGTGACCAGGGGGTGAAAGGCTAGCAAGCAGGAAGCAGGTCCAGATGGAGCGTCACCCAGGTGGGGAGGGGGATGGAAGACAGCTGGGAAAGTGGTGCCAGAGAAGAATCTGGTAGAGCAGGAAACTGGATCCCCTGGCTGCAAAGAGGACTCTCAAGTGGAAATGCAGAGGTTATGCCTGAAGCATAC
This sequence comes from Lipotes vexillifer, assembly GCF_000442215.2. Lineage (NCBI taxonomy): Eukaryota > Metazoa > Chordata > Mammalia > Artiodactyla > Lipotidae > Lipotes > Lipotes vexillifer. The sequence goes on from NW_006797390.1 coordinate 797,356, forward strand.
CAAGAACGAGGACTTGTTCAAGAAAGGCAGTAGAGCATGGGGGACAGAAATTGAGTTGGAGTTTCAGCTAACAATTTATTAGCTGGTGGCCTTAGTCAAATTACTTAATCTTTCTGTGTCTTGGTTTCTTCGATTTTGAAATGGGGCTGATAATAGTTCCTGTATCTTAGGGTGTGGCAAGTGAACTGATTTACAAAACAGAAGCAGAGTCATGGATGTAGAAAACAAGCTTACGGTTACCAGGGGGTAAGGCGGGGGAGGGATAGGTTGGTAGATTGGGACTGACAGTTACACACTACTATATATAAAATAGATAGCTAATAAGAACCTGCTGTATAGCACAGGGGTCTCTACTAAGTGCTCTGTAATGGCCTATATGGGAAAGGAATCTTAAAATTTGAGTGGCTATATGTATATGTGTAACTGATTCACTTTGCTGTACCCCTGCAACTAACACAACATTGGAAATCAACTAGACTCCAATAAAAATTAAAAAAAAAAAAAAAGAATGAATTGGGATAAAGCATCTCAAGTGCTTAGCGGGGGACCTGACATGGAGGAGTACTCAATCAATGAACACTGACCGGTGGCAGTAGTCAGAGCTGTGTCTCTGGGGTAGTGCCTAGAATGAGCTGTTAGTCTCCTGAGGGTTGGGTTGTGCTGACAAAGGAAACTTGATACCAAGTTGGATTCAATAGCTAAGCTGCGATTTCCCTCTTCCTGAGGAGCTAGTGTCCCGGAATTCCTTGCAGGATGGGAATACACATTTCCACACTAAACAATTAACCGATTGGTCTGATAACGAATCTGGGGTAGCCAACTGAGATGGCGGTCAAGTTTAGAGTCTAGAGTGAAGTGTAACCTTTCATTCCTTGGAAGCATCTAGGTGGAGAAGTGAAAAAATCTATTTTTCTGGATGATTCCCCCAAGGTGATTTTTTTGCACATGGGTAGCAGGAACGTGGGGATGAGCAATAGGTTAGGGTTACACGCTTTAAGCGAAGGTTCTCAGTCGTCAGTGTTATTAGCATCACCTCATGGGCTTTGCTAGAACACAGATTGCTGGGCCTGACCCCCTCACCCGTACATCATTTCGGATTCAGTGGGTCTGTGATGAGTTTCCAGGAGGTGCTGCTGGACCAGGGCCCACACTTTGAGAACCACAGCTATACAGTCAGATGGACTTGGTTTTAAATTTCCACCATTAGCTACTTTTATAACCTTAGGCAAGTGATACAACCTCTGTGAGTTTCAGTTTTCTCCTCTGTAAACAGAATAATAACACTTTTTGGACTTGTTTTGAACATCAGTTTAAAAAATATATGACAAATGCTCAGCATTTAAAAGGAGTAACTGAAGGAGTAGACGTTAGGGATGTAGCAGGAATAGGAGGCTTAAAGATCTGGAAAAACTGTAATTAAAAAAGGTACTAAAAAGCAGAGCAGAGAAACTAAGCTGATTCCCCTCTGCCTCCTCTCTGCTTATGCCATCAGTCATGAACTTGGGAAGGGATGGGAGTTCGTGTAG
>NW_006797390.1:799075-801508 GCF_000442215.2 Lipotes vexillifer
GCTGGTCGGGGTGGGGGGAGAGGGATTTGGCTATTTTTAGCAAAATAGCTATTTTTGGATGTTTTATCAGGTTAGTAATTCAAGGCAAAAATCATATCTCAGAAGCGTTTTGAAGGCAGAGGGGAAACTTTCACTGAGGTGTCATCCCCTTCCACCCAGTCCCAGGACTGGACTTGGCTTCTCAGAAGGTCACTGTGTGTCCAGGCCTCTCTGGGGTGGGGCTCAGGCCATCTCCTCTTCCTCAGAATATTCTTCTCTGGCCTCATCTCCGGAAGTGGAAGTTATCTTTTAAATTTCTTCATCTCTGTGAAGCTTGTGGCCCTTCCACAGGCTGATTCTATTTTTAACTTGTTTTTGTTTTGAGACTTCGAATACCTCAAAAGTATGACCTATAACTTATCTTTAAATACCTTTTGCACTCTCTAGCAAAGGTCCAGCTCAATGTTTGGTAAATTATGAAGGAAGAAAGGAAGAAAGGAAGGAAGGGAGAGAGGGAGGAGGGAAGGAAGGAAGGGATTTGCATTGTGAAACTGAAGTTTCTAGAAGGCAGGATGGGTATCCTTCCACACTTAGCTCAGCACCCTGAATACATCAGACATTCAGTAAATACTTTTCAAAAACTTTCAGTTAGGATTTGCACCATCTGAGTGTGGGTTTAAAGAGTACTTCTAACTTCTTTTGAGTTTTCTCCTTTCCCTCTGTGAATGTTTTCTTTCCTCACTCTTTCACCTGTTCAAGGCTTTCTTTCACTTTCTCCTTTTCCAAGAATAAGTTAACATATTGAACACATAGCTATAGGGCATAACTACTTTCTATTTAAATTTTGCCTTATTTTCCATTCTTATATTTTATAATTACACCATTGAATTATTTTAAGACTCTGCCTCTGGTGGGGGTCTCTTCTCTCCCCATGTCCTTTCTCTACCCGTAAAGGAAAAAGCTCCCACTAACAATATCACACTGCTGGGGATCTGCTCTGCCTTGTGTATCTGTCAGCTCGGGCCACCATAACAAAATTCTACGGACTGTGCAGCGTAAACAACAGAAATTCATTTTCTCACAGTTCTGTAGGCTGGAAGCCCTTGATCCAGGTGTTGGCTGATTCGGTTCCTGGGGGGAACTCTCTTCCTGGCTTGTAGACGGCTGCCCTCTTGTTGTGGCCTTTTCTCTGCAGTGTATGGGAGGGGGCAGAGAACTCTTGTGTCTTTTCCTCTTCTTATAAGGGCATCATTTCTATCGGATAACCCCCCTCCCCCCCATGACCTCATTTAACCACCTCCATCTCCAAATACAGTCACACTGGCGGTAGGGGCGTCAACATGACTATTAGGGGGACACAATTCAGTCCATAACACCTTGGTTGCACCTCTCTTCCAGAGGATGAGTTAACTGAATGGCTGCGAGCCTGACACACCCGTTGAGCTGATGTGTAGGGGCCAAGGCATGATGTAAAGATGAGGGCCTTGCGCCCCACCTCCCGCTTTCCTGGCCCTCTCCAAGGCTCAAAGGCTGGCGTTGTGCAGCCACAAGCAGTGAGCAGGACAGCAAGGGGTCTTAGACTGCCCCAGCTGGACCCCTGCTCGGTCCCTTCCTGTTTTCAGCTGCTGTGCAGTGGGTAAATAGGGCCAGCGCTGTGCTCAGATGTCTGTTTGCAACTCAGAGAAGGAGTGAGATGTCCCCGTGAACTTTGATCCAAGCCCTGTTCTCCAATCAGACTTTATGAGAAAGCCCAGTCCTTTGAGCTTTTGAGCTACCTGAGCACATCTTTTAAATTGCACGTCCCCTCCCCCCCCATCCTAGCTTCTTCCATCTCCTTTACTCTGCTTTTTAATTTTTTTCCGCATGGCACTTTTTTGTCTCCTACCATTTCTCCAGTCTATCCGTAAGAATCTTTTAATACACTTTCAAGTGGCTTTCTGAAAAAAGAGACATTAACTGAAGCATCTGAATGTTATTCTGTTGAGGAAGGTGGCGTTATATTTAACTGAGGGAAAATGCTTTTTTAGGCACAGTTGGGGGAGAGTACATGAACTGTTATCAAATATCTAAAACATGGTTTTGGAGCAGAGGCATCACAAGCAAGCTCTGGAACTTTAGCTGGTGGAAGCTCTTAGGGAAATGGGGATGGAGATGATGGTGCACATTTATATATATATATATAATTATTTTTTCCTTTTTTGGCCGCGTTGGGTCTTTGTTGCTGTGTGTGGGCTTTCTCTAGTTGCGGCGAGCAGCGGTGCGCAGGCTTCTCATTGTGGTGGCTTCTCTTGTTGCGGAGCACGGGCTCTAGGTCAAGCAGGCTTCAGCAGTTGTGGCACGTGGGCTCAGTAGTTGTGGTGCACGGGCTTATTTGCTCCGTGGCATGTGGGACCTTCCCGGACCAGGGCTTGAACATGTGTCCCCTGCATTGGCAGGCGGATTCTTTTTTTTTTT
>NW_006797390.1:801583-814643 GCF_000442215.2 Lipotes vexillifer
AAAAAAATTTCCATTTTTTTTTTTTTTTTTTTTTTAATTTATTTTTTTTTTTTTTTTTTTTTTTTTTTTTTTTTTGCAGTACACGGGCCTCTCGCTGTTGTGGCCTCTCCCGTTGCGGAGCACAGGTTCCGGACACGCAGCCTCAGCGGCCATGGCTCACGGGCCCAGCTGCTCCGCACCATGTGGGATCTTCCCGGACCGAGGCAAGAACCCGTGTCCCCTGCATCGGCAGGCGGACTCTCAACCACTGCGCCACCAGGGAAGTCCCGGTGTACATTTATTGAATGCTTTAATGTGTCAGATAGAATGCTAAGTGATTAATGTGCGTTTTCACTTCTAGGTATCCCTGTGGTGTAGCTAACACCATTTATCCCATTTTATAGCTGAGGAAGCTGAGGACCAATGAGGTTAAGTGACTCATCGTGAAGTCCAGCTGAGGTCTGGCTCATCCCAGGGCCTTTGCGCATGTCACTTAGCTTAAGAAAAGAACATTCTAACAATTCGAGCTGGCCAGCGATGGGATGGTGACGATTACCATGTGGTCTCTGCTCTGAGCCTGATCCAGGAGAGGCTGGGTGACCATCTGTTAGGCCTGCTGCAGAAGACAGATGCATTTAGACTACTTCTGAGCCTCTTTCCAACTGTAAGATCTTATGAAAACTTCACCGGGTGGTCCTGTGGGAGAGGAATTAGACTGGCTCTTTGTAGCCCTTCTCAATAGAGCAGCATGTCTCAGGCTCTTCCATCTAGAAATTCCCAATGGAAAAGACAAGTGAACAGATACTCCTGAGGGGTTTGGGGCAGAGCTGCCAGAAGCAAAATTTTGTGTCAGATCTGAAAAAGAAGTTATTTGAACTTTATATTTATCCACAAAAATATGCTTGTTGGTTTGAATGAAAAGTATTTTAGATTAGAAAATCTTTTAAAATGCAAAGACATTCAAGGCAAAGTTTAAAATCCCCCCCCCCCCCACCCCGCATAAGTCTTCATTTCAATTGGGTTCATCAGGAAAACATGCCATATTTACTGTATGGGTTTACACATCCCCAAGCCATCACCAAGTCTCACGGGGGAACGTTTATCTTAGTATGAGAAGCAAGGTAGTAGCGTTAAGACCAACAGGAGGGGAACTTCCTGGCGGTCCAGTAGTTAAGGACTCGGCGCTTTCACTGCTGAGGGCCCGGGTTCAATCCCTGGCTAAAAAAAAAACAAGGACCAACAAGGAGAGGCTACGGAGAGGCAGATCAGATGTTATCCCAATGCCAGAGGGATCTTTCTAAGTAGTGCAGTTATCCAGCAGTGGAAGGGACCCTCTAAAGCAGCCCCTGAAAAGTTTCCAAGCAGAGGTGGGTCACAGGCCTGGGGAAGTTAATAGAGGAGTCTACTTTGGGAGTGCTGGTGCCAGAGCAAATTTATGGCCACGATCAAAGGAATAGATGAGAGCCAGGCTTTCCCCCAGTCGAAGAAGGCTTGGAGAGAATCCACTGTCAGAGTGATAACAACTAACATCCTGATCACTGTGTGCCAGGCCCCCTTCCCAAAGCTTTAATGTGTCATTCTGTCCTTAGAGTGACCCATATTATCATCAGCCCACTTTCCAGATAAGGAAATAGAGGCACAGGGAAATTAAGTAAATGGACCCAACGTCTCACAGCCGCTAAGAAGCGGAGCTGGATTTTTGAACCCAGGCTGTTGGAGTTTGGGCTGGAACTGGCTATCTTGGTGCCCTCCCTGCCCTTTCTGCCTGTCCCCCAACCTGCGATGCCGTTCCTGGGTTCCCGGCTCAGACCTAGAAGGGATTTTGTCCAGCGGAAGGAGGACTGGTGGTGAGTGGTCAGGATGCCTGGACTCTGGTCCACACTCCACCACTAACCAGACCTTGGGAGGGTCACTTACCATTTCTGTTTTTTTTCACATACTGACCCACTATTTCTGAGCCTGCCATGGAGGCCATCGTTTTTAACCCGTCTTTTACTAAAACTCAGGGAAATTGTGCCCCATCATGTAAAAGTCCTACTCAGCTACCAGTAGAACTGAATTATAGTAAAACAAAATAGAACAAAGCAAACAACCAAAAAAAAAAGGGCAAAAAATCTACTGGGAAGCGCCTCTCTCTCTCCCTTGGGTTTACTTTTCTAGCCGGTGGCATCCTTTCCCCCAGGATGCTGGACTCTGTAGACAGTGAGTCTTTCTGTAGATCAGGGAATGCCTGTCAAGGGGGGTACTCTTCATGGCTCCCAGCACCAACATTATAGTAGGATTTTACTGGACTCCTCTTACAGTGTATTTACAACTTCACAAAAATATGGATGGGTTGTATCCAGATGGCTGTCTGGTTTCTAGTTTAAATGGCCACGAAATGTATTGATCTGGGACAGTGGCTTCAGCTTTGAATCATTTCTGGGTTCCCATCAGCTATAGTGAGATGATGAGGAATCTTCCAGGTCTCCCAGGGAATCTCTGCTCTGATGTTCCCCCTCCCAAAACAGTGGGGACAAAAGAGACTCACAGTATGGACCACCAAGAGCTTGATCTTATCATAGCCTGGGATGGGTGAGGCAAGTGCCACGTAATTCTTTCCAGAATGCTTTTTAAGTCACCAGAGGATCTCACAGGGAAATTGGGTCCTTGGAAGAATCTCACCCCTCATCTCCATTTTATCTTCAGAAGAGACTCGCCTTCACATGAGGGTCAAATTCAGGCTTGGTGTTTTCGAGCTGGAAAATTTGCCTCAGTGACCTGAGGGTCTCACATACTTTGGGTTTTGTAGGTGGCAAGCGAAAACAGCATTGATCTGGTGTCCCTGGAAGTTCTTCCAAGTCACCTAGCAAATCAGTCTGTGTCTATCTATCTATCTATCTATCTATCAAGATCTATCTGTCTTGATCTATATATAGATATACTGCTCACAATATGGGTAAGAAGTGTATATCATAAACAAACTTGGCAATACAAAGAGACAAGTGCAGTATCAGAGGTGGGTTCAAAGAGCCATGGAGAGAGGACTGATTGTCTTGAGTCAGACAACGAGAGAAGAAGGGCATTCCAGGAAAAGAGCACAGAGGAAGTAAGGACAGAGAAACGCGAAAGAGCTGCCATCACTGGGACCTGGGAAGCGTTCTGTGTGGTCAGCACGGAGGATGTTTATAGAGCGAGGGAAGTATCTGGGGCTGGAAAGATAGATTGAGAAAGATTGTGAAGGGACTTGTCAGCCTGGTTCAAAGAAGTGGGAATGAAAGCAGGGACGAGGTGGGAGGCTGAAGGTAGACAGAGTGGATGAGGGGTCAAGGGGGGTTAAAATGGGAGGAAATGGTTACTGAGAAATTTATGAAGGGAGTATTAATAATATTACCAGCTGATGTGTATTGAATATGTTCTGTGCGCCAGGCAATATGCTTCATTCAATCTAATACTCATAGCTACCCAAAAAGATGGGTGCTGTAATTATCTTTTATTTTACAGATAACAAGCCTGAGTCTTATGGAGGTAAAATAAATTGCCCAAGGTCACAGATAGTGAGAGAGCCAAGAGTCAAACCCTGGCTGTCTTACCCAAGGGAGAAATAACTCAAGACAAGAAATGTCAAGAAAGGAGAAGAAAGCCAATTTACTTGTCTTGAATTATTTCTCTGATTATTTAATTATGGAACACCCACTTTTAAAATGTCTTATTTGTCCCCAATAACCCTTCTTTCCAAAATCTTTGGTTTAAATTGTTCTTTGTCTATGTACCTCTTGTTATTTTCCTCTCTCCGTAATCCTTACCACATTTACACAGTTCATGGTAAAAATCTTTTTAGGGTGTGTTGTATGAAAAGCATAATGCAGAACAGAAATTAGTCTATGAAATATACTGGCAGGATAAGCAGCATCTATTTGCAGTTTTCTCTGCACAGGTAATTTGTTTCTTAGAGCTGGGGTTTGGTGAGAATATTTATAATGTCTGTTTTGTTTTTCTACAGCATTTCCTGATCAGGACACTGGGACTTTGGGAACTCATGCATGTCCACCCGTATCTCAGTATAAATTGAGATGCAAAGTAATTGAACAGGACAAAAAAAAAAAAAGAAAAGAAAAAGAATGAAATTGCCTTGTCAGCACCGTGAGTCTGACTAGTGCATCTAGGCAATTTATAAGTATAGTTAGGCTTCTTGGTGTATGAGTCCACCTTTCTCCACAAGTGGGGTGGACAGAGAAGGTCGTGGTAGCATGTGCATGGATGATAAATGTGTCCTTTCACAGGTGAGATGCTCTGAGAACAGTGCCTCCTTGCTCCTTCATGAGCTTCGAGTTCTCTTCCTGATGGGGATCTAAGCCTGCATTCATAGACCCTTACTGCAAACTGCAACAAAGGATGTTTTCAGGAATGGAAGAGGTGGGCTGAAAATGCTTCTTGGCCCACCTGTGGGCCTCTATCTTACTAGCCACTAGGGGCCTTTGCTGGTTGCCTGAGCGGAAGTCAAGAGCCATGGAAGGTAGGGGGTCCTGGAGAGAGGCTCTTTGTGTGACAGTGTCCACAGGGGAAGAAAAAACTCAGTGTTTCTGCACGTCCTTAGAAGCTGTGGGAATGGACTTCTAGATTCAGCATCTTCACGTGTGCAGTGTTCTGAAGACCGTCACACAGTGGCAGAGGCAGCAGAATTGCCATCACCTCTTGAGGTGAGCCAGTCTGTGAGGGTGCTTGGCCCCAGGTCCTAAAGTTCCACACAGAGAAGCTGAAGAAGGGTCTCTAAAGCCATGGGGCCACTACAGAAGCCACCGCCAGGAGCTGAGACGTGAGGCTTCTTGTTGGCCGTTCATGAAGCAATGCAGCCACTCTAGAGAGGAAGGATTTTTAGCTGTCACACCCAGGTCTCTTGCTGGTGGAGTCGAGGGGGCCTGACTGCAGTGGGTTGAGAGAGTGTGAGAGAAAACTTAGAGTCAGCGAGTGTAGACAACACTTTCAGGGAATTTTATTGCCAAAAGGGTGAAGAGAGCAAAAAACAGCGAAGGAAGTGGCTGGCAAAGTCAATGAAAGTTTTCTCTTTTAAAGATAGAAATAGTAGCAGTTGGGATGTATGATTCAGAGTTTCAGGGGCTGTTATGCATGTATCTCAAAAGCATAGTGAGCAGTGAAAAAAGTAAGTACAGAATAGAACATACAGTATGATATCATTTTATTTTTATTTTTTGAAGAAATATGTCTTTTTTTCAAAATAAATTTGTTTATTTTTGGCTGCGTTGGGTCTTCATTGCTGCACACGGGCTTTCTCTAGTTGTGGCGAGCAGGGGCTACTCTTCGTTGTGGTGTGCAGGCTTCTCATTGCGGTGGCTTCTCTTGTTGCGGAGCACGGGCTGTAGGCATGCGGGCTCAGTAGTTGTGGCTCTGGGGCTTAGTTGCTCCTCGGCATGTGGGATCTTCCCAGACCAGGGCTTGAACCCGTGTCCCCTGCATCGGCAGGTGGATTCTTAACCACTGCGCCACCAGGGAAGTCCATGATATAATTTTATTAAAAATGTAAAATATCCCCCCAAATCCTATCATTGCTTTATGAGTATAAATGCAGTAAATATTTTTTAAAAGTCTTCATGGGACTGATACCATTCACCTCAGGCCAAGGGTTACCTGCTAGAGTGGAAGGAAGTACGTGGGATCAGGGAAGAACATTTGCAGAGCATTATGTGTATGTAAATGCTCTCTGTTTTTAAACGATTTTTTAAATTTTTATTTATTTATTTTCCTTATTTTTTTGGCTGCGTTGGGTCTTAGTTGTGCCGCATGGGTTCTTCATTGCGGCACATGGGTTTCTCTCTAGTTGTGGCGTGCAGGGTTTTCTTCCTCTCTCTCGTTGTGGCACGCAGGCTCCAGAGTGCGCGGGCTCTGTAGTTTGTGGCATGTGGGCTCTCTGGTTGAGGCGCGCAAGCTCAGTAGTTGCGGTACACGGGCTTAGTTGCCCTGCAGCATGTGGGATCCCAGTTCCCCGACCAGGGATTGAACCTGTGTCCCCTGCGTTGGAAGGTGGATTCTTTACCACCGGACCACCAGGGAAGTCCCTAAATGCTTTCTTCCTTTATAAAAAATACTGAACAAAATATGGTAAATTGTTAATAATGTGAAAGCTAGGTGGTGGATACACAGATATTTGATTTATTATAGTCTGTACTTTGCTCTTTACATTGAAATACCAGATAATGTAAAATGAGCCAACACAAAAATATCATCATCATCAACAATAAAAGAATTCTCTTCCACTTGGAAGATATCAAATATAGAGCTATCAGAATATATGGGGGATAGGTTATGATTTCTTAAGGTCTTTTTTTCTCCCCAGTCCCTTAATCAAAACAAAAAGTTCATTCCATGCAAATGTGTGGAGTGAAAGGATTATTAACTAGTTACTGTTCGGCTCTCTACCATCTCCCTTCCCACCGTGGGGGAGTGTTCTGGCAGATGGAGATGATCATGAGAAGAGGGGGTGATTTTCTGGTGACAGTTCATGTCCATAGAGTATACCTCTACCTTTAGAGCAACGTTGACACGTTTGCACAAATAATTTTGGAGAGAAGCTAAAGCTATAAGCTGTTGCCTGGATTGAGCCACATGAACCCACCACTGGGAAATGGGAAGTTTATCACTGTGGGTTTTATTTTGTCCCTAATAAGCATTGAGAAGCAGCCACAGCTGTCTTTCTTCGATGTTCACAGTCACTTATGTTGGCCTCTGCCTCGAGTTTTCTGTAGTGTCCATGGGCTGGATACTGCCCTGATAGGAGGATTATGTGACTCCCAGGGGATCAGATGAGGGGGCCCAGGAAAAGCAGTGCCCTGGGGAAAGTCTTTTATAATCGATCAAGATGTGAGTCAGAGGACCTGACTTTTCAAAACAAGTCAGGAAACAGACTAGAACATCTCTGTGGGGTAGATTAGGAGGAGGATCTGCAAGGGAGAGTAGAGGTACCTGTCCCTCTCTTTGGGCCGCTTGCGTTTTCTGAAGGTCTGATATAAATGTGGTATGTCTACTGGACCAATGGAAGTTGTAGAGAAGCTGGCCTGAGTCCACGTGGAAGGTTGGAGTATTTTGCTTGAGGATTGCTCAGGATGGAGCCCTTTGGAGTGATACCAGCCAGATGTCCAGGCCCATTCAGATGGTGGGACGGCAGCTGCCTTGTTGTTCTGTGAGATGAGGCATCGTTCCCGAGCCATGGAGCTCAGTGGTCAAACACAGTCCTTCAGACACAGAGTCAGGGCAGAGTCACAGGAGGATGGCAGCTCCTGGGTGTCAGGATTGTAGCTAAATACTTCAGCATTTCTTTCTTTTTTTAAATTGGAGTATAGTTGATTTATAATGTTGTGTTAATTTCTGCTGTACGGCAAAGTGACTCAGTTATACATCCATACATTCGTTTTTTATATTCTTTACATATATATATATATATATATATATATATATATATATAATTGCTTTACAGGGTTGTGTTAGTTTCTGCTTTATAACAAAGTGAATCAGCTCTACATATACATATATCCCCATATCTCCACCCTCTTGCGTCTCCCTCCCACCCTCCCTCCCTGTCCCACCCCTCTAGGTGGTCACAAAGAACCGAGCTGATCTCCCTGTGCTACGCGGCTGCTTCCCACTAGCTATCTATTTTACATTTGGTAGTGTATCTTATTCTTTATATTCTTTTTCTTTTCCACTATGGTTTATTGTAGAATACTGAATATAGTTCTCTGTGCTATACAGTAGGACCTTGTTGTTTATCCATTCTATACATAATCGCTTACATCTGCTAATCCCAACCTTCCACTCCATCCTTCCCCCAACCCCCTCCCCCTTGGCAACCACTAGTCTGTTCTCTATGTCCATGAGTCTGTTTCTGTTTTGTAGATCGGATCATTTGTGTCATATTTTAGATTCCGCATACAAGTGATATCATACGGTATTTGTCTTTCTCTTTCTGACTTCCTTCACTTAGTATGATAATCTCTAGTTGCATCCATGTTGCTGTAAATGGCATTATTTCGTTCTTTTTTATGGCTGAGTAGTATTCCATTGTATATACTTCAGCATCGCTAACAGAAGTTTTAGAAATTCCTCCTCTTCCCACCTGACCCTTTGTTAATTACAACCACCCAAACTTCCAGCATGTGTTACATGGATCTATGCCCAAGAAGAGGTGGAAGGAAGGAGCTGGCCTGGAAAGATGCCTCATATTTCTGGCCCTTCTGCAACCACTCCCCGTGGAGTCAACACTCCCTCCTGCTACAGGGGAGCAGTTTGGAATATTTGAAGGTTGTATTTGATGAAGCCCCACAGATAGCTGAGAACACAAACTGTCCTGAGTTTGATGAGCAGAAACATAAAGTGATAATAAAAGTGAACTTTTATTTAGTATTATTTCCCAGGCCCTTTTGGACTATGTCTCACCAGCCCCTCTCTACTCAACAATATCCCCATTTACAAACACAGCAACTGATTTTAGCGGGTGAGGGGCAGACAGGAGGTCACAGGCCTAATAATGGTGAAGCCAGAACTGGACTTCAAATCCCTGTTCTGTCCCTGTTTCCATGCTGGCCTGCCCGCTATCTGCCAGTTTCTGGATGCTCAAGTCTGGTGGGGGCTGCTTGGGTGGTAGCTGCATCCATGGACACCTACTAGCAATAAGGGTTCACCACCAAGAGCTAGTTAGGGGCTGGCAAGGTCTCCAGCACTGGGTCTATGCCACTCACGTGGCCCTCGCCTCATAGTTGCTCCCAGGGACAGGGCTTCATCTCTCTCCTTCACGGATCCCCAGCGCTTTGAACAAAGGAACCCAACAAATACTTGCTGACTTACTCTGTTGCACTCTCAACTCTCCTAGTAGATTGTAAGGGAAAGGGACCATGTTAAATGTAGATGGTGCATCTGCACATGAACTACGAAGGAGAATAGTGTAGTGAATGTTTTGATGGCTTTTAAGAGATAAATAAGCTTCTTATCGTGGCTCTATGCATTGGTAGCCTTGGGACCTTGGTCTTGTTACCTAAGCCCCTCCGAGCCTTAGTTTCATTTCGTGTTGTGAGGATTAAAGGAGGTCACGTATAGTCAGTGTTCAGCTTTTATATGTTTAACAAAAATAGTCCCTTCTGCCCATGGTCACTTCCCACTGTGTGAATATATTGGTGGATGTGTGAATTCTATAGTAAATATAATGAACATTTAGTGGTCCCCCTTTAAGTGTTCTGTCCTGTTGACAAACTAGAGAAAGATAAAATGCCATTTAACAACTAGAGGGATTCATTTACCTTTTTTAATGCATTTAAGTTGAACCCTATAGAATTCCATTGATAATTTCAGATCCAATCCAAATACTACAGATTTTCTTTTCCATTATTTCTGAATCCTGATTCACTCAACCTACCCCAACTCTTATGCTGATTGGACTCAGCTGCCTTTAATTCTGGTTTTTAAGCTAATTACTTGCATTTGCTGTCTTTATAATCACCAAATACTCCCATTAACACTACCTTGTTAAACCCTCAGGATAACACAAGGAGTAAGTAGTATTATCCCCATTTTATAGATACAGAAAGGGAGGTTTGTGGTGGTTAAGTGAGTTTGCCCAAGGTCACAGGCAAGAAGTAGCCGAGTCAGAACTGGGGTGTTCTGACTTCAGAGTTCAGTATGTCTCCCATTATACGCCAGCTGTGCCCTCTCCACCATCATCAAAGTCTTCATCATTGGCTATGATATAACAGTATTTGTATAGCTGAGTTATTACCTATTTCTCTTTATCTCTGTTGCCTCCTGGTTTTCACTTCCAGCTATTTCAGCCATTTGCATGCCCAAGTCCTGCTCCAGCGGATTTATCTTATTAGATCCTGAAAAGGAGTATAAAGGGAGTGTTTGAGTCTGCTTCACTTATAACTTTTCCTAAGATCGCAACCATCTTAAATACAACAATGACTATGATTTCAGGACCTGGAAGGTACTCTTTCCTTACCTGCATTTCCCCTGGCAGCTGACAGACCATGTGGGCAGAGGGCTTCTCACTCAACTGTAATAAAAAATTTAATTATTCATCAGTACAGTTGCTGTTAGACAAATGCCCAATTGTTACTCATCCATAGTAACCTCCTGCTCTTTTTTGGAGTTGTGACAAACCCAGCCCTTCCAGAACTGGCAGAGGGCTCAGATAAGAGAGCACTCTGTGTCTTGTTTCAACCAGGAAAGGAAAGGTGAGCCAGAGCTCCCTGCTTGAGCCCGGGCCTCCTCCCTCACCTGCTGCCCAGTGCAACTTGGCTCGAGAACCTGGAGTTAGGAAAGCTGTTGAGGGGAGCTTCGTTCTGCAGCCATCAAGCCGGCAGCTGGGAGGCATCCCGCACCCCCAGTTCACCTGGCAGAGGCTCTCTGGGCAGAACAGCTGCACGAAGCCTTTTGCCAAAGGAACAACTGAATTGAAAATGAAGCTCTGGAGAGTGGGCCTTGATTAGATTGACTCTGGCTTTCCTCCTCCACAATCTGTGGCCCCCTCCCTGCGCATCCCCGGCTGGCCCAGGTCACCGGGAGGGCGAAGCCGGCGAGGAGGAAGTGTCCCAGGTTGCAGCCTTTCGCTTCCCCCTTTCCCTTCCTGGCTCAGCATCTCTCTCCCCCGAGCTCTTCCTCCCTGCTCACCAGTCATCACGGGGTGGGGGGGTTTTCCTGGGCTGAACAGCTCTCCAGGTTTCCTTTTTTCCTACTTCCCACCTCCCCAAATTTACCACGAGACAGATCTTGGCCAGACAGTCTCTTGCACTCCTCCTGCGACTGAGGGCACCATTCTGCACACTTGGGAGGCCTCCCCCCTCCCCATGTGCCCCCAAACATCCTGAAGCCTTGTGTGAACTGCTCCTGGTGGCTTCCACGTTCTACCACAGCCCTCAACCAGAGCCCATCTCCATGGGGCAGTCCTTTCTGCCCTGCGCAGGCCCCGGGTGTCTCCCTGGGGCTCCTACTCCTGGCCGCATCCTGCCTCAAAGCATCTCAGTCTGCTGCTGCCTCTCACTCCTTTAATCCTGGGTGTCCCAGGCATCTTTCCACCTCTCCCTCTCTCTCATGTCTCTGCTGCCGTGTGCTTCCTCACCCGTCCCTCCCCACCTCTGAGTCCATTGGACCCTGTGAACCCTCACCTCTGGGTGCTCAGACCCCTCAAACCACTCTTCCTCCACCCCCTCTCTTCCTTGCAACCTGCCTTTCCTCTAAGGAAGACTACATGTGTAACTTTCTCCACTGTAGGTTTTCCATTCTCCCATTTCTGGATCTTGTCACTTTTCTCCTCATTAACCTATGGTGGCTTTCCAGCTCACTCGGAGTAAAAGCTGAAGTCCTTACAGTGTCCCTATGTGATTTGCCCCTAATATACTCCAACGACAATAAACCCTATCACTGTCCTCTTTTTCCCTCTCTCCTCTCCATTGCCTTGAGTCAAACCTGGTCCTGCCTCAGGACCTTTGCACTTGCTGCTCCCACAGGTTATAATGCTCTTCCGCCAGATACTTGACATCTCACTCCCTTCTTCCATATCTGCTCTACGCACTGTAATGCCCTGGCTCTCCCTCTCCCCACTGAACTTTCTATTTTTTTAATTTTTTTGGTGGTACGCGGGCCTCTCACTGCTGTGGCCTCTCCCGTTGCGGA
Organism: Lipotes vexillifer; assembly: GCF_000442215.2. Taxonomy (NCBI): domain Eukaryota; kingdom Metazoa; phylum Chordata; class Mammalia; order Artiodactyla; family Lipotidae; genus Lipotes; species Lipotes vexillifer. The sequence continues at coordinate 813,218 of NW_006797390.1, forward strand.
GCACAGGCTCCAGACGCGCAGGCTCAGCGGCCACGGCTCACGGGCCCAGCCGCTCCGTGGCATGTGGGATCCTCCCAGACCGGGGCACGAACCCGTGTCCCCTGCATCGGCAGGTGGACCCTCAACCACTGCGCCACCAGGGAAGCCCCCCACTGAACTTTTTAAAAAGAATTTTTTTGTTTTTTGCTGTGTGCGGGCCTCTCACCGTTGTGGCCTTTCCCGTTGCGGAGCACAGGCTCCGGACGCGCAGGCTCAGCGGCCACGGCCACGGCTCACGGGCCCAGCCTCTCCGCGGCATGTGAGATCTTCCCGGACCAGGGCACGAACCCGTGTCTCCTGCATCGGCAGGCGGATTCTCAACCACTGCGCCACCAGGGAAGCCCCTGAACTAACTTTTTTATAGCACTATTACCCTAACATGATATATATTTATTTACTTTTTTGTTTATTGTCTGCCTTCCTCCATGAGTATGTAAACTCCATGAGGATAGGGACCTTGTTCACAAATAGTGGAGTGCTGTGGACTGAGTTGTGTCCCCCCAAAATTGGTATACTGAAGCTCTAACCCCCAGTATAATGGATTAGGAGGTGGGATCTTTCGGAGGTGATCAGGGTTAGATGAGGTCATGCAGGTGAGGCCCTTGTGAGGGGATTAGCCTCCTTATAAGAGACACCTGAGAACCTCTCCCTCTCCCTCCACCGTGAAAGGAAGCGGGGACAAGGCAGGCGTCTGCAAGCCCTGAGTGGGGCTCTCTCCGGAACCTGACCACGCTGGCTCCTTGTTCTTGGACTTGCGGCCGGACCTCCAGAACTGTAAGTAGTAAATTTCTCTTGTTTAAGCCACCCAGTCTGTGATATTTTGTTATGGCGGCCGGAGCTGGCTAAGACGTGGAAATTCACTAAGTATTTGCTTAAATGAATGCGTAGGGGGTGAGGAGGGGAAAGCTGGGATTTTTGTGTTGGTTTGTTTGCTCCCTGCTGCAGCTTCTGCCCTTGCGTGAAGTCCTTCCTGTTGAGACGACTGCTGGTTGCTGTCAGCCACTGTCTCCCTGTAACTCCCTCACAGAGACTGTGGAGTCTGATTTCTCTCTTCTTCCTCCAACAGATGCTCTGTCAAACAGCCTCCTCAGTGTCAAGGTCTCCTTAGCTCCCCTGCACCTCACCTCCCTCAGGAACTTGTTATTCCTACACTGAGAACTCCCCGACTCCTGTGTCTCATGCTGTGACCATAACCGCCCATCCCTCTGGCCCCCTGTAACCTCCTTCCCACTACACACGCGCTTTGACTTTGTGGAGACACCTTGGCTCCTGTAAGATTTCTCCTGAGTCAGTAAGCCCCAGGGTTGTCACAAACAGTTGTGTCCTTTGCATTCTGCACAGAATCTGCCACCTGAGGAGGCCGCGGTGGTGATGGAGGGGGGGTGGG
>NW_006797390.1:814656-823414 GCF_000442215.2 Lipotes vexillifer
GAGGGGGGGTGGGGGAGGGGGGGTGGGGGAGGGGGGCTGAAGCCCAGCCTCTGCTTTGCTCTGGAAGCCGTGCCCGGGCGCAGGGCGGTGCTGCCCGGGAGAAGGAGCACCTTTGTCTTCTTATAAAGGGCAGACCTTGCCAGTCATGTGCCCACAGGGCCGCATGGGCCCAGCAGGGCATTGAAAAAAATGTTCACAGAGGCACCGTGTAGGCTGCAGCAGCCTTGATACACCCTATGGTGGATAGCTACTGCCCTCCCTATATTTCTTGCACGCTTTCTCCACGTTGCAAATACCAACTTTGCAATGGGGGGATGTGGAGGGAGGAAAAACACACACGCACACGCACAGAGTTAAGTTCTCAGCCTCCCTTGTTTCCAGGGGCAGATACATGGTTTAGTTCCACCAGCTTAATGCATCTACAAGAGACTTTGACTCAAAACTGAGTTATACAGAGATGGTCAAGCAGGAGCCTCTGTCTTCCTGGGAGCAGGACAGCTGCGGGCGTTTAGTTGTATAGCTGGCAGCTGTGGTGGCGGCCTCGGAGCTAAAGCCTTGTGATTATGGCAGAGGCTCAGCCCCTCTGATGGACCAGTCCTGGGGTGTGTTGGAGAGACTCATTCCTGGACGCCCAGCCAGAGGCTGTTTCTGTTCACCACTCAAGTGATTTCTTGAGCTGTCTGTAATGGCTCTCTGTTTAAGCCAGCTGAAGTGGATTCTCTTCTAACTAGAGCACTGCCCACCCTAGGTATCTTCTTTGTCTCTCGCCCTTCCCTTCCCAAGTCCTGTGATTATACGAGCTTCTCTCTTCTTGATGTCCTTGCCTCCCCCCACCATCTTTCCTCTGCACCCACCCAACAAAATACCTGCCCTACTCTCCTTTCTCTCTATACCTGGGTAGCTCAGCACTTTGTGGGAGGAAATCCCAGAGCTGTGCAAACTGTCATTTGTGTCTCAGCCTCAACTGGGTCACTGTGGATATCCAGCAGTCCTTTTCTTTCTCCTGTCATGTCCATCTCCCATTCTCTTCAATAGCAATTTAAAACTTTCACCATCCCCTACATATGTGGCCTCTTCACTCTTAGCAGACAGCCCTTTAACTTTCTGTTCTATTCACCCCTCACCCCCTCCACACCCCCTGCCAACCTTATGCACCCTCCCTACATTTCCTTAAGGGTCAGAATGTAGGGCACCCCTTTTACTTACAGGCAACCCCACGCGGTACCTCTGACCCAGTCTCCTCCCGCCTTCTCTGGACCTTCATCATCATCATCACCATTTGCTCCTGCATCTTCTGCCTTTCTTTTCCTTCTTAAAAAATAACTCAAAAACATTTAGATAGTTTGCATGTTGATTAATTATTTCGTATGTGACTTGGTTGCTCATGTGTTCTCAAGCTGATGTAAGGATTTAGATGTGAGTAGGGGGGGTGAGGAAACACAGTGGACTGTCTGTACACAGTAAATCTTGCCTGCACTTGTGTTGGGGGTAAATGCATTAGCTGGCAGCCAGCAAAGATGGCCAGTCTGGGCCTCTTGTCCTTGAACAGGTCAAAAAAGGAAATCAAAGAAAACAATTTCAGTTGATTATGGATTCTTGAGAAAACCTTGAGTCTGGATGAAGAGCAGTTCCAGACTCTCTCTCTATAATGGCTTCTAGTGTCCATCCATCAGCTCCTGCACCCCATTATCACTCCTCACTCCCCACTGGATCCTTCCCCTGAGCCCGCTCATAATACTCTAATATTTCCATCTTGGAAAAATGTATCCTCCCTTCACCCTCCCCTGCCAGCATATTCAAACTCCTCTGAAAACTCAGTCTCTGCTTCCTCACCTCCTTTTGCCCTTTATTCCACCTCAGTCTGTCTTCCAAACCCTATCAAGCTACCAAAATGCGTGCTAAGCTCAATCATGACCTACGTATCAAACATAAGGACCAATTTTTTTTTATTGAAGGATAGTTGATTTACAATGTGTTAGTGTCAAGTGTACAGCAGAGTGATTTAGTTATATATATTTATATACTTTTTTCAGATTCTTTTTCATTATAGGTTTTTACAAGATATTGAATATAGTTCCCTGGGCTATACAGTGACGCCTTGCTGTTTGTTTTATATGTAGTGGTGTGTATCTGTTAATCCCATACTCCTAATTTATCCCCCCACTGATTTATCCATAATTTTGTTTTCTGTCTGTCTGTTTCTGTTTTTGTAAATAAATTCATCTGTATTATTTTTTAGATTCCACATATAAGTGATATCATATGATATTTGTCTGTCTTTGTCTGGCAGTATGATAATCTCTAGGTCTATCCATGTTGCTGCAAAGGCAATATTTCGTTCTTTTTTATGGCTGAGTAATAGTCCATCATGTGTATGTGTGTGTGTGTGTGTGTATGTGTATGTATGTGTATACATATATATACATATATACATATACATACATATATATATATATATATATATATATATATATAATATACATACCAGCGGTCCTCAACCTTTTTGCCACCAGGGACCAGTTTCATGGAAGACAGTTCTTCCATGGACGGGGAGGGGGATGGTTCAGGTGGTCATGTGAGCGACGGGGAGTGGCAGATGAAGCTTAGCTCGCTCGCCCGCCGCTCACCTCCTGCTGTGCGGCCCAGTTCCTAACAGGCCGAGGACCAGTACCTGTCTGTGGCCCAGGGGTTGGGGACCCCTGATATACACCACACTTCTCCATTCATCTGTTGATGGACACTTAGGTTGCTTCCATGCCTTGGCTATTGTAAACAGTGCTGCAATGAACACTGGGGTGCATTTATCCTTTTGAACCATGTTTTTCTCCAGATATATGCCTAGGAGTGGGATTGCTGGATCATATGGTAGTTTGCTGGATCACGTGGTAGCTCTATTTTTAGTTTAAGGATCCTCCATGCTGTTTCCCATAGTGGCTGTACCAATTTATATTCCCATCTACAGTGTAGAAAGATTCCTTAAGGGTCATTTTTTTTTTTTTTGTCTTCCCCCTAGATTTTCCTGCTACCTCTGACCCTTTGGGACTCCCAGGATACCTGGATACTGAAGTCCTGGTTCTTTATGTAGGCCCATGATCGTGTCGAGTTCATGGGCTCCTCTTAGCATCACACCCTTACGTGTCGGTATCGCCAGGGTTTTTCTTGGCCAGTTCTCTTCTCTCTGGATTCTAAGTAGCACCCGCTGTCGTTCTCACAGCTAATGACTATGTGCTGGTGACTCACAAACCTGCCGAGTACTGCTGGAAAATTATACAGAAGAAAATTACAGTCTAGGGGTAAGGGAGTGGATTTGTTTTATCCTGAGACAGAAATGCTAAACTTTACTGAACTCCTGCCAGTTATTACTCACCTTTCACTGGGGAGTTACACCACTTTCCCTGAATGGCTCCTCCTTTCCTGGGGCAGAGACTTCAAAGTGAAGGCTGGGAAGTAGCCAGTTGTTGTTGTTTTTTAAATAAACATATTTATTTAATTCATTTATTTTTGGCTGCGTTGGGTCTTCATTGCTGCACGTGGGCTTTCTCTAGTTGCGACGAGCTGGGGCTACTCTTCGTTGCGGTGTGCAGGCTTCTCATCATGGTGGCTTCTCTTTGCGGAGCATGGGCTCTAGGCGCGTGGGCTTCAGTAGTTGCAGCATGTGGGCTCAGTAGTTGTGGCTCGTGGGCTCTAGAGTACAGGCTCAGTAGTTGTGGCACACGGGCTTAGTTGCTCTGTGACATGTGCGATCTTCCTGGACCAGGGTTTGAACCAGTGTCCCCTGCATTGGCAGGCAGATTCTTAACCACTGTGCCACCAGGGAAGTCCAAAGTGGCCACTTTTTGGTTCAGTCCATCCATGTGTTGTCCCTTGAGTTACTCTGCAAATGTTGACACTTGTGAGGCCCATTATAGTCATGGGGAATGTCGTGTGTCCCTGCAGAGCTGCCAGCACTCAGATGGGAGGCTAGGCCTTGGGAATGGCAGCTGTGTCTTATGTCCATAATCTACTGGCCCAGTCAGGCCACCCACGGGCCATGTGTCTGCTGAAGCATAATCAGGGTGCCCCATTGTGCAGCATCAGATAAAGAGACTCTTGAGGGGCTGTTGTTGCAGTTTATGATTTTTTTTACACCAGAATTTGTCTGGGAGCACTCTCAGGGCTCCATGGAGACAGCTAGAGGGAACCGATGCTTTAAGAAGGGCATCCCATCCCCATGGCACCGTCACCCCCCTCAAGCTCTCCTCTCCCAGCACAGATGATCTGTCCCATACGTTTGGGCATTAATCACCCCTTGGTTTGGCATTTTCTTGTCCCCCACCATCTTGTGCCCATGACCCTCTCCTTGAAGGCAGAGGCCATGGGGGTTACACGTGACATATATGACACATTGCTACTGTGGAAAGGCATGGAAAAGTGAGTCCAGACCACGAAACAGAAAAACCATGAACTCTGAGTCAGACCAACCTGTATGTGAGCTCTGCTTGGTTGTTTACAGATTGTGTGACCTTGCGGGTAATTATTTATCTGAGACCGCGCTTGGTTAACTATCATAGAGGAATAGCAATTCACTTGATCACACAATGGTGGCAAAGTTAAATGAGGGAGCACAGATGAAGCAGTCGGCATTTATTAAATGCCCCCAAATGGTAGCTATTAGTGGCATCATTAGTAGATAGACACTTAATAAATATTTCCCGCTTCTCTTTCTTTCTTCTTTCTCCCTGGAGAATTCCCTCAGCCCTGTGACTCATCTATCAGATCCGCATAGTGAATATCTCCTCTGCTCTCCACTGGTTGCATCACACACTTGAGCCTCTTGATGAACACTGATGCATACATTTTTTCTGTTTATGATTTGTATCATAAACCCTAGTGTAAGATTCCTGAAGTAACGGTCTTATTTTATAGCTTTGAATCCCTACTGGCTTCCACAGTGTTCCAACCATATTAAATACTCAGTAAATATTTGGTGACACAGATGACTAACATTTCACCTTAGACTATAGTCAGACACACGTTGGGGTAAAAAAATACTCCCTTACCCTTCACTCCATGTTCTTTTCCTGCCTGTGCTCTCCACGTTCCCTTATACGGCCCTCGCTCCACCCAAACTGGGGCCGACTCTGGTAGCCTAGGCTGGAACAGATTGCTGTGCAAATACTTGGCAACGTAATAATCTATTTGTGGATAAGCAGAAATTGGCTGTATTCTCAGTAGAGTTATGAACTGTCACTATTAACACCCATGAGTCACTAACATCATGGTGGGCCGAGTGATTTTTCTGCAGGCTTATAGGGCATGTTATACTAAAAATGCCACCGTCCATCTGTCTAATTACTGTCTGTTCCATTGATGTCACAGGTATTCAAATGAGCTTCTTTCTTCATGCCAAAACACACAGGGGCTTTATGTAATCCCCAGATTCCACATGTGGGTGAGGTTGAGGTATCCAGTAGTGGTGGATTTTTTTCTTTTTATGGTTTCCAGGACAGTCTGTAGTATGATGAGAGAAGTTAAGGAGGAAACTTAAAAAACCAAACGAATCCTCTGCGTCTGCTCCCTGAGCCAGATCATTGGTCTCACATCCTAGAAATGGAAGCAGTGAAGATTAGATGGAGGGGCACATGGGTTAAATGGCCCTTAACCCAGTGGTATTTCAACCCTAAAAAACCCCAACATTTCATTGACCGTGCTACTTTATGTCCACCTTCTAAATCACTCACAAATTTCTCTTGTGACCAGCTCTACTCCAGGACATATAGGAAGGGAATTCTGGGGAATGTGACTCTGGCTTAGCTAAACTGACACAGTACAAAGCCACCACAGATAGTAAGTTTGGTTAGTATCCTAGAAAAAGAAAACCCTAGAGGAGAGAAAGAAAGTATTAATCATATCCTTCAATTGCAAAAGTACCCCCTCTTTGTTATTTTTAAGCAATCTGTGGGTAATACTTTGAGATGATGCAGATATCCTGGTGGTTTCAGCATCTACTGATAATCCCTGTCCTTATGGCAAGAGTATGTTTAGCTTTGTAAGAAGCTGCCAGATTATCTTCCAAAGCGATCATACCATTTTGCATTCCCACCACCAGTGAATGAGAGCTCCTACTGCTTTGCATCCTTGCCAGTGTTTGGTGTTATCAGTGTTTTGGATTTTGTCTCTTCTAGTAAGTGTGTACGGGTATCTCGTTGTTTTAATATGCAATTCTCTCATGATATATGATGTTGAACATTTAAAAAAAATTTTTAAATTTTATATTGGAGTATAGTTGATGAACAACGTAGTGTTAGTTTCAGGTGTACAAGTGATTCAGTTATACCTATACATATATCTATTCTTTTTCAAATTGCTTTCCCATTTAGGTTCTTACAGAATATTGAGTGGAGTTCCCTGTGTTATACAGTAGATCCTTGTTGGTTATCTGTTTTAAATATAGCAGTGTGTACATGTCAATCCCCAACTCCCAATCTATCCCTCCCTACCACCTGTCCCCGCCCTGTAACCATAATTTCCTTCTCTAAGTCTGTGAGTCTGTTTCTGTTTTGTAAATAAGTTCATTTGTATCATTCCTTTTTTTTTAAAGATTCTGCATATAAGCGGTATCATGTATTTATCTTTCTCTGTCTGACTTATGTCACTTTGTATGGTAGTTTCCAGGTCCATCCATGCTGCTGCAAATGACATTATTTCATTTTTTATGGTCGAGTAATTAATATTCCATTGTATATATGTATCACATCTTCTTTATCCATTTGTCTGTCGATGGACATTTAGGTTGCTTCTATGTCTTGGCTGTTGTAAACAGTGCTGTAATGAACACTGGGGTGCATTTATCCTTTTGAACCATATTTTTCTCCAGATATATGCCCAGGAGTGGGATTGCTGAATCATATGGTAGCTCTATTTTTAGTTTTTAAAGGAACCTCCATACTGTTCTCCATAGTGGTGGCTGTACCAATTTACATTCCCACCAACAATGTAGGAGGGTTCTCTTTTCTCCACACCCTCTGCAGCATTTATTGTTTGTAGATTTTTTGATGATAGTCATTCTGACTGGTGTGAGGTGATAGCTCATTGTAGTTTTGATCTGCATTTCTCTAATACTTAGCGATGTTGAGCATCTTTTCACGTGCCTCTTGGCCGTCTGTATGTCTTCTTTGGAGAGATGTCTATTTAGGTCTCCTCCTTTGTCATAGAGTGATTGACCGTAGGTACATGGGTTTATTTCTGGGCTTTCTATCCTGTTCCATTGGTCTGTATTTCTGTTTTCATATGCTTATTTGCTATCTATATATCTTCTTCAGTGAGGTGTCTGTTCAAGTCTTTTGCCCATTTTCAAATCAAGTTGTTTTCCTATTGTTGAATTTTTAAAGTTCTTTGTATATTTTGGATAACAGTCTTTTTTTACAGGTGTCTTTTGCAAACATTTTCTCCCAGTCTGTGACTTGTCTTCTCATTCTCGACATTTTTCGCAGAGCAGAATTTTTTAATATTAATGAAGTCCAACTTATTCTTTCTTTCACGGGTCATGCCTTTGGTGCTGTGTCTAAAAAGTCATCATCGTACCTAAGGTCATCCAGGTTTTCTCTTACGTTATCTTCTAAGAGTTTTATAGTTTTGTGTTTTACATTTACATCTGTGATCTATATTGAGTTAGTTTTCAGGAAGGGTGTAAGGTTTATGTCTAGATTCTTTTTTCTTTTTTTCTTTTTCTCCCATGAGAGTTCCAGCACTATTTGTTGAAAAAACTATCATTGCTCCATTGTGTTGCCTTTGCTTCTTTTAAAGATCAGTTGCCTAACTATGTGGGTCAGTTTCTGGGCTCTCTATTCCATGCCATTGATCTAAGATTTCTTTTTTGGAGGGTGCTAATATAAATGGTAATGCACTTTTAATATCAAATTCTACTTGTTCATTGCTTTTATATAGAAAATTGATTGACTTTTTAATGTTAACCTTGTATCCTGCAGCCTTGCTGTAATCACTTGTTAGTTGCAGAAGTTTTTTGTTGATTTTTTTGGATTTTCTACATAGATGATCTTGTTATCTGTGAGCAAAGACAGTTTAATTCCTTCCTTTCAAATATGTCTATCTTTTCTTTCCTTGTCTTATTGCATTAGTTAAACTTCCAGAATTATGTTGAAAAGCAATGGTGAGAGGGACATCCTTTCCTTATTCCTAAGGTTACTTGTTGATATTTGCGTTCAATTTTAGGCTTTACTTAAAAAAAATCTCTATGCCTATCACTCTTATTCTTATACCTTATACTTCATTCTCTTCCACTCTTTCTTGGTAACCATTTACATTTATTTCTGATTTATATTTTTGTGTTTCCTTTTTGTAAAAATAAGCAAATACGTATGCTCATTTTTATTTTCCCCTCATTCTTAAACAATATGTGGCATACTAGTCTGCTTTCCCATGGCTTCACCAACTGAGTGTGTTCTCAGGAATTTGAATTTTTGCCATGAGAAATGGTACTCTTTGTGAGTTTAGTTTGAAGTTATAGAAGTTTGAATTTCTCTCATTATAGTGAAGTTGAGCTTATTTTCATGTGCTAAGGCAGGCCCTTCTTTCTTTTTTTAAAAAAATTGAAATATAGTTGATTTACAGTGTATTTACCTGATTTAATTTCAGGTGTAAAAAAGTGATTCAGTATTTTTATAGATTATACTCCATTTAAAGTTATTATAAAATATTGGCTATATTCCCTGTGCTCTACAATATATTCTTTTTTTTTTTTTTTTTTTTTTTTTTTTTT